>NC_080847.1:43028368-43345868 GCF_030435755.1 Ochotona princeps | reverse complement strand
ATTAACTTGAAAAAGTATAATATGACAGAGATGAACAAAAGGAAAAGCAAATTTTCAAAGAAATATTAAAAATTTCCCAGAACTGTAGGACAAGAATATCAAAAATAAAAGAACTGATCAAAGCACCTAGCAAATAAAATTAAAAAGACGTCTAACATGGTATATCACTGGCACTTAAGATTATGAAAAATAAAAACCAACAAGCAGCTGAAAGCTTCCAAAAAGAAGTAAAATATAAAGGAAACAGAATGTCATGAAACTTAAAATGGTAACATTTCAAAACAGAAAGACAGCAATGCATTTGAAATTCTGACGGAAAATATACTTAAACTCCAAAATTTGTAACAGGCTGGTTATAAAAGGGAGAATAAACATATTTTTTAACTGCAAAATATCAAAAATGTACCTTTCATACACCATCTCAGAAATTTACTGAGTGGCTAAGTTCCCAACAAAATAAGTAAATCCTAAAATTGGGATTCCATGGAAGCAAGTGTTAGATTGGGCAGAGTAGAAGTGACTCCAGCACCTTGCCAAGGTCAAGCTGACACTCCCAGCCCAGATTGTTTGGAATGTCCAATCACCCTAACCTTGTCAGCATAGAAGGTCAACACCTGCCATGATCAGGACACCTCCCTCTACAAACTGTGAATTGCTACCTTCTCCCAGTGACAGCCCAATGCAGTATAGCTTGGGCAGCCCTCCAAGGTCACCCTGCCACGTGGAAGTGGTTGCAGGCTGTCTCCCACGAGGGAGCAGTCCTTCAGACTCTTTCCCCTGGTTAAAAAAACCCTTTACTTAAACTAAAGACTCTCACTTGCTTCATCCTCTACCAGTGGGCCCCTGCTCTCTTTCTCTCCAGGTCAGCCTTGCAAGCAGGCCCTGGCTACCATCAGTAAATCTGTGCGTGTCCCAGTGTTACTGTGTGGTTTTGTGGTCCCAACCTTGTTGTGCTGCTAACAAAAAAAAAAACCAGAATAAAGAGACAAAGGCCTAGAAACATGGTAAAGCAAGGCACCAGGAAGGTGGCTCTCTTTTGGTCAGGATAGGAGTTGGTATAAACTGAAGCAAGCAAGACTACAAAACTTTAGCAGTAAAAACACTCAACAATAAAAAGTTAAACATAATCAGTGATGGGTACACACACAAAAAAAAACAAGCAACAAACCAAAACAAAAGCTGTTAAGATAAAATAAAAGCCTGTGCAAGAATGAAATGGAACTGAATTACATGAAAGCATGAATGTTGATATGACAAAACTGTGACACAAAATTAACAGGGAAATCGCTACATACAGCACAGGTAAATTGTCTTCTTCAACTGTAGTTAGGTAGGTAGAAAATAATCCATAAAATTGAAAAAACTAAATACAATATTCAAATTACTTGAATACACGGGGAGAAAGGTCATCACCTCTGGGACATGGGAACTGGGAGCCAAGAACATACAGCAGGACTCTGCTACTTCTTCATTACATGTTCAAGATGGTGGGCCTGGCGCCACGGCTCAATGGCTAAATCCTCATCTTGCAATGCCTGGATCCCAAATGGGCACCAGTCCATGTTGCGGCCGCTCTACTTCCCACCCAGCTCCCTGCTTAGGGCGTAGGAAAGAAAGCAGTAGAGGATGGCTAAGAGCCTTGGGTCTGCACCCATGAGGGAAACAGAAGAGACTCCCAGCTCCTGGTTTTGGATCGCATCAGCTCTGACCATTGCAGCCATTTGGGGAGTGAACCAGTGGGTGGAAGATCTTTCTGTCTCTCCTCTCCAAAAATCTGATTTAAAAAAAAAAATCTGATTTGCCTTTCCAATTAAAAAAAAAAAGGTGGGATATGCTGTGTTGTACTGTTATACACAAATAACCCTTAGTATCCCCAGAGGAATGGTTCCAGGATCTTCCACAAAATCCCAAGCCTGCAATTCTCAGGACCCTATATAAAATGATGTGGTATTTACACACCTCCTATGTAATCCTCCTGTATGCTTTAAAATGATCAAGGTTTGTTATAGCACTTACTACAATATAAATTCTACGGAGTTAGTTGGTACTGTTTGTATTGTTCAGAGAATTTAAAAAATGTGTATGTACTGTATAAATCCAATCTTTTTCTTGCAAAATTCAACTGAATTCCCATATAGTTAAGTTTATGAGCAGAACTGAAACTAAAACCACACATTTACATTCAAAAACATAAAATAGCAATATATTTAAGATATGCTTTATAGCAGATAAGAAAACACTATTTGCTTCATTAGATAATAATGTACAAATCCAAAAAACTCAAGTGATTCCAACTAGGATCCACACTAAGACACGTTTTAAAACTGCTGAAAAACAAGGAAATTCCACAGTGAAAGGAAAGTGACTCATACACAATCTTTTTTCCTTAAATAAATGAATGAATAAATATCCAGCACAACAGCCTAGTGACTAACGGGTGCCAGTTTGAGTCCCAGCTGCTCCACTTCCTTTTCAGCTCCTTGCCTGGAGCCTGGGAGCCTGGCAGAGGATGGCCGAAAGCAGTGGGCCCCTGCACCTGCGTTGGAGACCTGGAAGAAACTCCTAGCTCCAGGGCTCAGGTCAGCTCAGCTCTAGCCATTGTGGCCATTTGGAAAGTGAACCCCTGGATGAAAGATCTTTCTCTGTCTCTCCTTCTCTCTGTAAATCTGCCTTTCAAGTAAATCTTTCCTTTAAAAAGGATTGAGCTATGTATTCACTACAAAGCACTCACTTACAGATATAAGGACTCAAATAAGCTGAAAGTAAAAGGAGAAAATGATATTCCAGCCAAAAGACATTCAGAAGAGAAGTGAAATAATTTACTATAAAAATACCAGATAAAATTGACTTTGAGTTAAAAAACGAATGATATTTAGTATTGATAAAAGGCTTAATCTATCGAGAAGAAACTACAATAATAAACAAATGTAACAATACAGTCCCAAATACAAAAGGCCAAAATTCATAGAAGTAAAGAAAAAAATTCTCACTTTCACAATACTGGAGATAACATCTTACTTTTAACAAAGGACAAAGGCTCCAGAAAAATGAGAATAAGGAAATAAAGAACACAGCAACAACTATGGATAGACCAGAAACCCACCCCCTGCAAAACAAAAACAAAAACAAAAACAAAAAAACACTGAAGAACAGGAAAACACAAAACAATCTCCAGGACTCATGACTCATGACAGGCCGAAAGATACATCTCAAAAAAAATTAGTAAGTTTGGAATCATAAAAAGTATTTTGCACTACCAAAATAGAAAAAAAAACTAGAAAACTGACACATATGTAGAAATTAAACAGAAACAATGACTCAATATACCAAAAAGAAATGACAAAGGAAATCAGAAAATACCTCGAGACCAAGGAATATAAAAACCCAACATACCAAAACTTCTGGGATGCAGTGAACCAATGCTAAGAGAGAAATTTAGTTATAAACAACTACATTATTAAAGTGGGGGGAAAAACTCAAATCAGTAACCAAATCACAAATTTTGTGGAACTTGAAAAGGAATAAACTAAACCCAAAGCTAACAGAGGGAAGAAACGAAAAAGGTTAGATTGAGGTAAGTAGAAAAGAGAAAAACAATAGTAAAGGTCCAACAAAACTAAAACTTGGCTGTTTGAATAACAATAAATCATTCAATGAAACTGAAAATTCAGATTATTATAAACAGAAGTGGACCAGTACAACTTAGTCTACAGAAGTAAACAGAACTATAAAGAATATTATACACAGTGAAGAACAACAAATCAGATAACCTAGATAAATGCAAACATTGAGGGAAAGCATAAATTACCAAAACTTAAAAGGAAAAAGAAAAAAATCTGAACAGATCTTAACAAAGAGGCTTAATAATCAAAAACCTCCCAATGGGAAAAATTCACAGATCAATTTTAATAATATCAAAAGAATTAACACTAATTCTGCCCCATCCCTTCTAAAAAATCAAAAACAAAAAACATACTTTAAGAGAACAGTCAAAAGTACTAAAAGAAAACTACAGGCTAATATCTCTCATATATACACACACAAATCCTTACAAATGCTGGTAAGCCTAACAAGCAGCACCTTGAAAGAATCACGCACCATGACAAAGTCTGATTCATCCACACCCCCAAAAACAGCACATGGATAGTTGCCAGCTTTTGCTGCTTGCTTCCATGTATTAACAATGAGCTGCATCGAAGCATGGTAGCCAGGACTCAATACAGGGCTTAGGTGAACAGGCTGCAGCTTAACCCTCTGAACCAAAGCACCACTCCCAAAAATAAAAACCTTTTCTTTATCAAAGGACATTATTTCCAAATCATGTATCTGATATGGGATTAATACCAAGGATATATAAAGAACTTCCAAGACTCAACAAGAAAAAGACAATTCAAGAACTTTAGTAGGCATCTTACCAAAGGAGATATATTAATTGCAAATAAACACAGGGAAGAATGCTCAACATGACCAAGCATGACAATGCATACAGGACTATTGAAAACAACAACAAATGTAATGAATCAGTGTTGGCAAGGACCTGCGCAAGCAGGACTATGTGAACATTGCTAATGTAATATAAAATACTGCAATTGTGAGAGACAGTATAGAGGATCCTTAAAAAATAAACAGGGCCCAGGCCCAAAGTTGGGGCATAGCACGTTATGAGACTGCCTACAACACCAACATCAAAAGATAAAACAGAGAGAAAACACAAATGCTAAGCTGACTTAAAACATTGTAAATTACATTAAATATAAATGGTATAAACCCAAATTAGGAAACATTATCAGACCAGATCAAGAAGAAAAGACTTGGCTCGGCACAGTGGCTAAATCTTCACCTTGCACATGCCAGGATCTCATATGGATGCCAGTTTTAATCCTGGCTGCTCTATTCCCACCCAGCTCAGTCGTTGCAGCCCGCGAATGCAGCAGAGAATAGCACAAAGCCTCGGGATCCTGCACCCGCCTAGGAGACCTGAAGGAAGCTCCTGGCTCCTGGCTTAGGAATAGCTCAGCTCCAGCCATTGCAGCCACTTAGGGAGTGAATCAGCGACAGAGGATCTTTCTGTCTCTCCTTCTCTCTGTAAATCTGCCTTTCCAACTGGTGCAAGCAGAAATTGGAGTGGGTGAGGGACAGCTGGCCTTTGCCGCAGCATCAGCTGGCAGAGGCTGGCACTGGAGGCTAAATCTGTCAAATTAAATTCCAGAACCACCTGGAGAGTGCATAATCTGGGAGTGGGAGTGGCCTAGAAGGGAAATAGTGGGCTCCTCCCTCTTGGGTTACAACTCTCACGGGAGAGCACGAAAACCAAGACCCAGGACGGGGCAGGGGTGGCTAGACAGAAAGGCACTCAACAACAACCGTGAGGGCTGGATAGTGGAGCTGGTTGGGTTGAACTAGGCTTCAACGCCCACTGACATGTATGAGAGCTAAATGGGATGTGGGACAGACTGGACTAGTCTGCTGCACTTACCAGCAATCATGGGAACCAGGGCAGAGGGCGGGCCTGGTGGGGGTTATTGTGGGTCGCTCCGACTAGGCTGCAGCTCCCACTGGTTTATTTGAGGGCCGAGTGTGTGCTTGGCAGAATGAGGCTGGACTGCAACACCCACTGGTTCCAGTGGAAGCTGGGGCCGAAAACAGAGCCGACCCAGCAATTGCAACCACCAGCTGATTGGGGCGATGGTACTTTACCGGGCCCTGTACCTGTAAGTACACACAAGAATCTGGTCTGGGAACACCTCAGACAAAGTTTCTTTGGGGATCTCCCCAATTGAACTGTCGGACTCAGAACCCTAACCATGAAAAGACAGAGGACAGAACAAATCAATCAACTACCCAGTCATATATTGGCAGTGAAAAACAGGGCAAATGGAGACTATGATGGACTATGTCAATCAGTGGAGTCTGTAGTGTCCTCATCGTGCTTGGAATAGCAAGATTGGCAGCAATTCATTCATAACTGTTGAACTATCAAAACTACTTGAGCAAGACCCTAGGAGCATGCCCCACATCAGGGACCTGGGATGAGTGAGAGACTGGGTGAGGCTTCTCCCTTTACCTCCCCCTTTACCCCAGATACAGGAAAAAAAAAATGTAAAAATAAGTCTTACCACTTTCCTGTAGCCCTTGAACCTTTGTGCCCTAATTAACTATGTAAAGATTGTCAAAAATAAAGAAAAAAAAGTGAAAGGGATGGAAAAGTACATACCCTCCAAATATATCACAAAAACAGCTATATTAAGGGCAGATGTTTGGTTCAACAGCAAAGAACCAGATGGGATGACCTCATTCCCTGTCAAGGGTCCCTGGATTTAAGCCCCAGCTCCATTTGATTCATTTCCTGTAAACACACCCTGGAATGCACCTCAAGCACTTGTGTTCCTGCCACCCAGACGGCTTCACCATGGCTCAGCCCTGGCTACTGCAAGCATCTGAGGAATGAATCAGCAGATGGAAGATTTTTCTACCTGTCTGTTCTCTCTGCCTTTCAACACACAAACAAATTTCAGACAGACTTCTGAGCACACAAACTTACCAGAAATAATTACTACATAATGGTAAAAGGATCCACTTAAGCAAGAAGATATGACAACTCTAAATGCGTATGTATTTAACAATAAAGCTTCAAAGCACATGAGGTAAATCTAATAAAACTGATAGGAGAAATGTCCATAACCATAATGGTAGCTTGAGGTTTCACTCTTCTCTTCAAAATCAATAGAACACATAAACAGAAAATTTGCAGATATGAGATCTGAACAATGCTGTCAATCAACTGACTGACTGTAACTGACATACACAGAGTTCTACTCAGCAACAACAAAACAGACATTCCTTAAAATGGTCCATTATCTTGGATCTTAAAACAAACCTTAATACATTTTTAAAAACTGACATCACACAAGTTCCCTGAATAAATTAAGGTCGAAATCACTATCAGAAAGACAACTGGCGGCGGGGGAGCTAATTCTGTCAAGTCAAACTACAGAACCACCCGAAAAGTGCATAAACCGGGACTGAGAGAGACCTGGGAGGGAAATAGTGGGTTCCCCCTTCTTGGGTCACTACTCCCGCAGGAGGGCATGAAAACTAGGATGGGGGCTGGGGTGGCTAGACAGAGAGGCACTCAACAACATCCGTGAGGGCTAGATAGTAGAGCTGGTTAGATGGAACTAAGCTTTAATACCCATTGCCACGTACGAGAGCCAAACGGGATGTGGGACAGACTGGACTAGTCTGCTACACATACTGGCAAACCAGGGTAGGGGCGGGCCTGGTGGGGGTTATTGTGGGTCACTCTGACTAGGCTGCAGCTCCCACTGGTTGATGTGAGGGCCGAGTATTTGCTTGGCAGAATGAGGCTGGACTGCAACACCCACTGGTTCCAGTGGAAGTCGGGACTGAAAACAGAACCAGCTCAGCAATTGCAACCACCAGCTGATTGTGGTGACGGACTGTGCCGGGTCCTGTCCACAATAATCTGGTCTGGGAATACCTCAAACAAAGTTTCTTTGGGGATCTCCCGAATCGAAATGCCCGACTCAGAACCCTAACCATGAAAAGACAGAAGACAGAACAAGTCAATCAACCACCTCAGCTATATGTTGGCAGCGAAATACTGGGCAAATGGAGACTCTATGATGGACTGTGTCAATCAGTGGATTCTGTAGTGTCCTCATCGTGCTTGGAGTGGCGAGACTGGCAGCAATTCATAACTGGTGAACTATCAAAACCACTTCAGCAAGTATCTCAGAGCACGCCTCACATCAGGGACTTGGGGTGGGTGGGAAACTGGGTGGGGCTTCTCCTCCCTCAATATCCTCCTTTACCTCAGATACATGAAGCAAACAATATGGAAATAATAGTCTTACCCACTTTCCTATAGCCCTTGAACCTTTTTACCGTAATTAACTATGTAAAGATTGTCAAAAACATAATAAAAAAATTTTTTTTCTGGAAAAAAAAGACAACTGGAACACCTCTAATTCCCTTTTTTAAAGATTTATTTTATTTTTATCACAAAGTCAGATATACAGAGGAGGAGAGACAGAAAGATCTTCCATTCGATGATTCACTACCCAAGTGACCTCAACAGCCGGTGCTGTGCTGATCTGAAGCCAGGAGCCAGGAACTTCTTCCAGGTCTCCCACCTGAGCACAGGGTGCCAAGGCCTTGGCTCATCCTCTACTGCTTTCCCAGGCCACAGGCAGGGAGCTGGATGGGAAGCAGGTCGGCCGGGATTAGAACAGGAGCCCATATGGGATCCCGGTGCGTTCAAGGCGAGGACTTTAGCTGCTAAGTCACCATGCAGGGCCCTAAACCCTTGGATATTAAAAGGCATATTTTTAAAGCTTCCATCAATGTTTAGCCTATCTACAAAGGCAGAAGATGTAGACACCAAGACAGAGGCAGAGGTCTTCATTCTCAACACGCACAGACACGTCAGGTCAAAGTCGGGAGCCTGCAACCCCACTGAGAGCTCCCCCAGGGCAGCAGGGACCCCAGGACCTGAGCCAGCCACAAGAAGCTGGACTCAGAAGCAGAATACAGCACTTTTGTGTGAGAACTGGGCACCTCAAGGGGCTTAATGTTAACCACTGTGCCAGGGCCCACTCTAAAACAACGTATTTCCAACTCAGAGATTAGTGAGCTGTTTCTGCAAAAAGCCAGAAGGTGATTATTTTAGATTTCATGAGCCCTGCAAGTATGTGTCACATTTTTCACTTCATACAATAAATATGCAAATAACAATTAAAAAATAAAACAATCACTAACTAAAGACCACACAAAAAAAGGTGAGGGCCAGATCTAAAAATAACTAATGAATTTGAGAGAGAGCCTCTCTCAGGACATGAGAAAATATACTGAGCTTACACAACAATGAAAATGTGTTGTATAGCTAAAGCAGTACTTAACAATGAAATTTACAGCATTAAAATGCTTAAATCAGAAGCCAGAGAGAAACATGAAATAAACAGAGGATAAACAACAAATATTAAAAAAAAACAGAGATAATCATTAAAACTAAAAGTTGGATATTAAAACAACCAATAAAATCAATAAGCCCCTAGTCTAGGATTTCTCAACCTTTCCACTGTTGACATTTTGGGCTGGATAAATGTTTAGTGTGAGGACTGTCCCTCCTACTGTAGAAAGTGTGAAATCACTGGCTTCTCTCCACTAGACGACATCCACCTGCTCAGTTAGGACAATCCAAAGTGTCCCAATTCATTGCCAACTATCCCCCAAGAATAACACCTTCCCACTGGAGAACCTCTGTCTAATAAAAACAAACAAAAACACAGACGATACAAAACAAAATCAGGCTTGTAGCAGCCTATGTCTTCATACATTAAAAAAAATACTATGAACAACTCTGTACATAAATTTAGCACTTTTAAGTAAAACAGTAATTCTTTAAAATCCAAACAACCTAACGACCAAAACTCTACTACAAAGAAAGAGTTTAAATAGTCCTATACTTATCAAGGAACATGAGTTTATGCTTTAAATTTTTCTGCAAAGAAATTAACTTAGATGGTTAAATTTACCAAAGAGGTAACACTAGTTTTATACATCTAGAATGTATAAGAACAAGTACTTTGTATATCATCTTATGACGTAAACAAATTATCAGAAGTATATAAAAATAATAAACACCATGACACGGGGGTAGGCATCTGGTAAACAGGCTCGGGTGCCCATGTCCCACATCTGACGTCCAAACCCAATGCCGGTCCTCTGGCTCTTGACACCAGCCTCCTGTTAATGCAGACCCCGGGAGGCAGATGTGGACGCTCAAGTGATTACATTCTATCTACCGATTCTAACCAATTTTAAGAGATGCTAAAAAAAAATGCAGTATTATTAGTAAAAAGGCACACAGGCCTAGATCAAGGACAACAAAACAGTCTAGAAATAGAACTATACAAACATGGTTGGCAAATTCATTTGCTCTTCATCACCTTCAATATAAAATAAAATCATGTACCATATAGTTTACCTATTCAAAATGTGTAATCTGATGGTTTTTCATATATTCCTAGAGGGCACAACCAGGCTACCTGTATTTTTACAGTTTCATCACCCTAAAGTATTGGCATACTCAGCAAAAGTCATTCTCCATTCCCCCCTCTACCTTCTTGGTCCTAAGCTACCACTAATCTGCTTTCTGTTTTACAGATTTACCTATTCTGAACTCTTTATAAGAATAAAATTATATATATGTACACATTTTGGTGACTGACTTCTTTTATTTAACATGTTTTCAAGGTATATTTCATTTTATTGTCAAACATTCCATTGTATGAAAATATGACATTTTATTTACTCACTCATCAACTGACAGATATGTTTCCATTTATTGGCTATTATGAACGCTGCTGATAATAACTGTACACAAGTTTCTGTGTGAACATGCTTTATTCCACTCACATAAAATTATACAGATGTGGGGCCCAGCACAAATTGGCTAATCCTCCCCTAGCAAGTGCTGGGTTCCCACATGGACGCCAGTTAAAGTACGGGCTGCTCTACTTCCCATCCAGTTCCCTGCTTAAGGCCTGAGCAAGCAGTGGAGGACAACCCAAAGCCTTAGGAACTACACCTGCACGGGAGACCCAGAAGAAGCTTCTGGCTCCTGGCTTCAGATCAGCTCAACTCTGGCCATTGTGGCCATTTGGGGAGTGAACCAGCAGAAGAATGATCTTTCTCTGTCTCTCCTTCTCTTTGCAAAGCTGCCTTTCAAATAAAAATAAATAAACCTTAGAAAAGAAGTTACTAGGTATTGAACTGCTACATCATATGATAACTCAATCTTTAACTTTATAAAAATTTCCAACTGTTTTCCAAAATGGCTCCTCCTGTTTATGTTCCTATCAGCCCCGACTGAGAGCTGCAGTCTCTCACACTCTCCCCAGTACCTGCTACTTCTTGTCTCTTTTCATTACAGCCATCCTAAGGTAGTATTTCCTGTAGTCCTGACAAAGGTGCTAACTAATTCGAAAGAATATTTTCAACAAATAGAGTTGGAAAGTAAATGGACGCCCATTTGCAACAAAAATGTACCATTACCTAAATCTCACAGCTCATGCAAAAATTAACTTAAAACGTAAGAAAACATTGGTTCTAGGCAGTGAGTTCTTAGACAAGATACCAAACACATGACCCACGGAAGAAAGCAAGCGATCAACCAACTTTGAAATTTAACCCTCTTGCTCTAGGAAAGACAATGTTAACAAGATGCAAAGACAAGCTGTAGAATAGGAGAAAACATTTCTATTTTCAAATAACACAGCAAACACAGGACTTACACAAATTACTTTAAAACTTGACAGTAAAAAAAAAAAGAAAAATCATTTTTAAAACGGTTAAAGACTTCAGCAGGTAAGATACAGAGATAGCAAATAAATGGATGAATCATGCCTCCCCATGACTAGGCGTTAGGAAAATGCACAGGACAGACGGTACTAGCACTAAGAGATCACACAGCTAGGAATCGCACACAATGCTGGGAAAATCACACAGCCCACTGTGGAAGTGGCTTGGCTGGGTCTGTTTTGAAGTTTCATTGGCTTTGGTTTTGTGTTTTAAGATTTTACTTGAAAAGCAGAGTTAGGCAGAAAGAGGAAGTCTTCCATCCAATGGTTCAGGTCCCAAATGGCCACAACAGCCGTAGCTGGGATGGTCCAAAAGCCAGGGGCCAGGAGCTTCTTCCAGGTTTCCCACGTGGGTGCAGGTGTTCTCAGCTGCTTTCTCAGGCACACTAGCAGAAAGCTGGATCAGAAGTGGAGTAGCTAGGACTTGAACCAGCACCCACATGGGATACCAGCAACACAGGTGGCAGCCTTACCTGCTACACCAGCGCTGGCCCCAGCTTAGCTACACCACAGCGCTGGTCCCAGCTTAGCTATCTTAAAAATCAAACATCATAAGGGGGTCTTCAAAACCTCATAGACAACTGTGTATTTTGAAAAAAAAAAAGTCTAATTCTAAACTTTTTTAACCAAATGTTTCAATTCCATAGTCTTTAAACATTTTGAAGTCTTTTCGTTCTTTCAATATGACCTAAAGATCCCTTGCAAATATTCACCGACATTTAACAATTACTTTGCTTTGGGTTTTTGTTGTTGTTGTTGTTGTTGTTGTTGTTTTTTTGCGTCTTGGAGTGGACGGAGCAATGTCCCACTCCAACTCCTAGCTCCAAAAATCCATTCAACATACTGTCCTCTGATAGAGGATATACAAGACACCAAACCAATAAGAACAGACATCAGCTTCACACAAAAATATGCACACAAAGATATTTAGCAACTCTATTCATAATTGCCCAAACTGGAAACAACTAAAATGCCCTTTAGCAGGTGAAGAGAATTATATGATTGTAACAAAAAAGGAGGGAACTTTCGATACCCAGTTTGTTGAGACATTAAAGTGAGTGAAAGAAGCTAATCTCAAAAGGGGTCAACAGATGTCCAGTTATGGGGGAGACTCAGCAATAGGCCCTGGGCAGGGGGCGACACCCCGGCCAGCATGTGCCACGCCTGCTAGAAAACCAGGTGCAGGGACCACCGCTGACTCAGCAGATGCAGTGGCTGTGAAATGCCTGGGAGGGGGTTGGGGAATGTGTGGATTAGGGGACCATGGAGAGAACACATTATAGATGAGGAACTGTTTCTGTGACACGTGGACGGACTGAGCACTGTAACTGCAGGTAAACAAGGCTAAGACTGGGTGGTTTGCAGGGAAGGAAAGACACAGGATGTGTCTGGATCAGACCAAGACACCTGCCATGTGGGAGACCTGGGCTGGGCTAGCTGGCATCAATCATAGCCCAATGGCACACATGAAAGCTAGGGTGGGAGGCCTACTAGGCCATAGCATCCACCAGTGAGGGTCGGGACAGGGGGTGGGCCATGTTAGACTGGGCCATGACACTAACCAGCACACAAAAGAACTGGGTCTAGGGGCATAATCTAAGGGGAGCTTGTGGGCTTAACAGTGCGAGAGCGGGGGAGGTAACAACAACTAGGCATGGTCACAGAACTTACTAATACTTGTTAAGACTGGTGTTTAGAGCTGACCACGATGGCCCAAGCTGCAGCAACCACAAGGGCACCCATGAATTGAGTGTGGGGATAGACCAGACATAGCATCCACTAACACTCAGAAAGGCTGAGACTGGGGGTGGACTAGGGCAGGGCCCTAGGACCTGTTGGTACACATCAGATCTGAGTCTGGGAGCAGGCCAGGCAGAGATCTGGGAAATCCCCTACTAGGCTGTAGCTCCCACTAACTGGTGAACACAAGAGTTGGGGCTGGGTGCGGACCAAACCAGGCAAGGCCAGGCCAAGTCATAGCACACACTGGCATGCGTGGGAGCCATGAAGAGTTACGGGTCATGCCAGGCTGAGGAGGGCTAGGCCGCAGCACCCACCAGCAAGAGTTGGGACTGGGGACAGGATGGACAAGAGTAGACCAAGTTGCGGCAGCCAATAGCAAAGGCCAACAAGGTGAATGGGCCACGTCCAGCTGGGTCAAGCAACCACCAGGACATGTGAGATCTGTGGCTGGAAGTGGGTCTGGTCAGGGAGCTAAGGGGACATGCTGCTGGGCTGCGGTTCCCACTGGTGAGCATGAGAGCCAGAATGGGGCTAGCAAGCTGAGCTGCAAAGGCTTCACCTCAGCACCGGTGTGAAGTGGGTCTGGGGTGTGTCAGACCGGGCTAGGCTCCAGTACTCACTGGCATTCATGAGAGCCAGAGTGGATGTAGGACAGGTAGGCTAGGCCTCGCCATCGACTGAACCACATGAGAGCTGGGTCTGGGGGTGGGCCAGTCAAGGCCGGACTGTAGCACCTACGGGCAAGAGCCAGAATGGGTGTGGGCTGGTCAATCAAGGCCACTGTACCTGCCAGTGGTTCTGGGGAAGGGGTGCCTCAAGGCAGGCTGGGCCAAGAACCCACCAGTGTGTGCAAGACCTGCAACCGTCAGGTGACCTGACAGAAGAGCTTGGGGAACTCCTCTGTCAGGATACAGACCCTGCTGGTGAGCCTAACAGCTGAGGTTTTGAGCAGCCCAGACTAAGCCAGGTTACAGAACTCACCAGCATATGTGTGGGTCAGGTCTTGGGGCAGGCTGGGCTGGGCTGGGCCAGTTCAAAGCACCCACTAGCAGATTTCAGAACCAGGCCAGAGTACAGGACAGAATGGGTTGGGCCATAACACCAGTCAGTTCACCAGCCGGGACTAGGAGCTGCCTGGGCTGAGCTAGGCTGTAGCACCTGCCTGTGAATGCTGAGCTGAGGCAGCCATGCCAGACTGGGCCACAGCATCCAAGAACACATGCAGGACTGGGGGGTGGGTGCCAAGCCTGATAGGAGGGCTGTGTGTGGGGCCTCCCCGGCTGGGCCACTATTTCCACTGATGAGAGAAAGCTGGGACTTGGGGCGGACCTGGCTGGGCAGGGATACAACACCCATTGGCCTGTACGTAAACTAGTTTGGAGAAAGCCAGGCTGAGATGACTGTATCCACCGACACATCCATGACCCAGAGTAAATGCAAGCTGGTCAGGCTCTGCCACAGTACTGGCTGGCAAATGCCAGGACTGCAGGCAGATCTGTCAGGCTGAACCGCAGTAGCACTTGCAACATGCAAGATCTGAGGTTGAAAGTGGGCCTTTTCACAGGGAATTGGATGCCCTCAGAGGCCGAGTACTCTGAGGTCACCCACCCCCAACCGGAGCTTCCGCAGGGGATGGAAGAAGTCCAAATACTACCGCGCAGAAACCAACGTCATCGGAAAGACAACCAGAAGCCCTGAGCAGTCCGCAGAAACAGAAGAACAATAAATGTCCTTCGGGATCAGGGAGGAGAGCTTTCTTTGGTCCGAGCCTGGCTCCACCTCTGGACCCCCGCCCTCCCTCGCAGTGACCATCGGGATCGCTCGAAAACCCCTCATAGCAAACAAACAATCATACAAACTAAAAAAACCTAAAATAAATAGACAAACAACAAAAAGTAGAGCTTGAAATCTGACAGGAAAGAGCTGGCGTGGATTGGCTCATGCCTCGCTGGGTGGGACGCAAAGATTAGTTACTCCTCACCATGGTGTTGAGGATTTTCCTGCATACACCCCCCCCCCAAAAAAATGCTCTGCACCTTAAATGTCGACAAATATCTTGTTAGAGTTACAAGCCAGTCTAGATTATCCTAAAATCTGCCAAGATCAGCAAAATTATACTTCAACACAACAAATGGCTAAATACTAAAATGAAATAGACACGAGACAGCTGAATGGTACCTTATAGCCATTTTAAGGTAATATAGCAGCCGGTTCTGTATATAAACTAAAATTGAAATGTCAATGAGCTAATCAGAGGTTGTGGTTAAGAACTTTTTTTTTTTTTTTTAACACACTGGTTACTCACAACCATGTCAATTCCATAATGTTGCAAATTGCTGTTGATGTTATATTGGGGCTCTTAATTGACTGGGATGATATTCTACCAGCTCTAACTTCAGACCAGAAATGGTCTCCCCAAGAAACTGTTCAACCCATCTGGACAATAAGTAGCTGGATTCTATGCTTGGAATATGTTTGCAAGGAAAGAATCTTGATTGAATTTGAACTGTAATACTGCATCAAGGTGGAGGAATCCACCAGGGGGGAGGGGCGTGGGGAGGGGTGGGGGGATTCCCAGAGCCTATGAAACTGTCACATAATGCAAAATAATTAATAAAAAAAAAAGAAAGAAAGAAATAAGGAATCAATAGTAGACAGAAATGGTGGGCTGGAGTGAAGGTATGAAAGGCATAAAGCATGGCTTTCCGTTTATGAGAATGGTCTATCAAGGACGAACTGTGTGCAGTTGAATGGCAGTGGCTATTGGGATCAAAATACATAAAAGTTGAATTATGGAACAAAAAAAAAAAGAAAAAAAAAAAGAAAGTGGGCCTTTTAGGGAAACTGTGGGTAGCCCGCTGATGGACTGTAGCTCCCACCGGTGAGCATGAGAACCAAGGCTGGGACCAGCCTGGCTGGACAAGCGGCAGCACCCACCAGCACAAGTGTGGGCTGGACAGTGGGGATGAATGGGCTGCAGCACCAATTGTGTGTGCAAGAGCCAAATAGAACTTGGGACAGACTATATCAGTCTGTTGCACATACCGGCATGCACAGGAACCAGGGCTGGGGGCAGGTCTGGTAGGGGTTATTGGGGGTTGCTTTGAACAGGTGTGAGGGCCGAGGGTGTGGTGGGTGGGGTTAGGCTGGGCCACAGCATCCGTTGGTTTGCATATGAGATGGGGTTGGGGACAGAACTTACCGGGAAACTGCAATCACCACTGTGTGTGTAGGCTGATGTGGGTGATGGATTGAGTTGGACCCCACACGAGATGGCTCACAGAGCACTCAGGTCTTGGGTTAACTCTGGTGAAGTTTCTTTGGGAACCCCCCACTAACTGAACCACGGAACTCAAAACTCAGACCTCAGGGGTGAAATTGCAGGATCTTTGGTCTGACTGTGTACGTGTCAGACTGGGCTTCCTCGGTTACTGAGCCCTGTGCAGTGGATGGCAGGCTCAGATGCACATGAAGGACAGGACAGATCACTGAGACCTGCAAAGGATATCTAGTATCATGACAGAAGATGGAGGGCAGAACAAATCAGACAACTCTCCTAGGTAATCTTTGACAACAAGTATCCAGGTGAGTGGAGACAGGTGGCCTGTATCAGCCAAAGGACCTTGGAAGGATTTCCTTAATCTTGAAGCAACAAAACCAACAGCATCTCAGAACTATAGAAATCACTTAAGTGGTACCCTTGGAACTTGCTCCGCACTGGGTATTCCAGGATGACACCAAGTGGCCATCCCTCCATCCCTGGGTACTGATGTAGTTAGGCTGCTAAGAGCAGCCTTCTCCTGCCTTTTCTCCCCTCATCCCCAAGATACAGGAAGGGGAAAAAGAGTTCATTTGTAACCGTTCTATAAAAGCCAAAACCAGCAGTGATAAAGGAGTTCAGTGCGATGGCTCAGTGGCTAAACGTTAGCCTTGAACACGCCAGGATTCCTTCCAGGTACCAGTTCATGCCCCAGCTGCACCACTTCCCTTCCGGCCCCCTGCTTGTGGCCTGGGAAAGCAGTAAAGGACGGCCCAAAGCCTTGGGACCCTGCACCTGTGTGGGAGAACTAGAAGAAGCTCCTGGTTTCTGGCTTTGGATTGGCTCAGTCTCAGTCATTACGGCCACTTGGGGAGTGAACCAGTGGACAGAAAATCTTTCTTTCTGTAGCTCCTTCTCTCTGTAAATCTGCTTTCCCAATAAAAATAGATAAATCTTTAAAAAGGAAACAAAAGTGATAGAGAACAGATCAATGGTTGTCAGGCCTCACTGAGACCTGCAGAGGACATGTAGTACCATGGCAGAGGATGGAGGGCAGAACACATCGACGACTCTCCTGACAAACAAGCACAGCATAAGGGAATGTGTGGTGCCAGTCTATGACCTGATCATGTTACCATCAGTATTCTAGTCTGTATCCCGATTGTGATGCTTGTTACACAATTCACAAGTGTGTACAAATAAATGCCTGTGTCACTGTATAAAAATTTGAAATTTTTTTAAATGTGAGATAATCATATTCTCACCAAATGGCAAAATATGTAAAATATGGGCAGAAGGGCTAGCATTGTGGTATACTGCCTGCAGTATCAGTATCCCCTTTGGGCACGGATGTAAGTCCCAGCTGTTCAACTTCTGATCCAGGTCCCTGTCAAGGTTCCTGGAGATGCACCTGCCACCCACTTGGAAGACCCAGAAGCTCCTGGCTTCAGGCTAGCCTAGCTCCATCTGTGGCCATTGGGGAGTAACCCAGCAGATGAGGATCTCTAACTACGCCTTCCAAATAAGTAAATAAAATCGTTTTCAAACATAGGACACAAAGAATAGCAACACGAGGCTTAACCTTCTTTCCCTTTCAAATCACCTTTCTCTGACCTCCTCTAGTCCTTTGCTCCTGCTGGCGCTAAGTTCATTTTATCCTAGTCTTTTGACATGCAATAACCTCCACCTATCTTCCCCAGCCATTCAGTCAAAAGTGTAAAAGGGGACTCTGTGTTTAACTTGCTGTATTTCTCCTGCCTTAAGAACAATAAAATACAGTACTCTCTCTCTTTCTCTGGTTTTGTTTTTGCTTCAGTTTCTCACAATCAAAATATTAAGTGAGAAACTCCAAAAACAATCCACTGGTGAGCTTTGAACTGCATTGTTCCGTGTAGCAGAGCCCGAGACAGTAACGTTCTGTCCAGCAAAGTCAAGGTGCATACACCACTCAATCCTTGGCGACTGGGTAGCCATTCTGGTTATCAGAATGTGGCGTAAAATAGCCCCGAAGTATAAAAGGAGTGATTCTGGCAATTCCGACAGGTGGAAGAGAAGCTGTAAGGCACTTACTACTTAAGCGGAAAGAGGAACATTCTTGACAACAAGAAAAAAAATCATTTGCTAAAGTAAATACCCGTGAAATTGTGAAAAAAGAAAAAGAAAATTGGGCTGATTTTCTATCAAACATCAAACTACAGAAGTTATAATTAAAATAAGTGCTTTGTTAAAATTCAAGACACTGAACTATAGAATACTATGTGTAATTTGGAGGTAAGGGGCAAGGGTAAGGCTGCTGTAACTTTTCTTAATAAATGTTAAGTAAAATAACAAATCTAAGTATTTTATTTAGTTATTCTAAATCAAAATCATGCTGTGTGAATAATTTAAAGAAGTCATTTATCAAGAGATTCTGGGAGACTTTGCAAATTATTTTAGATAGATACAGAATCATCCCAAAATCATCACGTTTGGCCACTTTCTAAAACCATATTTAATTTTAGAAAATGATACATGATATACAAGAAAAAAAATTTCTCTACTGCTCTACTCTTGTATTAAGAGTATTTCACCCCTTAGTATTTTAAGACATACTTGATTTTAAAGATTTCTTCACTGAAATATGCAAATCAAAAGGAACAAACTTTGAAGGGTAATGACTTGGTCTCCTATCAGCAGCACAATGCCAGGCAATATGCAAGGCCTCTCTGAGAAGAGCCATGCGCACTGTCTCTGATCTAACTCATCACTATCTTGCACAACTTCCAAGACACTTCCCACTGTCAGATATCAGGCACAAGCCTAACAGTAAGTTTCTGATTAGTGCCACAAAACATCAAAATATGTATCAATTATAAACTTACAAGAAATGATTTGCAATTAGTTTCCAAATATAGTTCCAGAATTTCACCAAGTAGATGAGTTCTCTAACTAGTCCCACTCATGCATAAGCGAAATAGTTTCAGCTTTAGAAAGTTCAGCCGCTTTGTATCTCGTATGACCTCATTTATACAAAATAATCCTTACAAAATTTATTTTCAGACAATTAACTAGAAGGTAAAAAGGCAGGTAGGGGTGACATTATGCTAACAATTTAAATATCCTTACAGAAGAATACACATCATAAAGTAAATAAATCTAAGTTAAAATGCAACTTAGCAAGAACTCCAGGTAACTCACTGAACTGGAAATGCAGGCGGAGGAAGGGGTGTGAACACGCATCAGCACGTGCAGGGAGTGCTCACACATACGCACGCACCCAAACAAATAACATTACGGATAAACAAAACTAAACAACTTTAATGAGTCAGAGATCTCAAACCACCAAAAAGTAAGAGTGCCACTATAGGTACCTAGCCTTCTCTACTTAAAAAAGTCTTCTTCCAAAAAGCATTTTTAAGTACACTACACTTGGGCAAATAGAACTTCTCTTAGTTCATTAAGCAAAACGTACATTCCTTCTCTGTGTTAAAGTATTAAAAGCAAAAGTCAGTCCAAGAAAGCAGCTAAACAAACCAATTATAAAGTATAAAATGCCCCAACACTTACGTCTGGCCAACTTTAACACACACAATTACATATAAATACACTTTGTAATTTTAGAGTCAATGTAGTGGTATTTGTAACCCAGATATCCACTCTACTCTCAAATGTTGGTCCTACTCAACTACCTGTAATAAACCTCAAGAATTACATTTGGTAACAGCCCATCAGGTTGGCAATTTGGGAAAAAAATACACACACAACAAGAAAACACCGTTTGTAAATGGTACATACGTTCTTTCCGGTGCTCAACTAAACCTACAGCCTGCTTGGCAGAGCACTTTGCAAACCAGTTGTCCCCAAGTAAAACAGTGACTTCATTAGTATGCACAAGTTTTCCTGGCATGAAAGCAAAGGGACCAAACGGTACCTGTTATTTAAAAAAAGACAAAAAAAGATTAAAATAGTAAGGAACATATTTTACTAACTACTTAGCATTAAAAACCTTGTATTAAATTTTTTTCAACCTTTACCCTGGGAAAAATCACAGCTTCAGAACCAATTAACATTATGTAAAACCTCACTAGGAAAATCTACAGAAAACTATTCTAGGTTAATAAGTTAGGTCAGGAAAATAAATTCACATATTTACACACAACTGTTAGGGATAAGTATTACTGTCACTTTACGGTTACACTTTTCAATAATTACTTAAGAGCAAACTAGTAGTATAACAGTATCAATGAAGACTATTTTTGATTAAAAAAAAAAAGAAATAATTGGTTTTTTTTTAACAGTCATTTTTTACAGAGCAGTAGTCCCTAAGCAAGTATCTTTTATAAGTTTACCTAACTAAAGTTTCAAAATATCTTTGAGGATAGAATAAGAACAAAGTCTTTACGAGGAGCAATATTTACACAACGGACAAGTAATCCAGGGCTGTGTTGGCGTTAAGATCATTAAAGCAAAAATTAGCCACATCTTTTTATATAAAAATCAATGTTCTGGAATTTAAATCTGTGAATTACAAAAACATTATGTCCTTTTCCTACTCTGGCAACAGGAAATGACTCAGTGCTATATTTCTGTCATAATCAGTTTTTTTATGAAGTATGCATATCAAGTATGTCATTATAATGTAAGTTTCATATATATCTGGAAAAAAGAAAATACCAACTATGTCTATAGCTGTTATATTGTTATAAAATGGGAAAAAACCCTTTCCCTGCTAAGCTGGTTTTCCCCACATTCCCAAGAGCAGCACAACCTGTGAACTGATTCACATACAGTTCAAGATCACACATTGTTTTACATAGTTAATATGCTTGCAAGAAACTGCGCTGCTTTAAAAACAAAAAAACATAGCAAACTTACCATGACATTATACGACAACTTATCCGGCAGGGTACTGAGTCTTTCCTGAAGGGCATTATAGTCGCTATCTACCTTCATCCTGTTGACCGAAAAACACCAAATACGGTAACACACACACACAAAGAAATGCCTTCCACTTCAGCTATGCAGGTTACAAGCTAATCAAAATCTCAAAATCTTTTGGCAACTTAAAGCATTTTTGAAATTTTAAAGTTTCAGTTTTACTGCAGACTCTTCAGGGACTTTGGTGGTTCCTTGAACAGATCAAGGTGGAATTGAAGGGAGACAGTGAGGAAAAGGCTGACATTTGGAAGAAAAAAAATGCAAATTCTTAACAAAGTCTTTCAGGGAACAAACACTGCTGTGAAGTCCAAATCACAAACACAGTATCTGATCAAACAAGTCAGAAAATTCCAGATTCATATATTTCAATCTGTAGAGTCATCGCCCCTTCAATGATCCACAGTAATGATACTAAGGTAAAGGAAATCAACTAGCAAGAGAATAAATTAGGGAGGCTTAACATAAAAAGCATTTCAATTTGGCTTTGGAATCTGTTTTGTGTTATTTCAAACCTTAGCTACCAAAGAAATTAATTTCAAACAGCCAGAAGATGTCATTTTGGAGCGGCAGAGATGCCTCGTTCCCACGCTATCGGGCCTCGCTGTTCTCATGCCTGCAGGACCCTAGGCACCAGTGCACACTGAGGTGTCCATCCTCAAACCTTCCCTGGAGACTGGTTTGCTTAGGGTTCACTAGTAAGAGAGCAGGCTGCAGGCAAACTTAACTGATATCTTTTTTGAAAAAGACCTATTTTATTTGAGAGATAAAGACACAGAGAACTTCCCCCTACTGGCTCATTTCCCAAGTGGCCACAATGACTGAAGCTGAGCGGATCCAAAGCCAGGAAGAGAGCCAGGAGCTCCCCCAGGTCTCTCATGTGCGTGCAGAGACCCAAGGACCTGAGCCGCCCTCTACTGCTCTCCCAGGCCTGAAGCAGGGAGCTGGATGGGAAGTGGAGCAGTGGGGACAAGAAGCAGACCATTATGGAATGCCAACGCCCCAGGTGGAAGATCGGCCCATATACCATGGGACGGACCCCAGCACTGAATTTTTTAGTAGGCATGGGATGTCCACAATTTTGAAAAATAACAAAAACAAAAAACTCACCAATTCATGTAGGTACTGGCAAATTGAAATCAGATAAGCCACATTCTAGATAATGCCTCTCTAGACAGTGAAATTGAGACTGCTATAAATATCATGGAATTGGTTTTAATTTACTCCCTAGTTCCCCTAAAGCAATGGCTAACATAATTAATAAAAATTATCTCATTTACTCACGTTCTCAAGAATTTCACATTATTAATGCTAAAAATATTCCTGCAGTAAATATCACTTAACATTTGGAGAGAAGTTGTGTCTTCTGTTTCAAAGCAAAGTAAGCCATGAGTTTAATCTAGGTTTTCACCCATATTCTTTCAAACAAGCATTTTTTAGTGTTCAAGGGCTTTCTCAAAATCTCTTCTTCTCCAAGTCAATGTAATATCTTTTATTCTATTTGCTTATGGCAAAAATCATCCTTTTGGGTAAATTTTTATATAAGCGAAAAACAGGCAGTATTGTGTGGCACAGGGAGTGGGTTATTCCACCACTTTCACCTCTGGATTCTACAGCCAGATACCAGTTGGAGTCACAGCTACTCTATTTCCAACTCAGCTCCTGCTAGTATGCTTGGCAAAGCAGCAGGTGATGACCCAACCACTTGGGCCCCTTCCACCCCCGTGAGACCCCCATACAGAGTTCTGGGTTCCAGGCTTCCTTCAGGCTTCCTTCAGCGCGGTCTTTCTCCAGCTACCTGGGGAGAAAATCAAGGGAAGGAGGATTCTCTCTCTCTCTCTCATACTAACTCTATTTCTGTCTCTACCCCTCAAGCCCCTGTCAGTCTCCACTTTCCAAACAATTTCTTGTGGCAAAAGTATTTCACATGCAGGGCTTTTGTATTCACATGTGTTTGAAGTCAAACCCTAAGGTGAATCTTAGTTCTACATGTAATCTATACATTTAATCCTGGTCAAATATGTTCAATTATAAAACTGCAGAAATGGTTAACTTACAGGTTCAAGAGAATTAAAAAGGATCTACATTCTGCCCAGTATTAAGTGTCATGTATGTTCTAATATTCCTTTTTCCAGAAAGTATCAAAAAAATGCTAAATTCCACACGGATCCCAGCTAACGGGCCTGGGAAAGCAGCAGAGGATGACACGAGTGCCTGGACCCTAGGACCCGCACAGGAGACCCACAAGAAGCTTCTGGCTTGGGCCTGGTCTTGCTCTAGCCACATAGGGAGTGAACCAGCAGACGGACGAGCTCTCTCTCTGCCATTTAAATTGTAAATGAATAAATGAAGCTTTAACAACAGCAAAAAAATCTACACTAAATCTACAATTTTGAAGAAAGACTATTATTCACTAAAGTAAGATTCTCTGCTAACTTTATTCAATCTGACAGAAGCACCATGACTGAAATGACATGACAGCAGAGCAGTGCTTAATCAATCCAGGGGCTTGGGAGATGAGTTAGCGTGAGCTGTGAATGAAATGTCTACAAAGGTCAGATTTGGCTGTGCTTGTACACAACAAACACTCATTCTAGAGAATACCATATTCTTAAATACTAGAGAACACTTAAAGTATTACATTAATTTACACAATGCAATACCATTTACCCATAAAAAAGAAAATTTGTCATTTGCAAGAAAATGGATATCATGTTGAGAAATAAGCCAGGTACAGAAAGATAATGTGAAAGCTAAAATGTCCTAAAACATCTGAACACAGGAAGGTGACTGCTAGGGTTTGGTGGTGGCCGGGGAGGGGCGGAAGGAGGTTCTTTATTGAACGAATGGGAAGCTGGCTGTATTAACTGTGACAAATACACTAACATGAGATGTTAGGGATGTGGTGTCAGCAAATCTTTGAATTGCTACTTCACAACTTTTGTTTTGTAAATCTGAAACCATTCTGAAAATAAAATGTTAAAAATTGAGAAGAAGCAGCCGTGCTGTGGCAGAGTGGCCTGATGACCATCTGCAATGCCAGCATCCCATACAGGAGCGCTGCCTGGAGTCCTGACTATGGTCTCTAACCCAGCACAGCTGGCTCTCCTGGCCCTGTGGGAGGAGCAGGCCGCGGGTCCCAGGCCCTGGTGCCAGGCTGGCCCACCTACTACGGGCATGTGGGAAATGAACCAACGAAAGGAAGCTCTTCTTCCCTGTGTCTCTCATCACTCTGCCCTTCAACTAAATAAACATTTTAAAAAAAAATAAGGGCATAAGTTTATGCTTTGTGCAAAAACAATTTAAAATCCGTGCAGAGCATTTTCACAATACACAATTTCTATGAACTTTTTGAAAACCCTTCGTAAATTCAGAGTAGTTCTGCAAAAGCTCCAGGATTATACTTTAATATAAGTAACTAAATGCTTCCATAATTGTTAGGAAGATACTAATCCAGATAACTTAACATCCAGCATGTCTTCCTGTGGTAACTATACCAAAGAAAAAAAAGACTTCTTAAAAAAACCTCTCCTTATACCTAAGAAGCCGTTGAACTTGACTGGACAATAAGATGCTGGACTCTATGTTTGGTATATGTTTGCAATGAGGGAATCTCAACTGAACTTGAGCTGTGGTTATGCAACAAGGTGGAGGAATCCACCATGGTGGAAGGGTTTGGGGAGGGGTGGGGAGAATCCAAGTACCTATGAAACTGTGTCACATAATACAATGTAATTAATGAATTAAATATAATAAATTAATTAATTAATTAAAAAAACCTCTCCTGCACGTTGGGCATCAATGACAGACGATGCCAAAAATCGATGCCAATATTCCAAATCACACATATTCCATTTTAATGTATTATGAATAGTTCTCTCCCAAAAATGCAGATACCCTACAATAGTTTAAGAATGAGGATGCTATTTCTAAACTTTGAATTCTTTCCTAAAAATGCATAAAAGAAGGGAAGGATGACTGAAACGCAGCCCACGCAGCAATTCTTTCTGACGCCAGGCCAGCAGGAAGCCAGTAGTAATGTCTTTGCAAGTCCCAGCTTCAACAACTTGGCTGAAGAGCCAGGCCAGGCCAGACTGGGTGCTCAAACAGCAGTCCCCTAACAGTCTCCATACCGAACAATACTCGGTACTTAATATTACAGAAGAGAAACGGAAAAAAATGTTATTAAGACTCAATGTTACAGAAGGTTAAGTAAGAGCTCTTCATTTGTACCAAAATACAAACATGATTTTTTTCTATTTTTGTTACTTGAAAACATGATTAATTTGGGGATACTGTATTCATATTAAAATATAGTAGTTAAAACAGGCAATCACTTCAAATATTTTTCAAATGTAAAACAAAATCCAGATGCAATGAGGACAAATCCCTAAAACTTATCTATAAAAATAGATCTAAGTGGCTGGTACCATCATACTAGACGCGTATGGTAAGCCCAAGCTGCAATTACCAGTTTTAAAATTTGTCCAATAACTAAGAGGCTTGCTTTGTTGGGGCAAGACTTGTGGCACAGTGGTTTAAGCCGCCCACATACGAGATGGCATCCTACATGGGTGCCAGTTTAAGTACGGGCTGTTCCACTTCTAATCCAGCTCTGTGCTAACGCACCTAGGACAAGCAGTGGAGGACGGCCTAGGTGCCTGCGTCTCTGCATCCACACAGGAGACCAGGCACAACTTCCAGTTCCTGTCTTTCACCTGGCTCAGAACCACCACTGCATACTCTGGGGCAGCAAACCAGAGGATGGAAGCACACCTCTGTCTGCCCGTGTGTGTGTGTGTCCTTCTAAGTCGCCCTTCAAATTAAAAAAATTAAATCAGGAAAACAAAAACCAAAGCACTGGTAGTGGATATAGCAGGTTTCACACCTGTCTTTGAACCTTGCTTGTCCCATGTGATATGCCTGCTGAGAGGCACGTTTAATTTTCAAAAGTAGCAGTGGATGAAATCACATAAAACAAGTACAATCAAACATTCATTTCAGAGAGTCAAAATTAAGATAGACTATACAGAAACTCTTATTTTCCTAAAATCTATTCTTAAACTCTTTATTATTATTGGAAGCTCAGATTTACAGAGAGAGAGACAGAAAGATCTTTCATCCACTGGTTCACTCCACAAGCGACCACAATGGCCAGATTTGAGCCATTCTGAAGCCAGGAGCCAGGAGTTTCCTCCAGGTCTCCCACACAGGTGCAGGGTCCCAAGGGCCATCCTCAACTGCTTTCCCAGGCCAGAAGCAGAAAGCTGGAAGGGAAGTGGAGCAGCCAGGACACAAACTAGTGCTCATATGGGATCCTTACACATGCCAAGGCAAGGACTTCAATCACTTGGCTACCACGCTGAGCCAAAAATTATTTTTTAAAAGTATGAAAAAGAGCCAAGTTAAATGAGGGAGAGATAGACTGAAGACATAACATACTTTGAACTGCATCAGGAAGCAAATGGGTTAACATAGCAAGGTTTAAATAGATAACCAAGGTTCACCTATACATTTCTTTTTTTTTTTTTTTTAAAGATTTTATTGTTATTGGAAAGCCGGATATACAGAGAGGAGGAGAGACAGAGAGGAAGATCTTCCATCCGATGTTTCACTCCCCAAGTGAGCCGCAACGGGCCGGTACGTGCCGATCCGATGCCGGGAACCTGGAACCTCTTCCGGGTCTCCCACGTGGGTGCAGGGTCCCAAAGCTTTGGGCCGTCCTCGACTGCTTTCCCAGGCCACAAGCAGGGAGCTGGATGGGAAGTGGAGCTGCCGGGATTAGAACCAGCGCCCATATGGGATCCCGGGGTTTTCAAGGCGAGGACTTTAGTCACTAGGCCACGCCGCCGGGCCCTCACCTATACATTTCTTTCAACTTTTCTGTATGTTTGAAGATTTTCATAATATCATACTTAAAAATAAGGGGAAATATGAAAATGACTCTACATTTTGAATCCTTCTCATAAACACCTTTATAAAGAAAAATGCAGGTTCTGCATCCCTTGTATAGCGCAAAGCGTGAAGACTGCAATCACCATGTTTAAATAATAAAAAGCTAAAATGAAGAAAATAAAATTTTGCTAGTTTTAAAGAAATAGAATAGGCCTAAACAATCAGCATTAGATCAGTTTGGTTTTTTAGAAAAACAAACTCTCTCCCATCGTCCATTGTCCTCTTTTCCTTTACAGCATAAAAGAAAAAAGTAGAAAATATCATAAAAGATGCTTAACAGGAAAAAGGTTTAATATTAACATCTGGGCTAATTTGGAGCAAACAGTTAATTTCTTATTTCTTAAGAAATTATAAGACCCAAATATTCTGGAATAGGTATGACTTTCTTTAGAAATCATGTTTTTTCTTTTTCATCTACTGGAAAGGCGGAGCAGGCACGGTGGGGAAGGGCACTGGTTGATTTCCATCCCCTAGTTCACTCCCAAATGCCCACAATGGCCAGGACCGGGCCAGGCCAAAGCCAGGAGCCAGGAACTCCATCCATGTCTCCCAAATGAACGGCAGGTGCCCAAGCGATTAGGCCACCATCCACTGCCTTTCCGGACGCACAAGCAGAGGTGCCAGGGCTCCAACTAGCACCTGGATATAGGAAGTGAGAACCCTAAGCGACGGCTACCCTGTTGTGCCACAATCCCTTAGGGAGGATTTCTGTCCGTAATACCAAGTCTAAACCTTCCTAGTGAGCATTCAGGAAAGCACTGTTGAGGCCCTAAGTGTGCGTTAAACGCCTCCCTACAACCAAGCCTTCTGCCATGTGCCTTGGGACTACATTCAAACACACCCGAGCTGCTTTCCCGTTTTGCATTGTCATCTTTGTTAAAGATCTACTTGCGGGAAAGATGAATGAGTTTTCGCATGTAAAACCAAGGAACTAGAGAAAGACTAAGCTCAGGAATGGATTATACACTCAGTCTTCACAATTATTAAAGCAAGGATTGATCATTGTTTAAAGCACTGTTTTTAACAGTCTGAATAAATACTAAAGTTACATTAAACATAAAAATATTTCTTTCATAAAAATATTTTTTATTTTTTCCTCTCTCCTACTTTTTTTTCTTTTACACATATTTTATTTTGTTTTATGATATAGTTCCATAGGTTCTGGGATTGCCCATGCCCTTTCCCAAGTTACATTAAACATAAAAATATTTTTTATAAAAATATTCTTGAGAGAAGGACCAAGAAGGCTTTCTGTAATTTGGTAAGAAAGAGAATTCTCATTCAAAATTTAAATGCATCAATCTAAAAATACTGTTCCTAAGTGCTTACTTTGAAAACTTAAATGTAATTGACGAAATCAACAGAAGAGGCAGTTTCTGAATGTTCATGGCAAAATAATAATTACTGTTTATAAAATAACAAATCTCACAAAATTCAGGAAAGATAGTGGCAAATTCTTTTTCACAACTTGGGGTACACCTAGGAACTCGGGCTGTTGGAAGACACTGATAAAACACAGTCCATGTTCGTCGGAGAGAGAGCCCCACGACACTTCATTTCTATGCAAAAATACTGAGAGTAACCTAAATACAAAAACTTCTCATTATTTAAGTCAATACAACAAAATTGTTGCAAGAGACAAAGGCAGGGCAGTCATTTGGCCTCAAAGATCCCCAAGTCCCACACTAAAGCTTCCTGCTACAGCAGAGTCTGGGAGGCAGTGCAAAGAGTTCCAGAAACCAGGCTCCTGCCAGTCACATGGGGAACAGAGTGAATTCCCAGCCCGCTCCTGCCACCGGCGGACCTGGGGAATGAACCAGTACATGCAGCAACACTGTCCATCTCCCTGACTTGGAGACAAAGAAATAGATGCAGTTAACATTTCACCAGATGTTTGCTTTTTTAAATTATTTATTTATGTTTTTAAAAGATTTATTTGTTTTTATTGCAGAGTCAGATGTACAGAGAGGAGGAGAGACAGAGAGGAAGATCTTCTGCTCATTGATTCACTCCCCAAGTGGCTGCAATGGCCGGAGCTGAGCTGAGCTGATCCAAAGCCAGGGGCCAGGAGCCTCTTCCTGGTCTCCCACACAGGTGCAGGGTCCTGAGGCTTTGGACTGTCCTCGACTGCTTTC
Organism: Ochotona princeps; assembly: GCF_030435755.1. Lineage (NCBI taxonomy): Eukaryota > Metazoa > Chordata > Mammalia > Lagomorpha > Ochotonidae > Ochotona > Ochotona princeps. The sequence goes on along the minus strand of NC_080847.1, from coordinate 43,316,478 downwards.
CCAGGCCATAAGCAGGGACTGGACGGGAAGCAGGGCTGCCGGGACACAAACTGGCACCCATATGGGATCCTGGCACATTCAAAGTGAGGACTTTAGATGCTAGGCTATGGCGCTGGGTGCATGTTTTATGATTTATCTATTTTTATTGAAAAAGTAGATTTACAGAGAGGAGACAGAAAGATCTCCCATCTGCTGGTTAACTCCCCAAATCACCAAACAGCTGGGGTTGAACCGATCCAATGCCAGGAACTTTTTCTGAGTTTCTCACTTGCATGCAGGGTCCCAAGGACCTCAGTCATCCTCCACTGCTTTCCCAGGCCATCAGCAGGGAGTTGGATGATGGAAAGTGGAGCAGCCGGGACACGAACCAACGTCCATATGAAATGTCAATGCTGGCAGGCAGATGATTAGCCAGTTGAGCCATCACACTGGCCCCTAGATGTTTCAATTTAACCTTTCAACAATGAGGTAGCAGACTGCAAAGCACATGCACATAGTACAGCTGGGTCAGAGGGATGTGTTCCAAGGTTCCCTCTACAACCACCATACCTTAAAGCATGCCCATTATCATTGCTTATACCTATTTCTTTATTTGTAACTAATTTTATGACTTAAGAATAAAATAAGCAGTGAATCCAGCTTAAAATTACATTAAAAAAAAAAAAAATACAATTCTAAATGGTTCCAAAGTGCCTAGTTAATTTTAGGTGCTGAGTTCACAGGTAGTTTTTATGTACTTCTATTTTCCAGATTTTCCACAACTAACAAATTCTTATTATAAAGCACAGGAAGGAATCTTCAGCTATGAAGAAGTCTAACCTAAGTCTGTGCCAGGTTCTACTTACCGTTTGCTGTAATCCACAAGTTGTGTCACTTCATCTCAGATTCTCTATGCTTTTAAGTATATTTTAGGGGAAGAAGTGAACTTTCTGTGTTGCTTTGAGTGGATGTGGATCCGCCTGGAAGTCCAGACAGAGGAGGACCCCTACCTTCCTCAGTAGAACTGAGCTGGGAGCCAGGGTTGCAGGCTGGCTGCTGTGTCTGCAGCACCTGGTCCCAGGTGCTCCACGCAGGATCCAGCTCCCTGCTCTGGGGGACCTGGGTTCAGGTCCCAGCCCTGCTTCCGACTCCTGCTTCCTGTCAACGCACACCCTGCAAGGCAGCAGATGAGCTCTCAAATACTTGGGCATTTGAAAAAACAACAAGTGTCAAGTATTTACAGAATCTCTCAAAACTCACATGCTGAGGTGTTTCAGTTAATGTCGAAATTTAAAGTTATTTCTTCATGAATTAAACACCTGAACAAATGAAACGCCTTTTTCTATATTTTTACTTAAGTCTGCTTCATGGAATCTTCCAGACATCTTTACTACCCTCAAATCTTTTTAGATGATTTAGTGGAAATCAGACATTTTTATAGCTCATATGCATATAATTTATAATTACAAATAACACTGAACATACAAGTTACACGAATGTGCCAAGCAACACATGCACTTTCTCTAACTCCCACCAGTCAACATGAAGCAGTGAGACTTCCTTACTTATGGGACCTATTCACTGGAAGTCATCTGTGGCGCAATGAAAATGACCATATTAGATGTCACCCCTCCCGCAGCAGCAGATGGAGGGGACTTCCCCACCTTCTGACCCTGGTTTGCCTTTGTGCTTTCCTCTGACCAACACGGCACAGCTCACAGCTTGCATTCCTGACACTACTGTACAAAGGACACTGCATGAAAGAATATACAGAGGGGGCGCTCGGCCAGTAGCCAGAGCTAGGCAGACTGTAAACCCACCTGCCAGTCACCAATGACTGCATCCAGAGCACTGAGACCAGGCAACACGCGGAGGACACGGCTGAGCCCAGCACACCCACAGACACGTACATAGAAGACCAGACAACACGCGGAGGACACGGCTGAGCCCAGCACACCCAGACATGTACATAGAAGACCAGACAACACGCGGAGGACACGGCTGAGCCCAGCACACCCACAGACACGTACATAGAAGACCAGACAACACGCGGAGGACACGGCTGAGCCCAGCACACCCACAGACACGTACATAGAAGACCAGACAACACACGGAGGACACGGCTGAGCCCAGCACACCCACAGACACGTACATAGAAGACCAGACAACACACGGAGGACACGGCTGAGCCCAGCACATCCACAGACACGTACATACAAGTGGTTGTCGTTTTAAGCTACTATGCTCTATAGTGATTTTACTAATGAGCAATATTGATTCAGCTTCACTTCAAAAAAGTGGCAATGGGGGTTGATGGTAGGATAAGGACATTGAAGTGAAACTTTAGATAAAACCAAAGCTGAAATGATTGAAGCTGGCTGCTAGGTATGTGAGAATCGAGTATGTTACTGCGGATTCTTGCATCTGAAACTCTTATGAAAAGGTGATTTTAGGAACCTGTATCATGGCACAGCATGCCCATATCCTGTAGGAGCTCCCAGCTGCTCCACTCCTAATCCCGCTCCCCATTAATGTGCCTGGGAAAGTAGGAGAGGGTGGCCCAAGTGTTTGGAGCCTTGTCATCCATTTGGGCTACCTGGAAGAAGTTCTTGGCTTCTGGTTTCAGCTTGGCCCAGCCCAGGCTGTTGTAGTCATTTGGGGAGTGAACCAGCAGATAAAAGATACTGTTAATTTTTTCTTCTATAACTGCCTTTCAAATAAACAGCTATTTTTAAAAGCTATTTTACAATATTAACGTAAAGTTGTAACAACAGTAACCTAAGCAGCCAACTTCCCATTATAAAAGATAATGGCACAAATACAAAACTTTGGGTTTTTCTTTTTAATTTTTTTTTTGCCTTCACCAATCCAACAGTAAAATTTTCAAACAATGAAAACAAATAAAAATTAAAAAATTTTTTTTTCAAACAACGGGCCCAGCACGGTGGCCTAGCAGCTAAAGTCCTCGTCTTGAAAGGACCAGGATCCCATATGGGCTCCTGTTCTAATCCCAGCAGCTCCACTTCCCAACCACATCGCTGCTTGTGGCCTGGGAAAGCAGTCAAGGATGGCCCAAAGCCTTGGGACCCTGCACCTGAGAGACCTGGAAGAGCTCCTGGCTCCTGGCTCCTGGCTCCGGATCGGCACAGCACTGGCCGTTGCGGTCACTTGGGGAGTGAATCATCGGACAGAAGCTCTTTCTCTCTGTCTCTCCTCATATATATATATATATATATATATATATATATATATATATATATATATATCTGACTTTGCAATAAAAATAAATTAAATTTTTTTTTCAAACAACATATATACGCTACTATCAACCCAAGGGGGTCAGGCTCAGTGTTCTACAGACATCACCTCGTTCACGCTCCACTACAACAGCCTGATGACAAGAAAACTGAAACCTTCAATGTAATTGTCAAGGTTATAAAACAATTCAAATCTAGGTCTTTGACTCCAAATCCCATGATCCTAATAAAAAAGATCAGAAACTAAAATTCACAGAGCTTGACATGTCATCTGCAATATCCACATCCCACATCCGAGTGCCCAGTTCAATTCCTTCCCTGGGAGGCAGTCCTGGGTTCCCTGACAGTCCCAGCAGAAACCCAGACGCAATGCCAGGCTCCCGCCTCCAGCCTGCCCCAACACCAACTGCCACGGTCATGTGGACAGTGAACCAGCAGACTGACTATTGTGGTCTCCAGCGCTCTACCTTTCAAATTAACTGAAAATATGTAATTGTTTCAAAATTACAATCAACAAACAGAATAATCAGGTGCCAGAAGACCACACAGTGGGAGGCATACTCACATTTTACTGAAAAAAAAAATTGTAGATTTTATAATGCTTTATTTCCTAAATAAAAAGAATTATAAATGGAAAAATGTATTCTGAAAGAGTTTGCTGTCCTAACTAAATTGAAAATTACTATTAGCTTTACAACACTGTTGCTCACATTTCTTCATGTTATTCATCTTATTAACCAAATAAACATGGGCCCGGCGGCGTGGCCTAGCGGCTAAAGTCCTCGCCTTGAACGCCCCGGGATCCCATATGGGCGCCGGTTCTAATCCCGGCAGCTCCACTTCCCATCCAGCTCCCTGCTTGTGGCCTGGGAAAGCAGCCGAGGACGGCCCAAAGCCTTGGTTCCCTGCACCCGCATGGGAGACCCGGAAGAGGTTCCTGGTTCCCAGCTTCGGATCGGCACAGCACCGGCCGTTGCAGTCACTTGGGGAGTGAATCATCGGACAGAAGATCTTCCTCTCTGTCTCTCCTCCTCTCTTTATATCTGGCTTTGTAATAAAAATAAATAAATCTTAAAAAAATAAGATAAACACTAAAAATGTTAATAACCAAATCAATATTATAAATGTCTTGGTTCACCAAATTTCTGGGATTTGAATTAATTCTGTAAAAGAGATTTTTCTGGGCAATTAGAGGTTCCAGACATTTTCAGGTTCCCTCACCCCATTTTTGTTTTTGTTTTAAGATTTATGGAGAGAGAGAGAAAAATCTTTCAAATTTCACTGGTTCACTCTCCAAATAGCCACAACAGTCAGAGTTGAACTGATCCAAAGCCAGCAGCTTCTGAAGAGGCCCCAAAGCCGGTGCAGGGTCCCAAGGCTTTGAGCCATCCTCGACTGCTTTCCCAGATCACACAAGCAGGGAGCTGGACAGGAAGTGGAGCAGCCGGGATTAGAACCAGTGCCCACAGGAGATGGTAGCAGCTGCAAGGAGAGGATTCAGCTAACTGAGCTGTCACGCTGGGTCCTGGCCCTATTTTTTCTGCACATGTTTTCCTTCTTGTCCTACATTTAAAAAATAAATTCAGATTATTCCTGAAGCCCATATTACACATCACTTGTCCCTTGTCCCTTAAAGAATCTGTTTAAAATACACAAATAATCATAAACATCACTATTGTAAAAATGTATAAAATCCTATAATTTACTTACCATTATATTAATATGTATCCATTAAAAAAGTTTAACTACATGAATTATATTTCAGGCTAGGCTAACACTAAGGGTTAAGGAAGAATGGAAGGAGCCAGCGCAGTTGCCCAGCAGCTGAAGTCCTTGCTTTGTACATGCCGGGATCCCATATGGGCGCCGGTTCTAATCCCGGCAGCTCCACTTCCCATCCAGCTCCCTGCTTGTGGCCTGGGAAAGCAGTCAAGCACAGCCCAAAGCCTTGGGACCCTGCACCTGCATGGGGAACCCAGAAGAAGCTCCTGGCTTCAGATCAGCTTTGCGCCAGCCGTTGCGGGCGCTTGCGGAGTGAATCAATGAGCAGAAGATCTTCCTCTGTCTCTCCTCCTCTCTGTATTTCAGACTCTCTAATAAAAACAAAAAGAATCGGGAGGGAAGAAAAAGAGAGAGGAAGGGAGAAAGAGAGGGGCCAACACAATGGCTCAACTCATTAATCCTCCACCAACAAGCTCCAGCATGTATGTCGGCACTGGTTTGTGTCCCGGCTGCTCCACTTCCATCCAGCTCCCTGCTTGTGGCCTGGGGAAGCAGCAGAGGACAGCCCAAATGTGGGGACCCTGCACCCACAAGGGAGACCCTGAAGAGGCTCCAGGCTTCAGATCAGCTCAGCTCCAGCCGTTATGGCCCTTTGCGGGAGGGAACCAGCAGATAGAAGATCTTTCTTTCTCTGTCTCTCCTCTCTATAAACCTTTCTAAAAATAAATAAATAAATCTTTAAAAAATAAAGAAACAAGAATTAAAAACACAGCATGTTTATAAAAGTAGTATGCGAGACATCTTTCAAACCAGCTCCAGTCTTTGAACTCCCTCTGCATTGGCTTAATATCTCTGCAAACTGTGCAAAATTCTTGTCATTGCTCTGTTTAGCACCTGGATCATGTATTAATTTCTCCATCACAAAGTCTCTCCATTCTGCACAGCACAACACTGGCATGTGGTAGGAACTCAATCATTGTTGGCAGAATTAAGAGAATGTAAAAATATCACAAGAATTCCACGATCCTCCCAAACAGCAATTTCCTGTCTTTCAGAGGCATGAAGACATTTTTGTTTCAATTTCTGAATATATAAATTGATGAGTTCACTGGCCATGTAAATGCTAGCAGTATCATCATACCACATATAGATCTTCATTTAAACGCAAACAGAGAGTCTGTTTCCTAAGCTATACTCAGAAATGACTCAGAGGAAAAAAGCAAATTTCAACTGGCAAAAAAAATTCAAATTTTTCATGTACAAAAATGGCCCAATATTACTTTAAGATACATGTAGGCAAATATGCTAAGCTTCTGTAGTATAGAGGGTTTTAGAAAACTGTGAAATCCTCGTCTCCTGAAGTAACGTCATATTTATATCACTGCTCACACTCACATACACTACGGTATTTGTAAACTGAAACATCACATATTAAATAATATTTGGTCTTTGTCTATTCAAAAATTTACAGAGTGTCTATTTTGTGCCAAACACAGCAGGAGAGGTTGTGAATAAAAGGGTGAAAACAAGTCCCTTCTCCTTCAGAATTCTCCAACAGGGAAGCCTGTTATCCACACACAGTTATCCACACACGTGTGTCAAGTGCTATCTATTCTGAACGGATACAACCTTTCTAATTTCCTGAACTCCTCACCAAAACCAACAGAGAAGTCCACATTAACAAAACATCCCCTGGGAGTTTTTTGTAAAATAGACCACTTTGGCCAAATCTGTAGGGGAAAAACATTCTTTGGCCAAGGACTTGCATCTCAAGTTTCCACATGAACTGAATCTATAATGCAAAAGCAAATGGCCTGTCATGGAAATGCTGACAGACATACACCACCAGTGTCTACAACTACAACACTGCATTTATTGAAAACTAATGCCGTCCTGAATTTTTACTTATAAAGTGAATATTATTAGTTTAGATTACTTTCTCAAGCCAATACTCAAAATTCAATAAGCGCATGTATACAGGTTGCACTTTCAATCTTTTCCACTGCTTGCAGCCTTATGTGCATTTAAACAAAAAAAAATTGATAGACACTAACTATAAATTATTTCCTTTGGAAATTTTTCAGGCATGAAGAAAAAGCCTCTTAAAATAAATTTAAAATATTATGTGCTTGGTGGTGTATAACTGAAGTTTTACTCTCCCCACTGAAGGGGCAGTTGCCATGATTTTGCAATAACCCTGCAGACAATAATCAAGCCAGTTCCTGTTGTTCTGTTAGCAAACTCTCTGTAAACACAGCATGGATATACTATAACTCGTCATCTGCAAGATCAACAGCTATACCTTATGACAACTCATAATATTAACATTTTATTCACCATCAAATCGAGCAGTTTTCGCAGCAGCAATAAGAAACTGTTATTTACGAAGCATTGTCCTATTAGCTACGGATTAGCACATTAAAACAGATATTCTTTCTTCCTTCCAAAAAAGTATAGCACATAAATAAAGCTGTGAAACATAGGAAATCCACCAAACATTTTTTTCAAACTTGAGGAAAAAATAACTGTGCCACATTCCCATCATTATTTTAAAATAACTAACTCTATTTTCCACTACAAATGTAAGAAATATTCATACAGCTTTCTATCAAACACATATATTTAAGATATATAGAGAGAAATATATATATCCTAGAAATATATAGAAATACACGGTTTAAAATAGAGAAATATATATATTTTCTGCTACAAATATAAGAAACATTCAAACATCTTTCAACCAGCTGGTCGGAAAATGTCTGTCTTCACTTCATCATGATATTAATGTCATCCTAACTTAAAATAGAAAAAGAAAAGAGAGGAAAAAAAGGATATCAGAATAAATACCAAATGGTAACACAACTTCAGGAAATCTGGGAACATGTAACTCTGAGAAGGGTGAATCAGTATGAAGACATTCAAAATGGAGGTTACTGAAGAATTCTATTCCTGGTCAAACACACACCAAGAAAACAGGATATACATTATTTAAATACAACTAGGTGATCTCATCAGTATTTCAGAAGTGTAATAAAGCCATTTTTCACTCACCAATGCTGGATTTTCTCCTGGCAGTTAGTGACCACCTGTCATGAAAACAGATAACTACTCATGAAAAAAAACAGGGCTAGGCACAGAGCTACAAAATCAGTGTATCAAAGAACTCCAACAGTGGCTTTACGGATGGAATAGCCTCTCAGTGCACATTTTTATTTGTCACATGCACAGCGATGTGAATGGGAGTTCTGAGCAGCCCACTTTATCATAACCCTCTAACGCGAGCTGATAACCACAGAACAAATGACAGCTTTCCAATTCATACTTGGGTACAAAACCCGCTTCATAACTATTAGGTGACATGTGATATAAGATAACTAGTATTTTGTACAATTTACAAACCTGTTTTCAATGTTACATATTTTATAGAATACACAAATGTTATGAGTAACAAAAATCAATGGTACATACAAGTTTCATTGGCTTTTAAAAATGACAGTAGTGAAAATATTTTATTTTCTCAGTATATCTCCAAATGTTTTCACTTGTAATTTTTATTCTGATGCATTAAAAACTAGTTCAGTGATATTTTCCTACAACATTCTCTGGTATAAAGAGATGCTCTGAACAGCTTTTATTTTTCCTAGTGAGTTATGATAAAATTTTAAGCCCTTCATACTTTCAACTAAAACAACAGAATTAAACACAAAAGTTACTTGCTTTCTTAAGGGTATTTTCATGGGTCCTCAAAATGCCACAAAACAAGTACCACTAATCAGTAAGAAATACAATTTTAGTAACACTGCATTTGAATGCTAATTTTTAAATTAACATTATTTTCAAGGATTACTAGTTACCTACTTTAAGTCACCCATTAATAAAAAATTTAAATAGTAACCTAGAATATTCTAGCACCGTTTTAGAGACAGAGAAATTAAGATAAAAAAAACAAAATGTTTAATGCAACATCATATGAAAAAGAAGTACGATGTGGCTGGGAACACACTGATTCTTGACTTCACTGCTTCAATGGACAGTACTGCCTTTTGTGTATATGAATGCTTCACCAAAAAAAAAGAAAGCACACAAGATTTTTTTAGACCTGTCAGTGAATTCTTCTCTTATCACATTTAATTCCTGAAATCAATGTCCTCTCTTTTGGGATGTTTGAAATACTAGATAGCAATCTTGTATCAAAATACATGTTATAATCAGCTCTGCAAGCATACTACACATTAACTCGGCATAACAAGTCCATTCTCGAATGAAGATCTCTCGGTAAGTATCAATCACACAGCAACACTTAATAACAGTGGTAATACATAATAAAGCACTGACTTTACATCTGGAAGAGCCAAGCTCAACTACATCAATCCATTCCTCTGTTTCTGATCTGGCAGTAATTATGAAATAGACAAATATAATTAAATGTAAATTGAAAAAGAAAAATATCTTCCTGAAATTCTTTTTCTAAAGGTCCTATTTAACAACACCATTAAAAGATGAGACCCAAAAACAGTCAGGATGTTTTCCAACCCCAACGCATGTGTTTCCAAGCATGAAGTGAGCCAAAAGCACAAAAAGAAAAACCCTGCAAACCATAAGAGCAGAATGTTCATTAACCTCTACATGATAATCCTTTCGTAGCTGCATATTAACTAGTTACATATTCATAATCATTTACATTATTTAAAGGACCTTCGATGGAATTTTCTAGGCTATATCCATTAGTGACGGTGTTAAAGGTTATGGAAGATAGTCTACTTAATGCTTCCAGGAAGCCCTTTTAATTAGTAAATATGTAAATTTGGCACACATGCTTTTTATGTATAAAGCCCAAGTCACGGGTATGAAGGCGTGTGGCCCTGCCGGCACCCCCGACGAGCTGCCCTCCACTTTGCTCTAGCAATCCTTTCGCTACTCCCAGCCCCTTGTTCTTCCTAAAACACTCTCCCCAGCAGCAGAGAGTCATGGATAAAGAAACAGCAAAACAGCCACTTCATAATACACAAAGTACAATATAATATATTGCCACACATTTTAAGTGTTTAGAATCAGACATACTATCCAGATGGAGACCAGAGAAGCAATTTGAAAATCAGGAATAAAAAGAAAGGTTAAAAAAAAGCAGATATGAAAGCACGCAGAACAGCCTTCTGACAACATGCCTACGTTATCTGCGTTTATATAATGTACTGTCCACCTGCTTCAAAGACGCCGGGGCCCAAACAGCTGCACCTGCATCAGCACATTTCATTTTCTTCTCTTTTACAACAAGTTATTCAAAGAAAAATTTAATAAATCTCTAAAAATTAATAAATTCATTAAGCCAGCAAGTTCAATTTTTGAAGGATAAAATCATACAACTCAAATTAAATGTATCTGAGTATTTTTTAAAAACTTATTTTTTTGAAGTTCCAAAGATTTTTCTTTTTTTTTTTCCTGAAAGGGGACTCAAATTAATTGTCTTTATTATTAAACAGATGGAGTCATAGTTGGGTCTTATAAGCAACTCTGGAAAAACAAATCAAAAATGTTTTTTTTTCCTACAAATACACAAAAGTTGAACAGCTATGGACAAACAATACTACTTGTTAATGTCATTGCTTTTAAGCAAACCTACCAAAATATGCAAACAGTACTCCTGAAGAAAAAAAATTCATATAGTTCTTAAGAAAACCTATGGCTACTAGATTTCAACTGTTAAACAATCTAGTAAATTTTTAATACAATATCCAATAATAATCAAGAATTTACAAATAAAATATGCACTTATGCAGTAATATAACAATAAACTGTGAGCTGATTTCACCACTTTTTAAGATACAGTCTATCATTAATTTTAACCAACAATCCAGCAACTATAAAAATCATACAGCATGTCTCTCTGTAACTCACAACTGTTCTTAGCCTAAGAGTTCACACGATGAAATCAAACCAGAAATACTGAAATGAGGTAGGTTTTAACCTCATTATAAAGAAAGAAAACCTGGGGGCCCGGCGGCGTGGCCTAGCAACTAAAGTCCTCACCTTGAACACGCCAGGATCCCATATGGGCGCCGGTTCTAATCCCGGCAGCTCCACCTCCCATCCAGCTCCCTGCTTGTGGCCTGGGAAAGCAGTCGAGGACGGCCCAATGCATTGGGACCCTGCACCCACGTGGGAGACCCAGGAAGAGGTTCCTGGATCCTGGCTTTGGATCAGCGCACCACCGGCTGTTGCGCTCACTTGGGGAGTGAATCATCGGACAGAAGATCTTCCTCTCTGTCTCTCCTCCTTTCTGTATATCTGACTTTGTAATAAAATAAATAAATCTTAAAAAAAAAAACAAAGAAAAAAGAAAATCTGTGCTCAGAGATACAGTAACAGATCCAGTAGCATTCACCTTTCCAAGAACACCTAGATTAGATTAGTTAGATCAATCTGAAGACCTAGCTAATCCCAAAGCCCGGACTTCCCTCTATTGGACTCCCTATGCCCATCACTCAACATGCCAAGTACGAGAAGCAAAGCAACTGGTCAATACATCTACAACCTTTCTGTCTTTAAACACTGAGTACTGGGCCCGGCAGCGTGGCCTAGTGGCTAAAGTCCTTGCCTTGAACGCGCTGGGATCCCATATGGGCGCTGGTTCTAATCTCAGCAGCTCCACTTCCCATCCAGCTCCCTGCTTGTGGCCTGGGAAAGCAGTCGAGGACGGCCCAAAGCCTTGGGACCCTGCACCTGTGTGGGAGACCGGAGGAGGTTCCTGGTTCCCAGCTTCAGATCGGCACAGTACCGGCCGTTGCGGTCACTTGGGGAGTGAATCATCGGACGGAAGATCTTCCTCTCTGTCTCTCCTCTTTGCTGTATATCTGACTCTGCAATAAAAACAAATAAATCTTAAAAAAAAAAAAAAAAAAAAACCACTGACTATTGACTACTGCTATTTCTCTTCACTTCCACTTCTCTTCTCATGTTCCAATAATGTCAGAAAAACAAATAAGCTTAAATTCAACAATTCAAAATGGAGGCCTTCATTTCCTCCAGCACCTCGTTATAGATCAAACACCTAAGTATAAACAAATTTCACAAGAGTCATCTAGCACAGGAATGTTTAAGGTGTATGTAGGGCAGGGAGATGATGGATTAATTCCATAATTACTATCATATCTCATAGCTTTTTAAAAGATATATTTAGACAGACAGCAGTCTTCAAACTACAATATAAGATGCAGGCATGGCGAACAGCAACTTAACCCACTGAGTCACAATGCCAGTTCCTGTAACACCTAGGAGAACTAATTCCTCTAAATCAGTGTCCAGCTAATAAACACACTGCTACAAGGTGTTAAATTAATATTCAATAGGGGCCAACGTGATGACTCCTTTACCTTCAAGCTCTGGGATCCCTTATGGATATCAGCTGGTGTCTCGGCCTGCTCCAATTCCCATCCAGCTTCCTGCTGAGGGCCTAGGAAAGCAGTGAAGGATGACCAAAGCCTTGGGACCGTGCATCCATGTAAGAAACCAGCAAGAACCTCCTGGCTCCTAGCTTTGGATCGGCTGAGCTCCAGCCACTGCATACATTTGAGCAGTGAACTAGCAGATGAAAGATCTTTCTTTTTGTCTCTTCTTTCTGTAAATCTACCTTTCCTTAATAAAAATTAATTTCAAAAAATTAATATTTGATAAATTCAAGATTGGCAAGTTATATGGAATAAAGGGAATAATAATGCCTTTGCTGTTTTCCCACAGGAATTTCTTTTTTAAAGTTATTCTGTAAACGAATGAACAATTTCACCTGCAGTAAGATCTGCAATACTATTTGTCTGATTTATTCTGGTAACAGACCACAAGAGGGCATCAACCTATGTGTTTTTCAAGCTCGACAAAGTGTCACATTAAAACTAAACAGAAACAGAAAGCCTTGAGAAAGCTTGCATATTAATCTGTGATACTTCTCTGCAAATATTACTCCTTACTTCTAAAACTTTTCTCATTGTTGTGTAATCTCAAACTCTTCCTAAATTAATGTGCAGATTAATAGTCTGGGGGCACTGTACTAACTAGAACTATCAAATTTATATGGCTTACTTCTGCTAGAATGTAATTCCAAGACACAGTTTATAATTTTGGTTTTTAAAGCTGCTGAATTAAAGAGGTAAGAACCCAGAGGTCAGGACTGAAGCCGAAGGATGTCGTCTGTCTCTCAGGACACACTGCTCACCAACTAAAGAAACACCTGGCATTGCCACGGTGCACAACAGCATGCTTCCAGAAAGTGAGGGGAAAACACAACCTTTTCAGCAAACCCTGTGCAAACAGCCGCCAACAGGGGGGATACTGCAACTAGCAACAATAAGACGCCGTTAAATGAGTATAACTACATTGAAACCACCAGAAAAGAAAACCACTGCAATATTCAATCATTTACACTTTAAATATACTGAAAAGGTAAGCTGATACTAAAAGCTAAGTCCAATTAAAATGACTCACCTTCTTTTAAGAAATATATATATAATTTATTTGAAAAGCAGAGGTAGAGATGGATCTTCCACTCAGTGTCCATTCCCTAAAGGCTACACGGCTAGGACTCGGCCAGGTCAGAGCCAGGCCCTGGGACTTTCCACTCAGCGGTCCACTCCCTGAGGGCTGGGAGCCAGGGCCTGGGAGCTGCTCTTTGGTCTCCCATGTGGAGGCAGGGGCCCAAACACTTGGGCCATCTTCCACTGCTTTTCCCAGGTTCTCCGCGGGACTCTTGATGGTAAGCAGAGTATCAAGGCCTAGAAGCAGTGCCCATGTGAGATGCCGGCACCATCAGCTGCAGCTCTACCACACCGGGCCCTGGACTGCCTAAACCCTTACATCTTATTTAAAATTTTAGCTAGGACAGCATAAAAATGATCATTTTAATCATTACTTGTGCATTTTAGTTTTCTCCAGCATGGGCTCCACGACGTTCCCTCTCACTATTCCAACCGGGTGTTTTCTTACACAACACTAGCCTGCATCTAATGTATATCTCATTCCTTGTTGATTCAAACCAAAATTTTCTTTTTTTCATTATCTGTATTACTCATACTCCCAAGCATTCTAATTAAATAGTTTTTTAAAAACAGATTTTTATTGGAAAGGCAGATTTACAGAGAGAAGAAGCTTCAAAGATCTTTCATCTGGGATAGTTCACAAATTTCACAACAGCTGGAGCTGAGCTGAGCTGATCCAAAGCCAGGGGCCAGGAGCCTCTTCCTGGTCTCCCACACAGTACAGGGTCCCAAGGCTTTGGGCCATCCTCCACTGCTTTCCCAGGCCATAAGCAGGAAGCTAGATGGGGAGTAGAGCAGCGGGATACAAACCGGTACCAATAAAGGGATACTGGTGCTTGCAGGCAGAGGACTGGCCAATTGAGCCATTGCACTGGCCCCTCTACATTAAAATTGGTAACATATACGTTTAGCGACGTTCCTGAGACTATCTGAACGAAATGTACACGTGATTCTGCTTAAAATGGATGAAACCTCTGTGAGGCAAGGGCATGTCTACTCAACTCCCCGACACGCACCTGCCACGCAGAGCGCGCAGCACATCCCTGAACACACTCCACAGTCACCTCCCCAGGTATCTCAGGACATCCCTCCTGGTTCAGGATTTTATACTTTAGTAGATAACACAGCCCACATACACTACAGAACACTCCCTGTTATAAAAGACATTTGCAATGAAACATGAATATTCAAATCTAAATGCCCTGTTCAAATCATCTCCGGTTAATTTTGAACACATGAATATGCCACAAACCTAGAAATAATTTTACTTTCAAGTGCTTTTCGTGCCTCTGATTTGCAGGTAAGAGATCATGACCTGTATGTTTGCATCAGAAGTATCTGCCTGAGCAGCCTGCATCCCACCTACTGATTTCACTAGAAACCATTTCATCTCCACCCACACCCCTCCCTCCTAAACCCTGCAGAGTCCCATTTCGGCATCTGTAACCACCGCAAGGGGAGCAGACACCTGCCACACTCTGGGCAAACCTCACTTACTCTGGACCTGAAGAGAGACTGCGGTGACTGGAGAGTCTGGTTTTGAAAGGGGGATCCCAATGGAATCTATACAAACTACCAAGTCATACAAGACAGCTGGCATAGAGTAACAGAATAAATGTGTAAGAACCAAAAAATGCACACAAAAACAAAGTCCTTTAGATTTTTTCTTTTAAAAAAGCCTTTGAGTCCGGCACAATGGCTGGACTCAAAAGAGCTGAATTGTCCTCTTGCAAGCACCAGGACTCCATGTGAGCAGTGGTTCAAGCCCCAGCTGTTCTGTTTCCCATCAGCTCCCCGTTTATGGCCTGGGAAAGCAGCAGAGGATGGCCCAAGGCCTGGGATCCTGCACCCAAGTGGAAGACCTGGAAGAAGCTCCTGGCTCCTGGCTTTGGATCAGCTCAGCTCTGGCCATTACGGCCACTTGGGGAATGAATCAGCAGATGGAAGGTCTTTGTCTCTGTCTCTCCTTCTTTCTGTAAATCTGCCTTTCCAATTTAAAAAAAAAAAAATCAAAAACAAATTACTGCCCTGAAGTTCTTCCTGATTTGTTATGAAGAATTTCTTTCCAATCTCTATGGCTTAGTTTCTTTAAAACACCTGAATGAGGCAATAATGTGCCTCTAAAGAGCTGACTGGAAATACGTAATTCATTAAAAAGTAACCACAAATGTTAGAAAATCATGAGGAAAATACCCTCACTAATATAAAAGACCAATTGACAACCTTTGAAATGTCACCTCACACTTCTAAAAGAGCAAACTTCCATGTCAAAGGAACTACCACCACCTCTGGAAATGTAGTTAATATTAAATCACTGCTCCTTAACAACGCATCTTTAAGTTCTACCACCAACCAGAAAAGCCAGGTGAGTAGGTGAGAGTTGCCAAAACAAAGCAACTCAGACAGAAGATTCAGAGAGGGCAAAACTATGATGAGAGCTGAGAATCTACCTCTGCTCTTCTCCTGAGGCAGTTCTGGGCACAGCCAGAGGCTCATGGCCATGCTGGGCCCTGGGCAGAGAGCTCCAGCTGCGAGATGCAAACGAGCAGAGGACGGGCAGTCAGAACAGACCACAGTGATGGGGCAGAAGATGCCTGACGTACCCAGCTGGATTGCCTCGCCTGACATTTGTCAAAACCAGAAGCTATAAATGCCAAAAAGCTCAATCAAAATTCAGAAAAGCAGACCTCAGGATGAAACAATTGTGGCACAACAGGTAAAACCACCACCCACAACCCACAGCGTACTGCCAGGAATCTCCTGCCCGTGTGCATTATGAGGGCAGCAAGTACTCCCTCCAAGTGCCTGGGTACCAGCCTGCCATGTGGAAGGTCTACAGGGAGCTCTGCACTCTGATTTCAGCCTGGCCTGACCCTGGCTGCTGAAGGCATTTGAGGACTGAACCAGCAGCTGGAAGAGTGACTTACTGGCTCACCTTCCCCCTCAGCCCCACAAATAAAACTGGAAAAAAAGGGGGGGCTGGCATGGTAGCCTAGAGGCTGAAATCCTCAACTTGCTTGCACCAGGATCCGATATGGGTGGCAAGTTCGTATTCTGGCGGCTCCACTCCCCTTCCAGCTCCCTGCTTGTGGCCTGGGAAAGCAGTCATGGGCGACCCAAAGCCTTGGGACCCTGCACCCACATGGGAGAGCTGCAAGAAGCTCCTGGCTCCTGGCTTTGGATAGGCTTAACTCCAACCATTGCTGCCACTTGGGGAGTGAAACAACAGACAGAAGATCTTTCTCTCTGTATCTCTTATCTGTATAACTGCCATTCCAATAAAAATAAATAAATCTTACAAAAAAAAAAAAAAGGAAGGTGGGAGGACCTTCAATGAAAGAATAAAGGACACAAGGATGTCCTGGTAAACTAAGAGTAATACAGCTCTCAGGTCAAAGTCTTGAAGGAAATGCCTTCACTAATGCAACCACCCATCCTTCACTCCACTGGGCACGCTCCCCAGCTGCTCTGACCAGCACTCCTCACAGAAAAAAGGAAGAGACCACTCGGGGGGACTACCGATGCCAGCTACAGAATCAGAAACTAACAGGACAGCAAGAAACAGGATCACATGAACAAGCAAGAGGAACAAAGAGTATAAAACAGGGAAAAACAGAACCAAGCACACGTGTAATCTAGATAATGGAATTAAACAAGGACATTAAAATAACAATGAGCTACAGGATACGGTCAATGTAAGAAAAGATGACAAATTTCACCAGAAATCTACATTAAAATGATTTCAATAGAAAATCAACATCTATAGAATCTAAAATTAACTCAAATGGTGTTAAAAAGGCGATTAAACACAGCAGAACTCAGAGTTATTTTAACCTGATGACAGATGAAGAAGAAATATCCAAATCGATGCCCACAAAGAAAAGATCTATAAGAGACCTGAAAACTACAGCTGTGGATCCCGGAAGGAAGTGGAAAGGAGAGCTGTGTCTGAGAATTAGGTTCTGGGATTTCTGAAAACGAAAGGAAGGTTACCAACCAACAGATTCAAGAAATGTGAAGGACCCAAATCAAGAAAACCACAAAGTAAATTACATCAGAACGCGCAGCATCAACATCGTAACAAGGATGAAAAGCAAAGAGAAAGGATGTGTCAGTGTAGCTGGAGGACAGGCAGGAAGCACCTGCCTTCCCAGGAGCCAAGTCCAGCAGCAGGCACGGAGGGCTGCCAGTTAAGGCTGTGCTGGCAATGGCAGCATCCCACATCCCAGCTGCTCTGCTTCTGATCTAGCTCCCTGCTAGCCCACAGCGGGAGAGCAGTACGCATCACCCAAGTAGACACCACAGCAGACTGCCACGTTCCGGGCTTCTGCCTGGGTCAGCCCCAGCCATCTGGGAAGTAAACCAGCAAACGGAAGATATCAATCTCATTCTCGCTCTCTCCATCTCACTGGACCTTTCCAATAAAGCAATAAATGTTATTTAAACAAAAATAAATCTGGGGCTGCTATTGCGGCATATCCGGTAGAGCCCCCACCTACAAAGCTAGCATTCAATAAGGACTCTGCTTAGAGCTGACCCACTTCCAATCCAGGTCCCTGCCAATGTGCCTGAGAAAGCAGCAGAGGATGGCCTAGTGCTCCGGCCTCTGCGCCCGTGTGCAGACCCAGAGGAAGCTGGCCAGCTCCGGGAGTTGGGGCCACTTGGGAAGTGAACCAGCAGACTGATCCATCTCTCTTTCAAATAAACAAATAAAAATAAATTTTTAAAAAACACAAACAACTCATACAATAAATGAATCCAACATGAAAGGAAAAGTGAAGAAGGAGGGAGGGAGGGAAGAAAATGCAGCACAACATAAACTTGAGCACCTGCAGAATGACGGGGCAGACATCTGCTAACGGCGCATCTGGGCGGCAGCCGCAGAAGCCTCCAAGTGCCTACTTTCCCACCCAGGTGGGAGAACTGAGTTCCTGACTCCTGGCTCTAGATTGTTCCAGAGCCCCGGCTACTGGAGGCATTTAGAGAGCAATCAGTGGATGAAAATTCTTTCTTTCATTCTCTACCTTTAATTAAACAAAACTAAACATTTTAAAAAATGCTTCCTGGGATAAATAAATAAGTAAGTAAATAAACAAAATGCTTCCTGGATTTTTCAGAGTAATGCAAAAGGCAACTTTTTAGGTAAAAAAATGTATAGACATACACATAGGTAAAATGTATAGATATAGGTATACATTAAATAACACTGATAACAGAACACAACCGAATGCATTATTGTGGTACATAAAATATGCAGAATTGGGGCTGGGTATGTATTACATATCATGCTGGATTGCCTGGCCCAGTCCTGGCTGTTTCTAATGCAGCTTCCTCCCTTCCTTCCTGGGAGGACAGCAGATATTGGCTAGAACGCTTGGGTCCCTGACACCCATGAGGGAGACCAAAATGAAATGGTGGGATCCTGGCTTCAAACTGGCCCATCCATGGCTGTTGCAGGCATCAGGAAAATAAATCAGCAAAACAAAGATCTTCCTCTTTCTCCTGTCTTTTTAAAAGATATGCAGAGAAAAACTGCATGAAAGCAAGATGGGTGTGGTGGTACTACAGTCTAAGCCTCTGCAGCACCAGCATCCCGTGTGGGCACCAGCTCTAGTCCTGCAGGCTCCACTTCCGCTCCCCACTTACAGCCAGGGAAAGCCGTGGAGGACAGCCCAGCACCTTGGGCCCCTCAGCCACAGGGAGACCCAATAGGAGGATGCTCCTGATTCACACCTCAGACCAGCTCAGCTCTTCACCTCTGGCCAACTGGGAAGGGGGTGAACCACTGGAAGAAAGGTCAGTCTCCACCTCTCTCCCTCCCTCCCTTCCTTTCTCTCTCTCTCTCTCCTCGCCTAGCCTCGCCTCACCTCTCCTCTCTTTCCTTCACTTCCTCCCTCCCTTTGTAATTCATTCAAGCAAAAATAAGTAAATCTTAAAAAAACAAAGGCACTTACATTTTTTTAAATGCATGGAAACAATGGAATAAATGAACAAATGGGGGATCTAACTACCTGTCCCAGGTCTGCTGGCCCGCCTGCATGGAGGGTGTCTGGTTTGTGAGCTAGGGGCGGGGCCAGGGGATCCTGCAGGGCTCAAGTTGCCTGGCCCTGGTCCTTGGCCTTGCCTGCAAGTAAAAAAGGTGGAGCAGTGGTCCCGGACCCTGATGCACACGGAGAATATGGCAGCCCATTTGGTACTGCAGCAGAGAAAGAACAGAGCAAATTGTACAACTATCCAGCAAACAATGACAGCAAAAATCTGGGTGAATGGAGACTTGTGGTCAACTATATTCACCAACGGACACCGGGAGGGCTGCCTCACCCCTGGACCTGGGTGAATGGAGACCTGTGGTCAACTATATCCGCCAATGGACACCGGGAGGGCTGCCTCACCCCTGGACCTGGGTGAATGGAGACCTGTGGTCGACTATATCCACAAGTGGACACTGGGAGGGTTGCCTCACCCTTGGTTTGGTGAAATCGACAGCATTCCAGAACTATCCAAACCAACTGGTCAGAATCCTCAGAACATTCAGCACATCAGGACGCTGGGTTGGTATCAGACGGCGGTTCTCCATTCCTGGGTACTGGGACATACGGGAGGCTGGGTGTGGCTTCCCCCTTCATCTCTTCCCTTCCCCCAGAGACAAGAATAGAAAATTTGGAAACAATGATCTCATACACTTTTCCCTAACCTCAATCCTTCCCACCCTGATCAGCCATGTAATCATTATCACAAATAAAAAAAAAATTTTTTGAAATAAAATATTCTAAAATTTTTAAGAATTTATGTTAAAATTTATTAAAAATTATTAAAATGCATTTTAAATAAAATATTTTAAATTTTTTGAAATTTTATTTTAAAAATAAATAAGTAAATAAATAAATGAAATGTCAACTGCTTAGGGAAACCAAACATTTTCCTCCATTAAAAAAAAAAAAAAGACCAATAAAAACATACAGTGCCCCAGCTGTGGGTAACTGCCTAGGTTCCCTTGTACCTAGCCAAGTGCTACACCGCTGGGAGAAAAGCAGCTAATAGCTGGTAGGCATCCTGGGCCTGGTCAATGTCAACTCTGTGCTAACTGATGTGCTGGCACAGGTACTCATTCTGCTAGTTTTTAAATATCTGGGAGAAAGCAGCAGAACTCCAGTCACGCCACCTCAGCATGGCTGACACCACAGTGCTTGGAGGCTGTGGGATTGAGGACGGGTTGGAATGGGGGCCAATGAGGGCTTGTGTAACATACATGAGGTGATTTCTGAGGGCTTCCATGGATAGGCCACTGCACCCACAGGTAATCTAGGGAGTTGAGACGAGGTATATCAGAAGGGGAAATTCAGAGAACCTCGCTGGATCAGGCTAAAGTACCCAGAACACACACAGAAGAGTCAGGGCTGGGGGCAGACCAGGCCAGGCTAGGCACCTGCTGGCACTCGTTTTGGGGGTGGGTCTGGTAGGGGTTCTTTGGAGTTGCCCCACTAGGCTGCAGAACCTGATGCTGAGCATCAGGGCTAGGGACAGACCCGCCAGGCTGGGCCACAGCACCTGTGGGACCAGCAGTGGGCCTGGTAATGGATCTTTGGGCACGCCCCTGCTAGACCCACAGCACATGAAAACTGAGTCTGATGGTGGGTCAAGCCAGGCCACAGCACCTGATAGGGAACCAGAGAGCTGATCTGGGACAGCCTGAGATAAGCTGCAGCACCCACTAGAGCATGGGCTGGGGCAGACTGGGCCTGGTATGGGTCCTCAGGTGTCTTCCTGACTAGCCTGCAGCACCCACTGGCTGCACATCAGAGCCAAGTCTGGGGTCAGGCTTTCCTGTGCTGAGCTGCAGAAACTGCAGCACAGATGAGAGCCAGGTCTGGGGGTGGGCCTGGAAGGGGTCTTCAGGGGTCTCCCCTCTAAGCTGCAGCATCTGCAGGAACAAGTGACAGGTCTGGGGCACACCAGGCCAGGCCAAAGCACCCACTGGTGTGCACTGACAGCCAGGTCTGGAGGTGGGACAGCCTAGGACACAGCACCTAAACTAGGTCTGGGGACAGGGTGGACCAAGCCTGGGAACAGCCTGGTTGGGGTTCTTGGGGGTCACCCTGGCAAGGCTGCAATACCTACTGGCGCACACAAGGCTGGGTCTAGAAGCAGGCCAGGTCTGGCTGGACTGCAGTGCCCACTGGTACACTTGAGAACCAAATCTGGGGACAGACTTAGAGTGGACTCTTAGGAGTCAGCCCAGTGCGTCCATGCCACAAGATACCCAGGCTCATACGGGCATCCGACCTGGGCCACTTCGACTGCTGACTCCATGTAAGGAGAGGCAACACACTGGGATACACAAGAAACACAGGACAGTCGGCCTCTCTTATCAACAGAGGACCTTGACTGTCTTACCAAAAAGACAGAAAGAAAGAGCAGCTTGAACAACATTACAAGTCAAATTCTCCACCAAGCAACTAATGCTATGAACATACCAAAAGAGGCATAAACAGCTAGCAAGTACGGGAAGTGCCATTGTGAACCTGGTACACTGAAGCCAACATCATCACAGGGCAATCGCCAAATACACAAGCTACTTTCCCAGGATATTCTTCCCTCATCAGGTTCCCCGAGACAAACGCAGGGAACCATTTCTGTCTCCTGGAGCTGAGTGATCTGGCAGCAAGGAACAGTGCAACAAATGCCAGTCTCCTACTGGCAACCACCACAGTAACAGGAAGGCAGGGTCTATTCCCTCACCCATGTTCCCCCCAAATCCCTTCCCATCCCACCCAGAGTCCTACATGGTCTGCAAAACACACTCCTATACAACATTTAAAAATGAATGAATTTGGGCTCGGCGGCGTGGCCTAGTGGCTAAGGTCCTCGCCTTGATCCCATATGGTTGCTGGTTCTAATCCCGGCAGCTCCACTTCCTCTCTGTCTCTCCTCCTCTCAGTATATCTGGCTTTGTAATAAAAAAAAATAAATAAATCTTAAAAAAAAAATGAATGAATTTAAGTTTTTTAAGAGATTTATTGTAATTGGAAAGGCAGATCAGATTTGCAGAGACGAGAAACAGAAAGATCTTCCATCCACTGGTTCACTCCACAAATGGCTGCAAATGCCAGCGCTGAGCCAACCCAAAGTCAGGAGCCAGGAGCTTCTTACAGTCTCCCTCGCAGGTGCAGAGTCCCAAGGCTTTGGGCCGTCCTCCACTGCCTTCCCAGGCCATAAGCACGGAGTTGGATGGGAAGTGGAGCAGGCCAGGAGACAAACCAGCGCCCATATGGTATCCCAGCACATGTAAGGCAAGGATTTAGCTTGAGCAATCATGCCAGGCCACAATAAATTTAAATTAAGACACAAACACACCCACACACACAGCCCAAAAGTGTGTGGAAAATGATTTTAAAAATAAGAACCAGCAGATGATCTTTCTGTCTCTCTGTAAATCTACATTCCCAATAAAAATACATGAATCTTTAAAAAGAAAAACATGATTATCTTCTTATAACTATACCTATGAAATACATGAATTCTTCCAACTCTGCTAACACACTTGGGAAAGCAACAGAAGACAGCCCAAGTCCATGGGCCCCTCCCTCCCACAGGCAAAAAAAACTCTGATGGGGTTTCTGGCTGCTGGCTTCAGTCTGGCCCAGATGACTGCTGTGCTCAGCTAGGAAGAGAACCAGGGGATGAAAAGACACTCTCCTTCACTCTGTCACTCTGCTTTCAAATAAATAAACATTTTTACATTAAAAAATACATGAAATCTATTCTCTTTATAATTAAGAAAAAAGGGGCCCAGTGAGGTAGACTAATGGCCAAAGTCCTCGTCTAGCACATGCTGGGATCCCATATGGGTGCGAGTTCTAATCCTGGCAGCTCCACCTCCCATCCAGCTCCCTGCTTGTGGCCTGGGAAAGCAGTCGAGGACGGCCCAAAGCCTTGGGACTCTGGATCCATGTGGGAGACCCGGTAGAAGCTCCTGACTTTGGATCAGCTCAGCTCAGTTCCGGCCATTGTGGCTACTCGGGGAGTGAATCAATGAGCAGATGAATCTCCTCCCTGTCTCTCCTTCTCTCTGTATATCTGACTTCCCAATATAAATAAATAAATCTTTTTAAAAAACTAAGAAAAAAAAAAGATGTCATTCACATGGAGACACAGATCGGCCAAACTAAGAATAGTAAATATGAAGAGGAAAGCGTGTGAATTCCTGCTCCGAGCGTAAAGCGGTGCAGCCACTGTGAACAGCATGGTACTTTCTCCAAAGGAAACACACAATCACTATTTCACCCAGGACATTCACAGCAGACAAGCTAAAAGCTCAATATGCCATATTCACTTATTCTTTATTCTTCACTGAAAACTAAAATCATATATAAATGTATAACACATCATACAAAACAAAATCATCCAGCTTTAAAATGAAAGCTTTTTTTTTTTTAAAGATTTATTCATTTTATTACAGCCAGATATACACAGAGGAGGAGAGACAGAGAGGAGGATCTTCCATCCGATGATTCACTCCCCAAGTGAGCCGCAACGGGCCGATGCGCGCCGATCCGAAGCCAGGAACCTGGAACCTCCTCCAGGTCTCCCACGCGGGTGCAGGGTCCCAATGCATTGGGCCGTCCTCGACTGCTTTCCCAGGCCACAAGCAGGGAGCTGGATGGGAAGTGGAGCAGCCGGGATTAGAACCAGCGCCCATATGGGATCCCGGGGCGTTCAAGGCGAGGACTTTAGCCGCTAGGCCATGCCGCCGGGCCCTAAAATGAAAGCTTTAATAAGCATACTACAACATGAATAAAACTTTAAGACATTCTACTAAATGAAATAAGTCAGTCACAAAAGTACAACTACTCTGACCTTCCATGAAGCACCGAGTGATGAAATTCAGACAGAAAGCAGAATGGTGGCTTCCAAGGGACAAATAAGAGAGAAACGGAGAAAGACTGTGCAGAGTACAAATCACCAATTCTGCAAGGCTCACAAAGTGCTGGGGGCATACGGAGGGTAGGGCTGACCAACACTGTAAATGCACTCAATGCCGCTTAACATTGATCAAAACACTAAACTTCATAAGCATGTTAATAACCCACAAAAGAAATTTTTTTAAAGTCAAAAGACTGGCCAGAAACAAAATATTTCATATTGAGTAGGAGCTGGATCTGGGGACAAGCAATCTATGCAGGACGCAGCACCTGCTGACACGCACAGGCAGAGGCCTGGTAAGGCTCTGGGATCTCCCTAACTAGGCATCCACCGGCACATGGAAGAGCTTGGGCAGGGGAGGGTTGGAGGCGGGAGGTGGGAGGCTGGACTGGGCCAGGTCTCAGCACCCACCAGGGCACATGTGAGAGCCAGGCCTGGGGGGCAGGCCTGGTAGGGGTCTTAGGGATCTCCCCAGCTAGGTCACAGCACCCACTGTCTGAGGACCAGCCCACTAGTGGTTCTCATGAGTCTCCCCAACTAGAACACGGCACCCAATACCTGACCTCAAGGAACATCACACACACACACATGGTCCAGCCTTGGAGCTATATTAGGCCACCTCAGTTGCTGACTTCCATGCAAGGGTAAACATACCTATTTTTTTTTAATTTATTTATTTTTATTGGAAAGTGAGATACACAGAGAGGAAGAGAGAGAGGAGGATCTTCCATCTGATGAATCACTCGCCAAATGACCACAACCGCCAGCGCTATGCCGATCCAAAGCCAGAAAGCTAGAGCTTCTTCCAGGTCTCCCACACCAGTACAGGATCCCAAGGCTTTGGGCTGTCCTTGATGCTTTCCCAGGCCACAGGCAGGGAGCTGGATGGGAAGCAGGGCTGTCAGGATTAGAACTGGCGCCTATATGGAATCCTGGTGCGTGCAAGGTGAGGACTTTGCAGGGTCCAGTAAACATACCTAGATGCACATGAAGGACTAGACAGCTGGCTCCTCTAATCTAACAGAGGACTTCAACTACTGAGAAACACATGGACAGAGCAACAGCCTTAGAAATAACTTCTTGGGCCCACAACGATGCCTCAATGGCTAAATCCTGACCTTACAAACACCAGGATCCCATACAGGTGATGGTTCGTGTCCCAACTGCTTCACTTTCCATCCAGCTCCCTGCCTGTGGCCTGGGAAAACAGAAGAGGATGACCCAAAGCCTTGGGACCCGACAACCACATGGAAGACCTGGAAGAAGCTCCTGAGTCCTAGCTTTGGACTGACTCAGCTCCAGCCACTGGGACGGACAGGGAATGAACAGGCAGATGGAAGACCTTTCTCTCTGCCTCTCTTTCTCTACTCGCAAATCTAATCTGCCTTTACGCTATAAATAAATCTTTAAAAAATAATTTCTCACTTTTTGTACAAGGAAGCCAACAACTTCTCAGAACAGTAATGACTCCTCAAGAAACACTCTTCCCATCACGGTCCCTAAGGCAACATCAAAAGACCATCTTCACCCCAGTGACGTAGGCTGACAGTAAAGAGACGCACACCATCTCCCCCCATCCTACACATGGACACAGGAGATACATGAACCAATTCATGTCTAAAGTTCTTGCCTTGTACATGCCAGGATCCCACATGGGTGGATGCCAGTTCCAGTCCCAGCAACCCCGCTTCCCATCCATCTCCCTGCCTGTGGTCTGGGAAAGCAGCAGAGGACAGCCCAGAGCCTGAGGAATTGGCACCCACGTGGGAGACCTGGATGAAGCTCTAGCACCAGCTGCTGCAGCCACTTGGGGAGTGAACCAACAGACAGTGTGTCTGACTTTCCAATAAAAATAAATAAATCTTTTTAAAAAATCAACAGGGTTATATTTGAATAATCCATTTGATCACTTGAACTAACAAATATATATTGAACTCAAAAATGCAGAATATACTTTCCAAGTAAATTATGGAACAGTTACAAAGAAACAGGGCCCGACATGATAGCTTAGCGGTTAAGGTCCTCACCTTGCACCCCCGGGATCCCATATGGCCACCGGTTCTAATCCTAGCAGCTCCACTTCCCATCCAACTCCCTGCCTGTGGCCTGGGAAAACGGTCTAGGATGGCCCAAGACTTTGGGATCCTGCACTCATGTGGGAGACCCAGAGGAGGCTCCTAGCTTTGGATCGGCGCAGCTCCAGCCGTTGCGGCCGCTTGGGGAGTGAATCATCGGACGGAAGATCTTCCTCTCTGTCTCTCTTCCTCTCTGTATATCTGCCTTTCCAATAAAAAAATAAATAAATCTTAGAGAGAGAGAGAGAAAGAAAGCAAGCAAGCAAGCTGGGCCATAGGCAAGACTTAAATTTCAATTATGCAGAATGTGTTCTGTGACCAAAGAATTAAACATAGCATCATCACAAAAATAAGTAGAAATAGTCAATGTTTAAAAACAAATACACTTTCGGGCCGGCGGCACGGCCTAGCAGCTAAAGTCCTCGCCTTGAAAGCCCCGGGATCCCATTTGGGCGCCGGTTCTAATCCCGGCAGCTCCACTTCCCATCCAGCTCCCTGCTTGTGGCCTGGGAAAGCAGTTGAGGACAGCCCAAAGCTTTGGGACCCTGCACCTGCGTGGGAGACCCGGAAGAGGTTCCTGGTTCCCGGCATCGTATTGGCGCGTACCGGCCCGTTGTGGCTACTTGGGGAGTGAATCATCGGATGGAAGATTTTCCTCTCTGTCTCTCCTCCTTTCTGTATATCCGGCTTCCCAATAACAATAAAAAGAAAAAAAAAAACAAATACACTTTCAAATAACTTAAGAGCTAATGAACACATCATAATAGAAATCAGAAAACAGGGGCTGGTGGGGCCAGCATGGTGACATATGGGCTAACCCTCTGCCTGGGACACTGCATCCCACGTGGGAGACCGAGAAGAAGCTACAGGCTCCTGGCTTCAGACCGGCCTGGCTCTGGCCAGTGGGGCCACTTGGGGAGTGAGTCAATGGATGGAAAATTTCCATCTCACCTTCCCTGCCTTTCAAATGAAAATAAATCTTTAAAGAAAAGTTTTCCTTACAACCACTAGTTCCATGTCTATTCTGTCTTTCACTAGAGAACCTACCAATTATTAAACGAATGCAAGTAAGGCAGGGCATAAAAAACAGAATGGGTAAAAACAGGGGAATCTTGAGGAATCACAAATTAGCTTACACTCTCAGCTACCAATGTAATTTGCAAAGCCATAAATAATTAAGACCATACTGTACAAGAACAGACCAGCTGATCAGTCAAGAAACAGATCCACAGCCACCTGATTTTTGACAAAGATGAGTATACGGCAGAGACATGACAACCTTTCAAATTAATGGTGGTGAATCAGCAAGATATGCATCTAATAAAAATAATGAACCCTGATCTAAGTCCCCAACTCCACACAGTCAGTTCCAGGCATGGGGTAGATCACAACACAAAAGACGGAATAACAGAGCTTCTAGAATAAACACTATGTCTCCCAAGCACCAGAAAAAAACTTCTTGAAAACAAGACAAAAAAATGACACGCACTATCCGTTAAGGAAACCACTGTTAACATCAAAAGCTTCTGATCATCAAGATACAATCGTAACGTCAATTGAAAACAAATTTACAACATATAAGTGAAAAAATGTTCATAACAAAAAAATAAAGAATTACAGCAAGCATTCCAACCGAAAGCAAATAAAAGATGAGCAGGTATTTCACAAAAAAAAAAAAAAAAAAAAAAGGGAGGAGGAACAGGAAAGTAGAGAGAAAGAATGAAAGGAGAAAAGAGGAAGGAAGGAAAAGCAGAGAAGGCTGATTAAGGGTCCAAAGAGCCAAGGAGCATCTGAAAACACGGCCAACCTCACCGTTCTTCACAAAGCTTCCAGAAAAGCACGGAAAAACAGCACCAATAACTAAGGATATAGAACACCAGAGGCCTTCACAAACTTCTAAAACACCCAAGAGAAAGTTCCGGGAAAAATTGAGAAACAGGTCTGAGGACCACTTGGACCTTTTTTGGGTGGAACCTGTAGGATGCCACATTGCTGCAGTTCCCTGTGCCGGAAATGAGTTCATTCCCAGCTCACTGCAAGCGCAGTACTGTCCATAACCTTTGCCTCCCTATACAAAACGACACCTGATTGGGCTCCATGGGTCAAAATGGGCTGTGAAATCCATCCTGTTCACGCACTACCCATCTGGAATCTGACGCTCTATCTCTGCTCCTGGTCAAATCAAACAGACCAGCAGGACGGGCAGTTCTTTGTCTGGGTTCACCCCCTCAGCTCCCAGTGAACGCCCCTTCCCACCCTGTTGCTGGTGGAGTTCTGGCCGCCAGTGCAATTCGGACTGGATCACCGCTTACTGAATGCCGCTGGGGTATGGGACAGTGCAACACCACACCACTGTGTCTGCTGCTTTCCTGTGTCTGTCAGTCTCCAGGTACCCCTCTGCTTCACCCTGGCTAATGTTTCTCCGTCCGTTTAGTCCTTAGCCTCGATTCTCCCAATTAGCACCCAATTTGTAAACATCACAACCCAGAGCACACAGAATTTTTTCTATATAATGCAAACTCCCATCCCTCCCTTTCTTCATACATGCAAGACAAATGAGTGCCTAACTTCAAGAATAACAAAACACAATTCAATGGTATGCCACCTCACGCACACAAAAAAAAAATCTCTTAGAGGGATCTGGTACATTCTGACCCTGTTCATACGATTACAAAACTCTTCTTCAAGATCTCCTCTGTATAGTCACACAGCTCACTACCTGCTTTCCTGCTCAAAAAAAAAAGACAACCTCCTTCCTACTGGCTTACGGAGAGGCGATGCTGTACTTCATACGCATTCCCCACCTCTCCCTCACCTTGCTCTATTCTTCCACTTAGCCTTACCTACCGCTAAACCAGCCTACCTCAGGTCTTCACCACTGGAGGGTGAGCTCCATGAGAGCAAGACGGTCTATTTTGCTTACTACTGTAAGCTCAGCAAAACATGCCTTGTAGGGCCCGGTGGCGTGGCCTAGCGGCTAAAGTCCTTGCCTTGAAAGCCCCGGGATCCCATATGGGCGCCGGTTCTGGTCCCGGCTGCTCCACTTCCCATCCAGCTCCCTGCTTGTGGCCTGGGAGAGCAGTCGAGGACGGCCCAATGCATTGGGACCCTGCACCTGCGTGGGAGACCTGGAGGAGGTTCCAGGTTCCTGGCTTCGGATCGGCGTGCATCGGCCCGTTGCGGCTCACTTGGGGAGTGAATCATCGGATGGAAGATCTTCCTCTCTGTCTCTCCTCCTCTGTGTATATCTGGCTGTAATAAAATGAATAAATCTTCAAATGCATGAATTGATTTAAAATATTTTAAAAAAAAAAACATGCCTTGTAAGCCATACTCAAGTAATAGCATGAGAGGTCTGCAATAAAGAGGAGTGACTTTCTGGAGTGCAAGCCTGGCAGTTCCTTAAACTATCTGATTCAGTCTGTCACCAGAAACAGAACTCTCACCAGTGTGTCACATTAGCTTTTCTGCTTTATGAAAAATCTAAATTAAAGTATTCAGTTCTTTAAGGTTCCACTGTCAGGAAAGTAAAAGTGGTTCCAAAATCCAAGTGAGAATTACGTGAGGCACTCGGCGGTAAACAAATTATCCAATCTTACTATTACCCTGCAGATACACCTAGGAAAACCAAACTGTATACCACGTTTGTTTTCCATGTTACACTTAAAATCCAGTTCAGTAATAAAACAGTATCTGGATCTAAAATACAGATACAGAAGCATGACCTCAGCCAAGAACCCAACATTCCACCATAACACAATCCTCTGATAAAACAAGACTTGGCAAGATCCTGGCTGAAGGAAATCTCCCTGACCGCGCAGGACACGCCCCAACAGTCCTCCATCAGGGACTTTACGGCACAGGCCAAGGTCTCGCCAGGCAGCTAAGCAGCTTACATTTTTCCATCAAATATCTCACTGCTATCAGTGAAAAGAAACTTCGCACCAAGAGTCAGAGGCAGAAAAAGAACAAGATGGTCTGAGCTTTGCTCTCCGTTAGAAAATTAAGATCAAACAAAAACTTTGAAAGAATAAGTTATATCTGTCACCTCCAGAGTAACAAAGAAATAAAACACATCCAAGCCAACCAAGAGGCACTGTTCAAGCTCTCAAAGTGTTTACCAATCAGAAACACAACACCATAGTTTCCATTAAAATCCAATTAAAATATCAACAATCTTCACTGAAAAACATTAAACTCTCACCAATTTTGGTTTTAAATAAAACAAGCAAAATTGTGTGCTCTTAAAAACACTTTTTTCTTACATAGAGTATGTGAATATATATACACAAGTGTAATTGGAACCCATACTATGCAAATTGCCCTGCAGTTTTGTTTTTTAAAACGACATTCATTTTTCACTGGAAAGACAGATACAGGAGCCCAGGGCTGTGGCCTAGAGGCTAAAGTCCTTACCTTAAACTCGCTGGGATCCCATATGGCCGCAGGTTCTAATTCCAGCAGCCCCGCTTCCCGTCCAGCTCCCTGCTTGTGGCCTGGGAAAGCAGTCGAGGACAGTCCAAAGCCTCAGGAACTGGCACCCGTGTGGGAGACCGAGAAGAAGCTCTGGGCTCTTTGGCATTGGATCAGTTCAGCTCCAGCCACTGGAACCACTTGGTGAATGAATCAGTGGATGGAGGTTCTTTCTTTTTGTCTCTCCTTCTCTCTGTATACATTTGACTTTGCAATAAAAATAAGGTAAATCTTTAAAAAAAAAAAAAAGAGTATTTAAAAAAAAAAAAGATACAGACAGGAAAGATAGAAAGATCCTCTGTCTACTCTTTCATTCCCCTAGAGGCTGCATCAGCCAGAGCTGAGCCAATCTGAAGCAAGGAGCAAGAAGGCTCTTCCAGGTCTCCCACACAGGTGCAGGGTCACAAGCTCTTGGGCTGTCCTCGAGTGCTTTCCCAGGTCACAAGCAGGGAGCTGGATGGGAAGTGAAACAGCCAGGACACAAACCAGTGCCCATATGGCATCTCCAGGTGTGTAAGGTGAGGACTTTAGCCACTAGGCTACCACACCAGGCCCTGCACTACAGTTTTTAAGGCCTGCATAAAGCACGTATCACAATCAATTTAATCAATGCCCTAATTCTGAACTCTTGTTTCGCTATTAAAGAGCTACAGGAAACTTTCCTTCCTCGTCCTTTTGCTAGATCAGAAAAGGGGAAAAAAAACCTGAAAATGCCTCAGCACTGATTCTACAAATAAAGTGAAAACAAAGTTACTGATGTTGTTTGGGGGAATGTGACTCACACTTTAGCTTTGTCCTTTGCCTCAGGTTGCTAAACTTGTGTCCATTTTATCAGTGTTTCAGAAGATACATGAGAGAGAGAAGAGAGAAAAGAGAGAAAGGGGAGAAGGTAAAACTTGCCACATTCCTCAGAACTAAAAGAACACTACCTAAAAGACCTTCCTAATCAAAATAAGGAGCATCCCAGAGGAAACTGAGAAAACTACCATTCAAATCATCTCCTTTAGGGTTCTTTGGGCAGATAACCAGAGAGGAGAGATGGAGAGATCTTCCCTGTGCGCTGGGCTAAGGCCATCGGAAGCCAGCATCTTCTTCCGGGCCTCCCACCCAGATGCCAGGTCCCCAGGACTTGGCCTGTCCTCTGCTGCTTTCCAGGCTAAAGCAGAGAGCTGAATGGCAAGTGGAGCACCTGGGCCTGGAACCGCACATACGGCGTGCTCTTCCAGTCAGCTTACGACCCACCGTACCGGCCTCCCCCTCTCATTGTCTAGATAGAAAAGGCCACAATCCAAAGTCCATTTAACTCAGCACAATAAGGAATCCTAAGAGCCACACTAACACAACTCCCATCAACTGGCTCTCTCCCCCCAACTTGGCCACAACATTCCAGGCTTGGCCAGGCCCAAGCTGGCTGCTAGGGCTAGAACTCCCTGAGAATCACGGGCAGCCTACCACAGTCCAGACTGGCAGGACCAGAGCTGGGACTAGAAACCAGGCACTTCTCCACGGGATGTGGGCATGGCTCACCCTAACCCTAACCCATCCTGGACTAAAACCACCAACAAAGCACAGTGGGCCTCAGAGTGTTTTGCACTCTGGTCAATCTGCCCGCGGAAACATCCTTCTGTCAAGGAGTCAAACATATTTGGGAAGGGCTTTCTCATCAGTTGGGAATCACTTTATAGACTGATTAACAGAGATGCACATCATTATTTTTTGTGCCAAATTAACACCAAGAGGACACAGACAAATCATTCGGTAACACAGTCCATGTCCACTGAAAGCAGTCGCTTTGTTTCCATGGAACTAGAGCTGAAACGAGTTTACCTGCTTCAGATAGCAACTGCAAAAAGCTGTTCAGAGCACCCCAGTATCCTTCATATTTCAGGTACACTAACATCAGAATAAAACCAAGCACCCTCCTCTTCACCGTGGCAAATGACAGAAAACCCCATCACGTCGGCATCCTCCACACACTGTCCGATGGATGCCAGCTAAAGACAAGGAAACCCCGGCTTCCACAGGCTGGCTTCACACTTCCTAAAACAACAAAAACTGCCAATGATTTTGCCAAAAAGTCACAAGGTTTCATAACTGGATCTTCCCCTTTCTTCTTTCCTTTTCTGTTTTTCTGATTTTAAAAATGTAATCATGTCCCATAATTTAAACCCCCATCCCGGAGAAAGAGCCATCAAGTTTAAAATCTGACACTGGTCTATGATATGACACAAAAACAGGCTCAGGAAAGGCAACGCAATGCACAAATTCACCTGAGCCAACCAGAAGCAAGCAGGCGGTGCCGAGAGTTCACCCAACAGGTGGCTGGCAAGCAAACCAGGACTGCTCCACCTCTACGAAAACCTCATCTACTAGAACAGCACACACCTTGATGAACTCTACGCAGTCACCTTTGTACAGGAAAAGTTACGTATCCTCAAGCTGTTTACAGCTTGAAGTAACATCCTTAACCTTTTAAAATCCATAATGCACTCCCAGCAAGGCATGGGACATTTTAACTCAATTAAAATGCTTCTCAAAAAAATTTTTTTCATACATTTCAGGAGACGGTGTCAATCTGAAATGTTGTGCAATCCACCAGAAAACCTCAGGTTTAACAACAAAACTGTGCTTCTAAAAATGTGGATACTTGCATCTAGACAATCTCATTTGGAGTTGCTAAACTTTGCCACCTCCTTCCTGGCAGTTTAAACCAATTTGTTTTTCTACTAAAATTAACAAAACAGCAGTCCATTAGCACAAGCACTAATAAACCTAAGCTGAGACTGCATGCAAAACGTCTCCTTACAAAGCCAGTCTAAGAGCATATATACACTTTAGCAAGGTTTGGGTAGCAAGCTAACAATATAAATAAATTAAAAGACTCCATTTTGAGCATGCTCACCCATCCTTCACCCCAAATTCCACGCAGTACTTCTAGATCCTAAGTTTTAAAACTCTCCCTCAGTTCACAGTCGCTCACCTCTCCCCGACCCCTCCCGAATGCTCCAAGGTCAAGACACGTGACTAAAGTTTCTCCCAACACTTTCCCTCCGGAGGCCACAGCCAGCCAGCGCTCCTCCCCCGGGCGGCCGTGGGGCTGCGGCCCGAGGAGGATCGGGGTGCGGGGGACCCCCAGCCCGGAGACCGGCGGGGAGCGGGCATCTCCTGAGGTGGCGGCCGCGGGCGGAAGCGCGGGACCCCGGCCCGGCCTGTTACCTTTTCCTGCTCCTCGCGGAGCCGCGCCACCTCCGGGGCGCGCAGCGGGGCCGAGGCCGAGGCCGCGACGTGGGGCTCGGGGTCTGCCGGGGCCTCCATGGCGGGACGGGGGAGAGCTCCCGGAGGCCTCAGCGGGGCGAACGAGTCCTAAACAAGTGTTTATGGAGGCGGCGTGCACGGCGGCTGCCCAGCGCCCGCGTGCTCGCCCTCATGCACTGCGCGCCCGGCGCCGAGGAGGCCGCGTCTGCCTTGGCCGCTGCCGCGGGGGCCGCTGCTCGCGTCCGGGCTGCCCAGGGCCGCATCTCACACGCGCATGCCGCCCGTCGCCGCCGCCGCCGCGGGCTCGGAGCAGCAGGCCGGCCGCAAGGAGCAGTGGGCGCCTCTCGAGTGGCCGGGCCCAGCCAGGCGTCCCGAGCCGGCCGCGCCTCCTCCGCAGGCCCCGCCCCGCGCGGCACGCCGGGAAGCGCGCAGGCCCCGCCCCGGGGCGCACGTGGTGTGGTGCGGGCTGGGCGGGAGCCGGAGCTGGAGTCGGCGTCGGGCGGCCTGAGCCTGGGGGACCCCTATCCCGGCGGCCTGCGGGACCCCGAGCCGGGCCGTCGGCCCTGGCTGGGCGACCCCGAGCCGGGCGGCCGCGGCCTGTGGGACCCCTATCCCGGCGGCCTGCGGGACCCCGAGCCGGGCGGCTGGACCCTGTGCAACCCCGAGCCGGGGGACTGCAGCCTCTCCAACCGAGCAGACCCGGGCCGGGGGAGGCCCCGAGCCTGGCGCCTGCTGCCTTGCAGCCGATCCGTGGCCTGGAGCATCCCGGGATGCCGCCGCTGGCTGCTGCGGCTGAATTCATGTTATTAAAGCTGTTTCCTGAGCACATTTTAAGTTCGACCTTTTAATGGATTAAAATACACAGTTCTATTTTGCATATGTGTTCATTGCCTTACACAGTGTAATTTTAGCATTACTAATACTAGTATGTTACTGTGAATGGCTCCATTTTCTGGGGTAACTTTACCCACAAAATCCCACTGTAGAATTTCTGGGCCTCTCTCCCCTCCTTCTGAAGGGAGCTGCCCTTGCCCTAACTCGGGCTTTCCCAGTCCCGACCCTTAGGGTGAGTCCTGTTTATTCCTGCTCTACAGAGATGAGAAGGGGCTGGGAGGTACCTGCAGTTTGCACCTGGGTACAGTTCCCAAGTCTAGACCCAACTTTTTCCTTTCTTTGAAGAATAAGAAGCAAGGACAACTTGGGGAATGGCAGGTGTTACTTTTGTGTTTTCTTCTCAAGGTATCCCCCCACCGTCACCCCCTCCACTGGGACCTCCATCTGCCTGCGTGCTCACCGCTTCCACCTTGCCCCGATAACCAACATTAGCAGTCATCCCTAGATTTGATGGTTAATCCCTGACCACAGAGCCCTGTGCCTTAGGGAAGCTGAGCCACGGGAGTGAGGCCTTGTCCCTGTCGATCGATGGTCAGTTCTGGCATGGGCTTGGGAAACCACGCCAGCGGACTTCCTAGAGGGGTGAGAAAGGTTTTGCTCCTTTGAAGCGCCTGCTGTAAGGAATGAAACTATAGCCTTGACCAAGAAGTTCAGCGCAGTGACTCTGGCAGGTGGACACCTGCTGCCCTCAGCGGGGGTGGGGGGGGGTTAGCTGGGAGGGAGCTTCCTCCTGTGATTGAATCACAGCCTCAGGCTCCCTCTGAACTCCTGGCTTACTTGGCCAGTGCACTTTCTGAAGGAGCTGGGCAGTTTGCATCAGGCTTCCGGTTCCCACCACCCAAAGGCATCCTCTAAGTCACACGGCCCGATCCTTGACTCTGCTCCTGGCCTGGATGAGCTTCTGAAAAGGAGATCAGATCATAACATTCACAGCTCCCTACTGTGACCAGAATCAAATTCAAACTCCCTACAGGAATTCTGCCTTTTGGGCCCGGCGCAATAGCGTAGTGGTTACAGTCTTCACCTTGCATGCCTAGGATCCCAATATGGCCGCAGGTTCTAATCCCGGCATCCCTGCTTCCAATCCAGCTCCATGTCTGTGGCCTGGGAAAGCAGTCAAGGACTGCCCAAAAGCTTTGGGACCCTGCACTCGCGTGGGAGACCCAGAAGAAGCTCCTGGCTCCTGGCTTTGAATTGGCTCAGCTCCAGCTGTTGCGGATCTTCCTCTCTGCCCTCTCTGTATATCTGACTTTCCAATAAAAATAAATCTTAATAAAAAAAAAACTCCCAACAAAGAAAAACACAGGGACACATGGCTTCACAGATGAATTTTATTAAACCTTTAAAGAATTATATTACTTTCTCAAGGTTTTCCAAAGAGAGCACACTGTGAGCCCAGGAACATGCCAAGTGAGAACTGCAGACCAACGTTCCTTATGAATGTAGATGCGAAAAACAAAAACGCTAACGAGTTCATCAGCATGTTTATTTATTTAAAGATTTATTTATTTTTATTGGAAAGGAAGATTTACAGAGAGAGGAGGAGAGACAGAAAGATCTTCCTCCCACTGTTTCACTCCCCAAGTAGCTGCAATGGCCAGAGCTAGGCCAATCTGAAGCCAGGTGCCAGGAGCTTCTTCCCATTCCCCCACATGGGTGCAGGGTCCCAAGGCTTTGGGTCATCCTTAGCTGCTTTCCTAGACCACAGGCAGGGAGCTGGATGGGAAGTAGAGTAGCCAGTATTAGAACTAGCATCCATATGAGATTCGAGCAGTTGCAAGGTGAGGACTTTAGCCGCTAAGCTACCATGTTAGGCTCATCATCAGCGTATTTAAAGGATCACACCTCACAAACAAGTGGTTATGTCCCATAACACAGGGTGGTTCACCTTAGGAAAATCAGTCAATGCAATGCTACTTTAGTAGAATGGATAGGACGAGCTGGTGTAGGGACACAGCAAGCTAAGCTGCCACCTCTGACCCTTGGCATCTCATACTGGAGCTCTGGTTGTTGTCCCAGCTTCACACTACTGTGCAGCTGTCCCAAAGGTGTCCCAGGACACTACTTCTTCCTCGTGTGCCTAGGAAGGCACTCGGTTCTTGCACCAAGACCCAGACAAAGGTCTTGGCTCTAGCCCCAGCCATGGCAGTCATTTTGGGGGAATGAAACTAGAAGATAAGAGATCTTTCTCTGTCTCTCCCCTTCTCTCTGTGATTTTGTCTTCCAGATACAAATCAAATAAATCTTTTTTTAAGATTTATTTATTTTTATTGGAAAGGCAGATATACAGCGAGGAGGAGAGACAGAGAGGAAGATCTTTCATCTGATTAATTACTCCCCAAGTGACCACAGTGGCTGGAGCTACACTGACCTGAAGCCAGGAGCCAGGAACTTCCTCCAGGTCTTCCATGCGGGTGCAGGATCCCAAGGTCTTGGGCCATCCTTGACTGCCTTCCCAGGCCACAAGCAGGGAGCTGGATGAGAAGTGGGGCTGTCAGAATTACAACCAGCGCTGATAGGGAATCCTGGTGTTTTCAAGGTGACAACTTTAGCTGCTAGGCCACCACACTAGGCCCCAAATAAGTCCTTTGTCTAAAAAAAAAGTGGCATGAAGGAGAAACTACCGTAATTCAAATAATACGTAAAGTGTCTAATAAAAACATTCAATAAGCTAGGTGTAGAGGGAGCTTCCTCAATATAATAAAAATTGTACAAGAAAAATCCATTGCTAATATATTTCGTGGTGAAAGAGGAAGACTTTTCTAAGATCAGGAACAAGACAAAAATGCTCACTTTCACCACTTCAACTCGGTATAGGACTAGATGTTCTAGCCAGAGCAGTTAGGCAAGATAAAGACAGGAAAGAACAAAAACTGGAAAAGAAGAAAATTCTGTCCATTGGTAATGATATGATCTTGTATATAGAAAACCTGAAGAATACACAGAGGGCAGGCCAGGCTGGGCAGGAATTGCATGCCCAGGGGCATGTGGAGCCAGCAGGGCAGAGGGCCAGCTGGAGAGTGCCAGGATTGGGTGCGAGTCATGTCAGGCTGGACCGCAGTGCCCCTTGGCAGGCACGACTTCTCAGAACCGTCAAAACCACTCTAGTAACACCCTCAGAACACTCTCTAGCCGGGTCTTTAAGGTGACATCAGGTGACTGTCCCACATCCCTGTGTACTGATGTATTTTGACAGAAAAGAAGGGCCCGGCGGCATGGCCTAGTGGCTAAAGTCCTCGCCTTAAAAGCCCCGGGATCCCATATGGGCGCCGGTTCTAATCCCGGCAGCTCCACTTCCCATCCAGCTCCCTGCTTGTGGCCTGGGAAAGCAGTTGAGGACGGCCCAATGCATTGGGACACTGCACCCGCGTGGGAGACCCGGAAGAGGTTCCTGGTTCCCGGCTTCGGATCGGCGCGCATCGGCCCGTTGCGGCTCACTTGGGGAGTAAAACATCGGATGGAAGATCTTCCTCTCTGTCTCTCCTCCTCTCTGTATATCCGGCTTTCCAATAACAATAAAAAAAAAAAAAAAATCTTGACAGAAAAGAGCAGCCCCCACCTCTCCCTTGTGGACACAAGAGGCAAAAAAAAAAAAAAAAAAACCATTTGGTCCACCCACCTTCCATGACACCTGACCCTCCCCACCCTGATCAGAGGTCCATATGGGAATGTATCACTCTCAAGTATGTAAACCATATAAAAGAGAAAACTAAAGAAAAGTCCCACATGCACATGTATGTCCACACACACAGAGCTAATGAAGTTGCCCTAAATGCAAAATACAGCAGCACACAACTATCAGCTGTTTTCCTAAACACCGGCAGTGGCTTATCAGTAAAATAATTCCCTTTGTCCTAGAAGCAAAAAGAATAAAATATCAAGTAAAAAACTTAACGATGAAGTTGCAAAATTAGTGCCCTGAAAACTACAAAACCTTGCTGGAAGACGTTAAAATGAAATAAGTAAATGGAATGATCAACAGAATTGGAAGACATAACACTGCTTAAATGACACTTGTTTGAATTCCCTCAGAATTCATAAGTTGCAGTCAATAGGGTTATATTTTTGAAATAGGGCCTTCACAGAATAACTTTATTTCTAAATTATTTATTTGGAAGGCATATAATCACAGGGAGAGAGAACAAGAGAGACACAGAAAAAGAGCTCTTCTGTTAGCTGATTTTCTCCCTAAATGGTCTTACTGGCCCCAGCGGGACAAGGCCAAGGCAGGAGCCCAGAGCTCCATCCAGCTCTCTCATGTAGGTGCAGGGGTCTGAGCAACTGGGACAGCCCCCATCCAGCGTACATACAATAGGAACAGCTTCCTGAGGACATAATGACACAGGTACAAGCCATGGAGAGAAACTTCACCAGGAATGAAAATTTTCCAACACCTTAATTTGTTTACTCATGCAGTCTGCAGTTACGCAATCCAAGCCAACTAATATGACTGTATGCTGCCCAAGACTCTACAGATTCGGTCTAATCTGTCAAATTCCAGTGACATGCTTTTGCAAAAAT
Source organism: Ochotona princeps (assembly GCF_030435755.1). Classification (NCBI taxonomy): domain Eukaryota; kingdom Metazoa; phylum Chordata; class Mammalia; order Lagomorpha; family Ochotonidae; genus Ochotona; species Ochotona princeps. The sequence goes on along the minus strand of NC_080847.1, from coordinate 43,276,854 downwards.
GGGAAAAAACCAAGACTGGATTGGAATTTCAAAGGACTCCAAATAAAACAATCTTGAAACAGAACTACTTGGAGGTCTCATACTTTGAGATTTTAGAAGTTACTACAAAGCTACAATAATTAAAACAATTTGAAGCTAGCCTAACGATGGTCGTGTAGACTAAGGACGGAACAAAGAGCCGACAATCAAACTCTCTAATATATGGCCACCTGATGTTGGACAGGCATCTCAAGAACATTCAGCAAGAAAAATCAGTGTCTTTGACAGATGGCATGGAGGAAACTGGATATCTACAAGCAAAAAGAAGAAAATGGATCCCTGCTTTGCATTATATTAAAATAACTCAAATATGACACTTTAAATTGTAAGAAAAAAAAAACATAAGAACAAAACTTTGTAACCTTAAATTTGACAGTTATTTCTCCAATATGACATTAGAAGCACAGGAGGCTAAAGAAAAAAAAAATAGCTGGCATGTGGTATAGCACATGAAATGGCCACCTGAAGTGCCAGCATCCCATATAGGCACCTGTCTGAGGCCCAGTGGCTCCACTTCTAACCCAGCTTCCTCCTAGTGTACCTGGCAGAATGGAAGATGGTCCAACGCCTGAAGCATGGAGAGTCCTGTCTTCACCTTTAACCAATCTGGCCATTATGACCATTTGGGGGTTGAATCAGCAGATAAAAGATTCTCTCTCTCTCTCTCTCTCTCTCACGCGCACACACACACACCGTTCAGCTTTTAAATTAATAAATATTCTTTTAAAATAAAAACAAGTAAGCTGAACTGCACCAAACTTTAAAACTTTGGAGCCATCATCTTGGTACCACCTGCAATGATGGCATCCCAGAACAGCACACCAGTCCTGGCTGCTCCGCTTTCGATCCAGCTCTCTAATAAGGCGCCTAGAAAAATCAGCTGAGGCTGACCCAAGGACGTGCATGGGTCCCTGCACCCACATGGAAGTTACAGATGGAATTCTCGGCTACCTATTTCAATCTGGCTCAGTTCCAGCTCTGGCAGCCCCTGGGAAGTGAATCAGCAGATTAAAGATATTTCTCTCTCTGCCTTTCAAATAAGTAAATAATTTTTTTTAAATTAAAAGCTTTTATGCATTAAATGAAGAGCATATTAAGCCATCACACTAGGCGTTTTTCCAAAGATGTACAAATGGTTACCAACACACGAAGAAACTTTAACATCCTTAATCACCATGGAAGTGAATCTAAGCCAGGATGAAATACCACTTCACTGTTGCTGGCATGGCTGCTACTGAAAATAAATTTATTTTAATTAATGGAAATTAAGTATTGGCAAGAATGTAAAGAAGCGGAAACTTTTTTCCATTGTTGGTAGAAATACAAAACAGTAAAGTTACTATTAAAAAAAAAAGGGGGAGGAGGCGTCACCACACGGCAGCTTAGTGACCAAAGTGTTCACCTTGCATGCACTGGGATTCCATATGGGTGCCACTAGTTCATGTCCCAGCAGCCATGTTTTCCCAACCAGCCCCTGGCTGTGGCCTGGGAAAGCAGTAGAGGATGGTCCAAAGCCTTGGGACCCTGCACCTGCATGGGAGACCCAGAAGAGACTCATGGCTCCTGGCTTCAAATTGCCTCAGCTCTGGTTGTTGCGGCTGCTTTGGGAGTGAATCAAAGGGCTGAAGATCTTTCTCTCTGTCTCTCCTTCTCTCTGTATATCTGACTTTCCGATAAAAATAAGCAAAACTTTTTTTTTAATGTCAGTTTCTCAAAAGTTAAGCACAAAGTTATTCTATAATCTAGCAGTTCCTCTCCTAGGTCTGTATCTCAAAGAATTCAGAGACTCAAACACTTGTACACCCACACTCACAGCTGCCAAAGGTGGACACAGCCCAAGTGTCCTTCACGTGTGTGTACACAGGTATATGCTCGGGTGTGTGTGTGTGTGTGCATTGCAGTCACAAAAGGAGTGGGGCTCTGATACATGCTATCCCATGGGTAAACAATGTAATGGACTATGAACATATAACATGGAGAAGGTATATTCTGGGAGGGGAAATTTTTTAAAAGGCAGTACGGATTGGAGCCAGCACAACAGCTCAACAGTCTACCTGTAGGTGCCAGCATTCCATATGGGAGTCAGCACCAGTCCCAGCTGCTCCACTTCCCATCCAGCTCCCTGCTTGTGGCCTGGGAAAGAAGCAGAGGACGGCCCAAAGCCTTGGGACCTTGCACCCGCGTGGGAAACCCGGAAGAAGCTCCTGGCTCCTGGCTCTTGGCTCCTAGCTTCAGATCTGTTCAGTTACAGCCATGTTGACTATTTCAGGAGTGAACCAGTGGATGGGAGATCTCTCCCCCATCTCTCCTCTCTGTAACTCTTGCTTTCCAATAGAAATACATAAATCTTCAAAAACAAAACAAACCAAAAAAAAAAACATGAATTTAAATCTTTGCACTAAAATAAGCTCCTTTTAATCCCAACATCCATGAGCTTTCTGCAAAGCACTCTGAAGTAGCATGTGTGTTTACGCATCCCATATTTTTGCTTTATTATGGGTTAGCTTTGTTCCGAAGCACAATGGAAAGCCCAGAAGTAGAGCCACACAAGTATAACCAACTGATTTGTTTCAAAAGTACCAAGGCCATTCAATGGAGAAAAAATGGTCTTTCCCACTAATGGTGTTGGAACAATTGGATATTCATTTGCTAAATAAATAACTAAATAAATTTAAAGCAAACTTGTGCCTACTTCATACCTTACATAACAAGGAACTCAAAGTGAATCCCAGACCCAAATACAAAGTTCAAAACTGTAAAATCCCTGGAGGAAAATGGGAGAGGGAAAAAGGCTGTGGTGTAGCACGTTAAGTTGCCACTGACATCGCTGGCTTTCCATATCAAAGCATCAATTCATGCCCCAGTGCGTCTGATGCAGCTCTGGCTCCCTGCTCTGTTTTGAAAGGCAGGGAAGATGGTTCCGATGCTGGAACCCCTGCCACCAACTTAGGAAACTGAGATGGAGATGCTGGCTGTGGTCTGGTCCAACTCTGGCTTTTGTGCCATTTGGGGAGTAAATTTGTAGTTCAAAAGTCACTATCTCTTTCCCTCCCCAACTCTTTCTCTGATGCTCCATCTTTCAAATAAATCTGTGTTTAAAAAATAATAGAGGAAATCTATGTGACTCTGAGTTTGGTAATAAAAAATGATAAATTGGAATTTATCAAAATTAAAAATTAGTGCATTGTGGAAGGTATTGATGAGTAGGGGAAAAAATCACAAGACACAGACAGAGAGAAAATATTTGCCAATCATCATCTGATACACAACTTGTAAACAAAATATATTCTCAGAGCATAACAACAAGGAAATGACCCAACTTAAAAGTGGGTAAAGGATCCAACAGCCATTTCACTAAAGAAAATATATGGGGGCCTGGCGGCGTGGTCTAGCGGCTAAAGTCCTCGCCTTGAAAGCCCCGGGATCCCATATGGGCGCCGGTTCTAATCCCGGCAGCTCCACTTCCCATCCAGCTCCCTGCTTGTGGCCTGGGAAAGCAGTTGAGGACGGCCCAGTGCATTGGGACACTGCGTCCACGTGGGAGACCCGGAAGAGGTTCCTGGTTCCTGGCATCGGATCGGCGCAGTACCGGCCGTTGCGGCTCACTTGGGGGGTGAATCATTGGACGGAAGATCTTCCTCTCTGTCTCTCCTCCTCTCTGTATATCTGACTTTGTAATAAAAAATAAATCTTAAAAAAAAAAATTAAACAGGCTCTCCATACCACCAGGCAACCAAATTCCCAGGTGATACAGAAATGATATGAAAACTTAGGTCAAAGCAAGATCTGAATAGCAACAGTGATAGCAGCCAAACGAAGGCAGGCAACATAAACGGCTTTGGTTAACACGACAATGTGCGAAACAAGAATGGCCTGCTTGGTCCTATCTTGGACCTCAAGTTGCTTCAGCAAGACAAGTGACCTGGGATTTCAAAGGTGCCTTCTAACCCTGCTGCAAACGGACACAGATGCCCACAAGTGCCCTCAGCTGAATCCCAGACATCACCCTGGAAAAAATTCAGCAAATAAAAATATAGGTCACTCCGTTAAGTTTAAGTTTCTGATAATCAACAAATAAAATCTTAGTGAATTGTCTGTGTAGTATTGGCAGCCCACTAATGGTCTCAATGGGCCTCCTGGTCCTTGAGAGCTGACAGTTTTTCCCTCCACATCCTATTGTTCTATTAAAAATAAATACCTCGAACATCAAGGACCAAGTACCACTCACCTGGCAGACTCTACTCTTGCCTGCCAGGATCCAAGGTGGAAACCAGCGTAGGGAAGTGGAGGACATGGAAGAGCATCCCACGGGGCAAACTCCAGCTGGTGCTGGCTATTGCCCACTCAGACCGGCCTGTGGAGGGGTTCTCCACCCTGGCTTCCCAGCGGGACCTTGGCTCTGGCCCTGGCAGGTGGGAATCATTTAATCTTCTCTGGAGATCTTCACAGATTTGGCTGCAATAAAGCACACCAATGCAGGGACACGAACCACAGTCGTCCCTGTGTTCTCTTTAACTTTTGTGTCGCGGTATAGCACATGTACAGAAAGCCACCCAATCCTTAACAGCTACATGATTTTCACAAAGTAAGCACCTCACATAGCCAGCTCCCAGACCTAGAAATAGGATCTGTCTAGAACCCCAAAAGCCCCTCCAAGTCCCTTCTGTTTACCGTTCCCTGTCCTTTCCCCAGCTCTGCCCTGGTGACCACTATCCTGAATTTTAGGTCCTTTTGCTGGGTGTCACCAGTTTTGAATTCACACAATTACATTCATACAGTTATGTGCATTTGCATCCGGCTCTTGGGTTCCACCTCAGCTTATTTTGTATAATCTTTTAATCAAAACTGACTGCATAATTTTCAGTGCCCCATGCAAAATGAAAAATCAGGGCTCCTTGCTCTAGAGTTATTGAGAATTTCAAGGTGGCAACAGTGATACATAAGTCAGTCGTGGGGTCCATCTGAATGACTATGAGTTCCATACCCATGAGATTCGCCCACACCACGGCTTGCCTGTTTGCCAGTGTGTCTCCTCCTTGGGGCAAGGGTTGTGCTGGGGACACATAGCATCTCTGCCACTTGTGGGTGCCTCCCAGAGGCCCTTGGGCCTGGAGAGAGGGCAATCATGCGATACCCTGTCTACTTTCTGGATGTAGAGGCCAGACAGGATGCCAGTCATTGTGGCACCATGCTGAGGACCCGCAGCAAGTGAGTGCTTGGCTGGGCCTCACACTGCAGCCTCCGGGTTCTGGAAGGCATTCCCTACTGAGAAGCCATGCCCAGCCTGCCTGAGATTCTGCTCATTGTGGATTACTGGACCCAGGATGAAGAAAGCCAAGAGTCCCTGCCAACAGGGAATTCCAATGCAACAACAACAACAACAAAAACAAACAAACAAACAAAACATCTCTGCCTTCCAGGGATGAACTCAGGGCTTGGCTCTGTCCAAGTAAGCAGTCAATGCTACCAGAGGTAGGGGTAGGAAAGGAAGCTAACACAGGCAGATGTCCCAGGAGCCCTGAAGAATAAAGTAACAAAACCATAGCTGGGTTCACATGTGCATGATCTTGGTCATCACACAGGTGCTGCACCTATGCAGCCAGCATCCTTGCTAGTCCACACATCACTTGCTCATGGGACATCATCTGATTGGTGGGGCTTTTCCAGGGCTGGGAGGGAGCTGGCCTGTCCCTGTAGGGAGAGAGGGAGGGAGGACATTCCTTTGAAGGAACTGAAAGGGTCACTAGTATCAAGGAATGAAGTTTGGTGGCTAAAAAAATGCTCCCAAAGTCCTCTGTAACACAAACATTTGTTTGCATGGCCAGTACCTGGAGGAACAGTGAGGAGCTCCTTCCTGACTTTGAAAATTATTTTTGCTTCTGCCACGTAAAAACTCACAGAGCCTCTACAGAACATGCGTTTGTGGGCATCTCAGTGTCTGTGACAGCAGGTGCACAGCTGAGTGTAGACGTCCGTTTTCTGAGACGAGGGCATACTGGCGAGCACTAGCTCCAGGGGAGACTGCAGGGGGATTCCTGGAGGGCACCAGCCCTTGAATTGGCAGAATGTAGATCACCCTCACCAGGGTGGGTGGTACCATCTGGTCTGTTGAGAGTCCCAGCAGAAGCGCAGAGGGAGAGCAAATGGACTCTTTCCTGAGCTGAGCACTGCCCTGCTCCAGCCCTCAGACACCAGAGCTCCTGCTTCACACCATCTTCAGACTGAGCCTGAATCCCAGCAAGGCTCCCCGGGGGCCCCTGCTTACAGATGGCAAGCACTGGGACTTGTCACCACCCTTCACGACCCAAGCCAGTGCCCATGACACAGATCTTACTGATCCAAAGAGCTCTGTTATCCTCCTGGCTCTGCTTCATCTGGTGAGCCCTGACTCACCCCTGTGGCTAAAAGGAAACTGTTCGTGCCGCACCCACTAGCAATGAGAAGGGGCAACACAGCCAAACTTTCACTCACCAATCCCAGACCAGCGTCCTTCTGGCATGAGCCTGCCCTGAACAGATGGCCTGTTGGTGTTGAGGAGTGATCTCAGAGAGATGGGAGAGGAGTGTGAAGTGGTTGGGGAAGAAAGTGGACGGAAGCTCTGACTATGACCCAAGACAGAACCTAGAGTCCAGCAAACCCGAGGATTCCGGTGCTCAGCCACGGGCGCGTCACAGGCCTCACGGTGCCTCCCTTCATCTCAAACCCTCAGCTCCAATCCCAGCTAGCAGGACTGGCATTCAAGAGGGAAAATGTGAGGACCTTGCAGCTTATGGATAAGCACTGCCCGCTGCTTCCTGGGCTGAGCCAAAGGGGCGTCTATTAGCCCTCACCCCCTCTCCCTGCAGCATAAGGCAGGGTAATAGTACAGGCCCAAGTGGGGGACGTGTCTGGGAACATGCCGACTCCTGATTGCAATTGTGAAAGCATTTCCTGCTCTGGGTCTTGCAGAGCACAGCAACTGAGCAGGGGTTGGGCCTGGTGCAACTTCACATGAATGCACTCCGTTAGATGCTACTGGGTAACAACTCCTTACCCAGCCAAAGCTCAGTCATTGGAAAGAGCCATAATGTTTTACTCCCTTGTGAGTGTGTGGGACCCCTCTGCTGTAGGTTATACTTGGCTGGGGCCCTATAACTGGGGTTCCACATGTCTGATCCTCCTTCTAGAACCAGCCAATTTGCCTTGCAGGTGGGCAGGTAATACGCAAGAGAGCCGGCAGACACTCAGAACCTCTCAGACTGGCACACTATCACTCCAGTCTCATTCTTTTGGCTGGCATAGTGCTCATGACCAAGGAAGTCAGCATGAGCGGGCACTGTAAAGTTATGTGGCCAAGGGATGCAACAGGGATAGATAACAAAGCGAGGCCAGTGAGCAGACATGCTCCTAAGGGTGGGTGGAGCTGGCCCAGAGCCTATGAAGCACACTGACCTAAGCTGGGTGGCAAGGAAAAGCCCAGGTAATGCACGGAGCGGCTGGGAAGCCAGAGACCATGAAGCTGGCTGTCTGAACGTGGCCCGAAGCAAGCTGGCGGCAAGCAGGGTTCCAGCCACCTCCACATGCCCAGAAAAGGGTTGTGATAAGGTTCCCAGACCAATCAGGATTACTCTAGGGCGGAGCTAATCCAAAAATACAGAGCAATTTTAGATTTTTTTAAATAAAAACTATGTTTTTAAAGATTTATTTCTTTTTATTGGGAAGGAAGATCAGATTTGTGGAGAGAAGGACAGGAAAATCTTCCATCCAAATGGATGGGATGGCTACAAGGGCGAGGCCGAGCTAATCCAAAGCCCAGAGCCAGGCATTCTTCTGGGTCCCCCATGTGGGTGCAGAGCCCCAAGACTTTGGTTCATTCTCTACTGCTTTCCCAGGCCACAAGCAGGGAGTTGAATGGATAGTGGAGCACTTGGGACACAAACTGGCATCCATATGAGATCCTGGCATTTGCAAAGTGAGAATTTAGCCATTAAGCCATCACGCCAGGTCCCAAAACCACATTTTCAACTGCCTGCTCTGTAGTAAAACCAGTTAAGCTACCAATCGCAGTGTCAGCATCAAAGATGGGCACAGGTTCCAGTCCCAGCTGTTTTCCTTCCAATCCAGCTGGCTGCTGATGTGCCTAAGTAAGCAGTGGAAGATGGCAAAAGCGTTTGGACCCCTGCGCTCACATGGGAGACCCAGACGAGGCTTCTGGCCCCTGCATTTGGCCTGGTCCAGCCCAATATATTGCAGCCATTTGAGGAACGAATCAAGAGATGGAAGATCTCTCTCCTCACCTCTCTCTCTTTCACTATAACTCTGCCCTTCAAATATATACATAAATCTAAAATCACATTTTTTTGTACTTAGCTATTTACATTCCACTTGTACCAGGTTCTTTGCTATAGCCACTTAGCAACTGTAGTAATATTTCCTTGATATTTTTATTGACATCAATATGTATTTTAATGTATATTTTAATGGAAAAATTTAATATACCAATGACCTGTGACATTTTGAACACACGCTTTAGTTAAGTTTTTATGTAGCTAAACACAAAAGCTTTGGGATGAACATATTTATTTATACTGTTAAAGAATAACAAATCAGGCCAGCATAATGGCTCAATGGCTAAATCCTCATCTTGCCAAGTGTCAGTTCATGTCCTGGTGCTCTGTTTCCCTTTCAGCTCCCTGCCTGTGGCCTGAGAAAGCAGCAGAGGACGGCCCAAAGCCTTGGGACCCTGCACCCATGTGGGAGATACAGAAGAGCCACGTGGCTCCTGAATTGACCACTTGGGCAGTGAACCATTGGATGGAAGATTTTTCTTTCTGTCTCTCCACAGATCCTGGGATTTCTCCTATCCCCTCCCCAAAGCCCCCCTACCAACATACACACGATGAGTTCTCCCATATCCTTACAACAGCATAGTTCCTCATAAACAGTCATAAGTCCATCACTGTGGGCATGGACAATGGCAGAGTCCAGCATCCCATTGTCAAGACACATCCAACAGTTTCATTAGGAGTCCATCCTCGATCCAGTAGAGATGCATACCACACCATATCCTCACATCTGAACATGTCAGTCTCCACTACACAGTCACTATACATTCCCCCCAAGTGAAAAGCCACAACAAAATCAACAACAGGAAGAAAAGAAGAAATAAAAAAAAAAAACCCTGAAGTTAAATAACAAGTTACTGAAAGACTGATGAGTCATTGAAGAAATGAAAAGCAAGAACCTTCTTGAAGAAAGTAATGCTACTATGTGATCTGTAAGTAATTGAAAATTTTAATGAGAAAAAAACGTGTTTTGAAGAGCTGAAACTAGAAAAAAAAACATCAAAATCCATGAGATGTAGTTCCTGCAGATCTTTGTTGATGAGATGTGTCTCCTGTAGGGCAACAAATGGATATTTTTTTAAATTTATTCATTAATTACATTGTATTATGTGACACAGTTTCATAGGTACTGGGATTCTCCCAACCCCTCCCCAAACCCTCTCCCCATGGTGGATTCCTCCACCTTATTGCATAACCACAGTTCAAGTTCAGTTGAGATTCCCTCATTGCAAGCATATGATATGTTTTGTTTTTAATCCAGTCTACTAATCTATGATGTTTGATAATTTTAAGCCATTGACATTCTGGGTAAATATGAATGGTTGGTAATTTGGTCTTGCCATTTAGCAATAGTTTATTCATTGATTTAGTCTTCTGTTATTTTACTAGGTAAAACAACAACTTCTTTTTTTATTATCATTTTATGATACAGTTCCATAGGCCTTGGGATTTCCCTTACCCTCTCCGCAAGTCCTCTCCCCTCTACTGAGCTCCCCTATATTATTACTATAGTACAGTTCTTCATAAATAGTCATACACCAATCACTCCTATATTTGGCCTTTTAATAGTCTCTTAATTCTTTTTTTTTAAAAGATTTTATTGTTATTGGAAAGCCAGATATACAGAGAGGAGGAGAGACAGAGAGGAAGATATTCCATCCGATGTTTCACTCCCCAAGTGAGCCACAACGGCCGGTGCACGCCAATCCGAAGCCGGGAACCAGGAACCTCTTCCGGGTCTCCCACGCGGGTGCAGGGTCCCAATGCATTGGGCCGTCCTCAACTGCTTTCCCAGGCCACAAGCAGGGAGCTGGATGGGAAGTGGAGCTGCCGGGATTAGAACCGGCACCCATATGGGATCCCGGGGCTTTCAAGGCGAGGACTTTAGCTGCTAGGCCACGCTGCCAGGCCCAGTCTCTTAATTCTTGAACATTTTTTTTTTACCTTGACACAGCTCTGCTTCCAGCTTTTTTATTGTTTCCCCATTGTGACAAGAAATATCTTCCAATTTTGAGATTCTTTCTTCTGCCTCCTTCATTCTGTTATTGAGACTTTCCACTGAATTTTTTATTTGCTCTGAGAGTCTTGCTCAAGAGAGTTTTATAGTTCAACAGTTCTGCATTGCTGCCGATCTCGCCACTCCAATCATGATGAAATCTTTTCAGAATCCACTGGCTGATGCCGTCCACCTTAGAGTTTTTCCATTTGCCCAAGTATTCACTGCCAACCCTTGGCTGGGGTAGTTGATCAATTTATTCTGTTTTCTGTCCTCTGCTGTGGTACTAGGTGGTCTCTGAATAATGGAATGTGCTGCCATACCCTCCATGTGCAAAGTCAGTATTATTTTTTATGTGGGACTAGTGCACTGCACTGAGCTTAGCTCCTAGCTCAGTGCATGCACTGAGTCCCCTCTGTCTGCTCCCAGCTCAGTGCATGTACAGCTCACTGTGTCCCTGCGGCCTCAAAGTCGCCACACTGTACAAAATGGTGCCTGATGCGCTGCTGCTGGAGTCCTTGATCTGCTGGCTATTAGTTCTTGGGACTGCCTGGACCTATTTTGGGTGGAACCTGTAGGATGCCACATCATTGCAACTCACTGAGCCTTAAATCAGTTCCCTCCCAGCTGAGTGCATGTGCAGTCCTGTCCCATAGACTTTGCCTCCCTATACAAGATGGCACCTGACTCAGCTCTACTAGGGGTTTGGGCTGTGAAATCTACCCTGTTCCCACACTGCCTGTTTGGGATCTGCTGCTCTGTCTCTGTTACTGGTCAAATCAAACAAACCAGCAAGATGGGCAGTTCTCTAGGTTCACCTCCTGAGTTCCCAGTGAACTCCCCTTCCCACCTGGTTGCTGGTGGAGTTCCAGCCGCTGATGGAGTTCAGATCGCCACTTGCTGAATGCCAATGGTGTATCGGGTCACTGCAACATCACACAGTTGTCTTCATTGCTTTCCTGTGTCCATCAGTCTCCAGATGCCCCTCTGTCATTGGTTTGTCCTCTCCTATTTCCTGGAATGTACCCTCTCTGCTAATGTTTCTCTGTCTGTTTAAACTTGTCCTCACTCTATTTTGCCATCTTGATTCTCTCTACTGTCTGGTGCCTCTTAGGTTTTTCCTGATACCAAGTATGTGGTATCACAGAACCACCTGGAGAGTGCATAATCCGGGAGTGAGAGAGACCCGGGAGGGTGATAGTGGGCTCCTCCCTCTTGGGTTACCACTCCCACGGGAGGGCATGAAAACTAGGACAGGGGCTGGGGTGGCTAGACGTAGAGGCACTCAACAACATCCGTGAGGGCTGGATAGTAGCGCTGGTTAGATGGAACAAAGCTTCAATACCCATCGACATGTATGCTGGGGTCCGTGTGATGGGTGTAGAAGACAGGAAGGTGTGGCAGAGTATTGTTCCACTGCATGCAGGGCCGCAAGGAACTTCCCTCTGTATGGCAGGGCCCGGCGGATGTCTCTCCGACCACCTGAATGCAGCCCCACCTCCCTTTGCATGGACACCAGACGATCCCACTGAGAGTTCTGTGATTTATTTAGGCATTGTCTGCCTCTGCAGAGTTAATGTTTACTATCAATGTGAGCTTGGAAGCTGATGATCCTGATACCGTTTTAGCCAATAGGCCTTTCATTATTGCTGTCTCGGCTGCCCCCATTGACCATATGCTAATCAAGGTGTTCCGTCCCCAGGTGTAGTGGGAATCTATTCTTTCCCTCTTTCTTCGATCTTCGGGTCCTTCCTTCTGTGATGCCTTTCCTCCCTTAACTGATTCAAGACTGAGCTGTAGAATGAGGATTGCCACAGGAATGTGTTACTGATTGATATGTACCATCTATTGAGAACTTCCTAACCATGGCGCCAGGATGGATAACATCCTGCTTTAAGGTGAAACAGATGGCAGAATTACCCTTAGAAACACCCACTTGACCATGACGTAAAAAGCCTGAGCCAGAGTTTGACTGCTTCTGTATAAATAAAGCGGACAGCTTTATTGCATGTCCACGATGATCATGGAATCCTAGTGGTCTCTCTCTCTCTTTGCGCCTCATCCACGCACCCTCCTCGAGTTCTGAACTCAGCTGCAGCTGGACTCCGGCACATGTACAAGAGCCGAATGAGATGCGGGACAGACTGGACTAGTCTGCTACACATACTGGCAAACCAGGGTAGGGGGTGGGTCTGGTTAGGGTTACTGTGGGTCACTCTGACTAGGCTGCAGCTCCCACTGGTTGATGTGAGGGCCGAGTATGTGCTGGGCAGACCAGGCTGCACTGCAACACCTATTGGTTCCAGTGGAAGTCGGGACTGAAAACAGAATCAACCCATCAATTGCAACCATCAATTGCAATCGTGGTGATGGACTGTGCCGGGCCCTGTGCGTAAGAATCTGGTCTGGGAATACCTCAAAGTTTCTTTGGGGATCTCCCGAATCGAAATGCCCGACTCAGAACCCTAACCAAGAAAAGACAGACGACAAAACAAGTCAATCAACCACCTCAGCTATATGTTGGCAGCGAAATACTGGGCAAATGGAGACTCTATGATGGACTGTGTCAATCAGTGGATTCTTCAATGACCTCATCGTGCTTGGAGTGGCGAGACTGGCAGCGATTCATAACTGGTGAACTATCAAAACCACTTGAGCAAGAATATCGGAGCATGCCCCACATCGGAGACCTGGGGTGGGTGGGAAACTGGGTGGGGCTTCTCCTCCCTCAATATCCCCCTTTACCTCAGATACATGAAGCAAACAATATGGAAATAATAGTCTTACCCACTTTCCTATAGCCCTTGAACCTTTTTACCCTAATTAACTATGCAAAGATTGTAAAAAATATTTGTATAAAAAACAAATACGTGGTATCATGTGATATTTGTCCATAACTAGATTATTTCATTTAGCCTGATGTCCTCCACCTTTATCCATGCTGTCATAGTGCAGGACTTTTTTTTTTTTTTTTACTTTTTGTGGATGAAACACACATACATACACATCACACTTTCTTGATCCATTTGTCTGTCGATGAACGCTTGAGTTGTTTCTACATCTTGGCTATTGTGGATAATGCTGGGACTTAAGGTTGCAAATATCTCTTGGAGATGATAATTTCAATTCTTTTGGATAAACACCCAGAAGAGGGATAGCTGGGCATATGGTAGTTCTATTTTTACTGTTTTAAAGCATCTCCACATTGCTTCCCATAGCAGCTGCACCCTTTCACATTCTTACCAACAGTGCATGAGCGTTCCAATTTCTCGACTTCCTTGCCAACAGCCACTACCTTACGTGTGTATGCATGCCAGCCATGCTGGCAGGTAGGGGGTGACACTTCCTAGCGGTTTTTATTACATTTCTATTTGTAATGTTTGGGATCTTTTCATATACTTGCAGGCCAGTTAGTAACTCCTCAGTGCTGTCCACTATCCAATCAAGATTCAAATTTCTTGAAGTTTGAAAAAATAATGTAGGCACCCTCTCCACCCCACCCCCACCCCATCCCACACCGCTGAACCACAATGGCTGTGTGTTTCCACAGGCTCCGGTGTGGCCTCATGGCAAGGTGTGGGCAATCCCCCGACACTGTGATGCTCAGCGGTGGGGTGCTTCCACACCAAGGCAGCCATCAGCACGGGAGATCCTCTTCCACAATTGTTTTGTTTGGTGGAAGAAAAACTTGAGTACACCACTCTTTGAAGGAGATAAGTAAATGACTGTCCATGCTGCTGAAGTGTGCTTGGATCACAATGCCCAGGGGTGGTCCCAGCCCCTGGCCCTAGGTGATCCTACAGTTTGACCAGTATATTTTCAATCTGGTGTTCCAGGCTTTGGACAGTCCTTCTTCCTCTGCATTCACCACTCTGGTGCGCCTAAGCCTTTGAAATGCATTTCCTGGGCTCTTTAATTGCCCTGTCACAATTGGAAAATGGTTTCCATAGCCAGTCCAGCTTAAGGTCCCTCTTGGCTTGGCTGTGAAAGTGTCAGGGTCTTCTTGAGGTTCTTGCCTGTCTCTCAGTGCCCTGAACTCTGACACAGGGCTGGATTTCTCCCCGAGGCTCCTGGATCCTCAGCCCATGGAACATGCCAGTAAAGAGGAGGAGGTACAGGAAGAGAGGCAAAAAAACTGACCACAAATTGATAATAGGTGAAGCTGGAGGGTGGACATACTCTATTTATCAGAGTTTCATATTTTCCATAATCAAAAAGTGGGTGGATAAAGAATCAATACAATGCCCAGGATGCACTTGTGCTTTGGGAGGTCGAGCGTTGATAGAGTAAGTGCTATGCACGCTTCTAACTGAGTTTATAAAGTAAACCAGGAGCTTTCAGACAGAGAAGGCCTTAGGCCACTGCCCAATCTACGGGTTTGGTCTCCAAAGCTTGATGTTAGTGGTACTTATCCCACTCTGGTATTTGGAGGCAGGATCTTAGGAAAGTGATGAGGTTAGGCTGTTCAGAGCTGGCACTGTGGTACAGTGGAGGGTCGCGGTTTGCGAAACCAGCATCCCGTATCATCACTGGTTGAAGTCCTGACTGCTTCATTTTCAATCTAGCTCCCTGTGCCCAGAAAGGTAGCGTAACATGGCTCCTGTGTTTGGGTCCCAAGTAAAAGATTTGATGGAAGACACAGATTACTAGCTGTGGCCTGGCCCAGCCCTGGCCAAAGTGGTCATCTGAAGAGTGAATCAATAGATAGAAGATGTGTGTGTGTGTGTGTGTGTGTGTGTGTGTGTCACTCTGCCTGTCAAATAAATCCTTTAAAAAGGGAGGATGGGCCAGTGTGGTAGCATACCATGCTACTCCTCCATCTGCAGCACCGGCATCCCATATTAGTGCTTCTTCATTTCCCAGCAGCTCCGCTTGCAATCCAGCTCCTCACTTACAACCCGAGAATGTAGTAGAGGATGACCCAAGCCGTTATACCCCTGTACCTGCTGGCAGTCCAAGAAGAAATTCCTGTCTCCTGGCTTCAGCTCAGCCTTAGCCATTGCAGCCAGGTAAGGAGATGGAAGATCTCCACCCCGCCCTCTGTCTCTCCTCTCTCTGTCAAATCTGCTTTTCAAACAAAAATAAGTAGATTTTTAAAAAGATTTATTTATTTTTATTGCAAAGTCAGATATACAGAGAGGAGAAGCAGAGGAAGATCTTCTGTCCGATGATTCACTCCCCAAGTGGCCGCAACAGCCAGTGCTGCATTGATCTGAAGCCAGGAGCCAGGAACTTCCTCCAGGCCTCCCATGTGGGTGCAGGATCCCAAGGCATTGGGCTGTCATCAACTGCTTTCCCAGGCCACAAGCAGGGAGCAGGATGGGAAGTTGAGCTGCTGGGAGTAGAACCAGCGCCCATAAAGGATCCTGGCATATTCAAGGCGAGGACTTTGGCTGGTAGGCCACTGCGCCAGGCCCTAGATAGATCTTTTAAAAGAGAGAGAGAGAGAGTGATAGAGAAAGACAGTAGAATGTTAGTGTGGAGCTCCTGTGACTGAATCTTGGTGGCTGTATGGGAGCCACATACAGCAACACACACTGCTTGTCTCTTGTCTGTGACGTGCTTTGCCACCACCACACTCAGCCAGCAAGACGGTCATCCCCAGAGCTGAACCAATGCCACCTCCCAGAGCTTGCGCTGTGACTATCCAGAACCATGGCCAACCTACAACAATGATAAGTTCATTGTTCCTTGGGGCAGCTTTGTGGCACTATGGGTTAAATTGCCACCTGCAATGCCTGCATACCATATGAGCACTGGTTCAAATCCCAGATGCTCTGCTTCCAATCAAGCATCCTGTTAATGTGCTAGGATAAGCAACTGGGCCTCTGCCATCTGTATAGAAGACGTAGAAAATGGAGTTCCAGGAGCCTGGTTTCAACCTGGCCCAGCATTGGCTATTTGGGTGGCAAACCAATAGACGGAAGCGCTCTCTCTCGCTCGCTCTCTCTCTCTCCCTCTCTCTGACTCTGCCTTTCAAATAAATTTTTAAAGAAAAAAAAAAAGCCAGCTATCCCATGTATTTTTCTATGGTGATGAAAACCTGGCTAATACAGTCATCCAAACATTCGTGGGATCGAACGCTATGGTCAGAATTTAACAAGCTCTATGGCCAAATGTTGCAATTGATACATGAGGATTCCTCCTGGGGAACTTATTGTTTTCATTATTTACATTTGCTATTTCATTGATTAGAACCATACTGAAATAATATTGAATCTCAGGTGCAGAAACCAACATTGCTGCTTTCTTGTGGAGGGAAAAATAGCCTGAGGAATGACCCTGCCTGCGCCAGATCTTTAAGGGGTGCCCTCCTATTTTTCTAATTTGTCTTTCTCACTCTTGTTTCGCTCTCTTCAGCAACATAAGTGGCCGTGCAATACCGAAGCTCATTATTTACATGCAAACCGGGACTCCAAGGTTGCAGTGGTCTATTCTCTGGAGAAAATGAGGTCGATGTTTGCTCTCGACAGTTACATATATTACTGACCTGATGACCCTCCTAACCCTCGCAGCCTCGCAGCCTGCTCTCGCGTGGATGTACCCAGGTTCTGTAGCAATTTATTCTGTATATCATCATCATGTAAAACAAATTCAGGGACTGAAGATTTACTGTCCCCAGTCCCCCTCCAATATCACTGAACTGTTCCTGGCGTTGGCTGAGTGCATGGAGTTCCTCACAAACAGACACCAGACCCTCCCAGCATGGGTACTCCCATGCTGGGGCCAAAGTAAGGCAAAAGGAATCCCATTTTACAGGCCACAAATATTTTAATGGCCAGCTATCCTGGAGGGGAACAACCCGCTCCTTGAGTCATTTTTAGAATCTGAACTCTCTGTTTCTGTCTCCTTCTCTTTTCAAAGATTATTTTTTGTTTGAAAGACATATTTTACAGAGAGGAGAGACAGAGAGATCTATCTCCCATTGTTGTTTTACTCCCTAAATGACCACAATGGCTGGAGGTGAATAGATCGGAAGCCAAGAGCTTCTTCCAGGTCTCCCAAGTGAGTTCAGGGACCCAAGACTTGGGTCATCCTCTACTGCTTTCCCAAGCTAATGGGCAGCAAGCTGGATCCGGAGTGAAGCAGCTGGGACATGAACCAGTGGCCATACCAGATGCCAGTGAAGGAGGCAGAGGATTAGCTAGCCACACCACTGTGCCTGACCCCGAACCATGGTTCTTTACAAATTAATCTATATAACTGATACAATCCCAACCAAAATCCACATGGAGTTTATTGTGAATGTGTTAAGATTCTCAAGTTCATTTGGAAGAGTAAATATTGAGATTAAAAATTTGTATAAAGAGCAATTGGGAGTACTTTGCCTGAAGATACCAAAATATAGTTAAAGAAATCAGCAGTGAAACACGTAGTGTTGACATAATGCAATAAGAGATCGGTGGAACAGAACAAAAATTCTAGAAACAACTCTTAATTAAAATCTATTTTAAATTTGACATATCAAATTAAAGAGGAAATAATGAAGTATTTTATAAATACTGTTGGGATAATTACCTATTATTTTTGGGAAAGAATTTTATGCTAAATAACCCACAAGAAATGTCAGATGATTTTGGCCCTAAAACAATAAGGATTGTTGTAAACATAGTAGAAGAAAACATGATATCATTTCTGAACGGGGAAATATTCTTAGGTAAATAGAGCAGTCATAAAGGGAAAAAAATTAAAGATGTATTCACTTCCTTGAAAGGTGGGGTCACACATTCGGCCAGAGCTTCAATCCTCTGGTTCAATCCCTGAATAACTGCAGCCAATGAGCTTGGGCAGACCAAGGCCAAGAGCCTGGAACTCCATCCAGGTCTCACATTGATGACAGGGGCCCAAGCAATTTCACCATCTGTTGCTTTCTCTGGCGCATCAGCGGGAAGCTGAATGGAAAATGGAGCAGCCAGGGCTCAAACTGGTGCCCGGGGAGAGGGGTAAGTGGTGCTAGTGCTGCAAGCAACAGCTTAGTCACCGTGTTATCATGCAGGCCTCAAGAGAAACTAACAATAGGTTTAACCGTGTATATATATTAAACTTGTTTTCAGTAAAAGATGCCACAAAGTTGAGAAAGAAACTTCCATTAAAGAAAACATTTGAGGGTCTGGCGGCGTGGCCTAGCAGCCAAAGTCCTCGCCTTGAACGCACCAGGATCCCATATGGGCACTGGTTCTAATCCCAGCAGCTCCACTTCCCATCCTGCTTCCTGCTTGTGGCCTGGGAAAGCGGCCGAGGACGGCCCAAAGCTTTGGGACCCTGCACCCATGTGAGAGACCTGGAAGAAGTTCCAGGTTCCCAGCTTCGGATCGGCGCAGCACCAGCCATTGCACTCACGTGGGGAGTGAATCATCAGACGGAATATCTTCCTCTCTGTCTCTCCTCCTCTCTGTATATCTGACTTTGTAATAAAAATAAAATAAATCTTTTTTTAAAAAAGAAAACATTTGAAATACTTCCCATAAATAAAAGATTAATACCCAGATTAAATAACAGTCTCTTATAAAATATTCAGGAAACAGCAAAATGCTTACGAAAGGGGACAGGGAGCATGAAATGGCGATTCAGAGAAGAAACAAACAAGCAAATGATGCAAATACAGAAAATTACGCCACCTCCCAGTGCGCAGACAGCGACAAACTTGAACTATATGCTTAATTTATTTGATTGACTATACTTCATTATTTTAACATTCAGTGTTGGAAATATGAAAAAAATATATGCACACTACTGATGGGCATGTAAATAAATATTCTTTTGATGAACAAAACTTGAAAATATGTTGTAAAACTTTAAAGGTGCAAACCCTGGGACTGTAACTGTTGCAGAAATAAATGACCCAGAATCTTTTTTTTTTTAATTGGAAAGAAAGATCTACAGAGAGAACAGAAACAGAGAGGAAGATCTTCTCTCCAGTGGTTCACTCCCCAAATAGCCACAATGGCCAGAGCTAAGCCTATCAGAAGCCAAGAGCCAGGAGCTTTTCCGGATCTTCCACGCGGGTGCAGGGTTCTGAGGCTTTGGGCTATCGTTGACTGGTTTCCCAGGCCACAAACAGGGAGCTGGATGGGAAGTAGGGCTGCTGGGATTAGAACCAGCACCCATATGGGGTTCTGGCAGATGCAGGGAAGGATTTAGCCACTAGGCTATTGGGCCAGGGTCAGATTTATTTTTAAGTTTGGTTTTGCTTAGAATAACTCCTTTTTCTTAGTGTCCACCTGTAGAGAGCTGTATAATAAAAGCAGGACCTAGAAACTCAATCAGTGAGCAACACCAGCCCACTCAGTCATCTCGCCTCACCCATGTGGCTGTGGGTGTTTGGGAGCCGGCTGATGGCAGCAAAGCTGTGCTCTGCTGGGTGGCTTGGCTTCAAGCTTCAGGTCCAAAGAGCCTGAACTCCTTCACAAGTTCTGGCTTGCTCCTAAATGCGTATTTTGGTCCTTCAAAAAGATCAGCAAAATTGACAAATAGCTTAACTGATCAAGTTTATTTTTTTTTCTCTGCTCATTTATTCATTAATTACATTGTATTACATGACATAATTTCATAGGTACTGGGATTCTCCCCCCTTCACCCCAAACCCTTCCCCCATGGTGGATTCCTTCACCTTGATGCATAACCACAGCTCAGGTTCCGTTGGGATTCCTTCATTACAAGCACACACCGTACATAGAGTCCAGCATCCCACTGTCCAGTCAAGTTCAATGGCTTTTTAGGGATGTCCTCTCAGGTTTGAAGGCAGAGCCAGCAGAGCGTCACCCCGATCAATTAGAAGCTCCAACATATCAAAACTGATCAAGTTTAAAAAGGAGAAAACAAATTCCTTGAAAAGCACAGCTTGTCAAAGGTAGCACATTATGCAATAAAATCTGAAAAGCCCTATGTGTCTACTGGTGGCCTTCACACTGAGAAAACCCCAAGCCCAAATGGCTTCACCAATATTTCCTGTTCTACACTAAGAGATAAATATTATCGGGCCTGGTGCAATCGCATAACGGCTAGTCCTTACTTTGAATGCGCAGGATCCCATATGGGTGCCAGTCCTAATCCTGCCAGCTCTACCTTTCATTCAGCTCCCTGCTTGTGGCCAGGGAAAGCAGTCGAGGATGGCCTAAAAAACCTTGGGACCCTGTACCTGTGTGGGAGATCCGGAAGAGGCTCCTGGCTCCTGGCTTTTGATTGGCTCAGTTCCAGCTGTTGCAGCCACTTGGGGAGTGAACCATCAGATGGAAGATTTTCCTCTCTGTCCTTCCTCCTCTCTGTACATCTGCCTTTCCAATAAAAGGCAGATGAAAATAAAAAAGAGCCCGGCGGCATGGCCTAGCTGCTAAAGTCCTCGCCTTGAAAGCCCCGGGATCCCATATAGGCGCCGGTTCTAATCCCGGCAGCTCCACTTCCCATCCAGCTCCCTGCTTGTGGCCTGGGAAAGCAGTCGAGGACGGCCCAAGGCATTGGGACCCTGCACCCGCGTGGGAGACCCGGAAGAGGTTCCTGGTCCCGGCATCGGATTGGCGCGCACCGGCCCGTTGCGGCTCACTTGGGGAGTGAAACATCGGATGGAAGATCTTCCTCTCTGTCTCTCCTCCTCTGTGTATATCCGGCTTTCCAATAATAATAAAATCTTTAAAAAAAATGATTTTGAAAATAAAAAAGAAAAAGAAATAAATATGATCAATATCACATAAAGTAGAGAAAGGAAGAGGGACCACTTCTTAACATGTGGTATGAAGACAGCAGACTCCAATACTGAACAATCAGTTACTGTATTATGCCATGTTAGCAGGGTCAGGCAAGAAGGAATTTCACAAATTCCATCTATTCACAAACCTCATTATACAAAGTTTCTCAGTGTGACTTCACAAAGCCAGTCTTTAAGATTATTCCTGGGGGCCCGGTGCAGTGGCCTAGCAGCTAAAGTCCTTGCCTTGAAAGTGCCAGAATCCCATATGGGCTCCGGTTCTAATCCAGGCAGCCCTGCTTCCCTTCCAGCTCCCTGCTTGTGGACTGGGAAAGCAGTTGAGGACGGCCCAAAGCCTTGGGACCCTGCACCTACTGTGGGAGGCCCAGAGGAAGTTCCTGGCTCCTAGCTTCAGATCAGCACAGCACCAGCTGCTGTGGCCTCCTGGGGAGTGAACCATCGGACAGAAGATATTTCTCTCTGTCTCTCCTCCTCTCTATATATATCTGACTTTACAATAAAAATAAGTAAATCTTCAAAAAAAGTATTATTCTGGGCACAGCAGGATAGCCTAGTGGCTAAATCCTTGCCTTGCATGCACCAGGATCCCATAGGAGCTCTGGTTCAAGTTCCAGCTGCTCTACTTCCCATCCAGCTCTCTACTTAGGGCTTGGGATGGCTCAAAACCTTGGGACCCTGTGCTTGCACGAGAGACCCAGAAGAGGTTGCTGGCTCCTGGCTTCAGACTGACTCAGCTCCAGCCAGGGCGGCCACTTGGGAATTGAACCAGCATATGGAAGATCTTTCTCTCTGTGTCTGCTTCTCTCTGTATACTGCCTTTCCAACAAAAATAAATGAATCTTTAAAAAAAGGATCATTCTTAATGGAGAAACAAAGAAAAACAGAGAATGTTTGCTCCCAATTTGGAGAAAAAATAAATATACTTGAGCGCTTCACATCTTCATTCAATATCAACTTGAAAGTTCTAGTCATTGCAATGAGAAAGTAAATCAATTAAAATAACAAATGGAATAAAATACAACCATGCAGGAAAGGACTGTCTTTGAAATTATACATTTAATTACACTAAAATTTCAAAAAACACTGTGAAACAATTTCTAGGATTAATAAAGGGATTTAACAAAGGTAAAAGAAAGAAGGATAAAACGTAAAAACCAATTATCTGAATTACAAACATCAAGAAATTATAAAAAATTTTAGAAATATTTTAATAATTTTGGTTTAAACATAAAATATCGGAACAAACTAAACAAGAAATATATAAACTCTGTACAATGGAGGCTACAGCGCTTCATTAGGAAAAATTAAAGAGCCAAATAGCTGGAGAAATATGTAATATCTGTGGGTTGCAAATTTTCAATTTTCTTATTAATTATTTTTATTTTCAATGATTTTTACGTGGCTGTTTAGGGTCATAAGGGTTAAGGACTAAAGGAAGGTGGGTGAGATCACCATTTCCACATTCTCTTTTTTCCTTCCTGTATGTAGAGGATAGGCAGAGACAAGGAGAGAAGCCACACCCAGCCTCCCAAACACCTCTGCACCCGGAAACGGAGGACGACCGCCATCTAATGCCACCCCAGAGTCCCCGATGTGGGGCATGCTCCAAGGATCTTGCTCAAGAGGTTTCATAGTTCAACAGTTCTGAATGACTGCTGATCTCACCATTCCAAGCACGATGGAATGTTCTCAGAATCCACTGGTTGACATAGTCCACATAGAGTTTCCGGTTGCCCAGATATTCATTGCCAACACTTGGCTGGGGTAGTTGATCAATTTGATCTGTCCTCTGTCCTCTGTTGTGGTACCAGGTGTCCTCTGCAGAATACAATGTACTGCCATATCCTCCATGTGCACCTGGATATGTTGTCCCCTGCTCCATCTAAGCCCCTGAGGAGGCCCAGCTCTGACACTTGCACTCCATGGTCAGACCATGGAACCTGCCATCTCTCCATGGTTGAGGTTCTGAGTCCAGCAACGCAGTTGGAGGGATTTGCAAAGAAACTTCATCTGAGGTCATCCCAGGCCTGATTCTTGTGCGTGCTTGCCAAAACAGGGTCCAGCACAGTCCGTCGTCCAAATCAGCTTACACACACACACACTGATGGTTGCAATTGCTGGGTCAGTTCTGCCTCCAGTGCCATCTTCTACACAAACCAGTGGGTATTACAACCCAGCCTGATCCTGCCTATCATATACTCAGCCTTCACTTACGTCAGTGGGAGCTGCTGCCTAGTTGGAGTGAGACCCAGTAACCCCACCAGACCTGGCCCCTGAACTGGTCTTGTGCTTGCCAATATGTACAGTTACTGGTCCAGTCAGTCCCACATCCCATTCTGTTCTCACACATGTCAGTGGGCCTTGAAACCTAGTTCAGCCCAACCAATCCCCCTATCCAGCCCACACACATGTGCCAGCAGGTGCCACTCTGCCTAGCCATGTCTGCCCCTAGTCCTGGTTCTCATGCTCACCAGTTGGAGTGGCCACCCAAGAGGGAGGTGCCCACTGTTGCCCTGATGAGTCTACTTGCACTCCAGGATTTTGCATTCTCCAGTTGGTTCTGCAGTTTAACCTGACAGAACTTGCCACCCTCCCATCCACATGCCATTAACTGCCAGCTGATGCTGTGGCAAAGCCCAGCCAACCCACACTCCCTCTGGCTTCTGCATGCACCAGATGAAACAGTCAAGCATGCCTGGCATTTTCCTGAAACACAGGGCTGGGCCAGGCTGAAGCCCAGAGCCAAGATTTTCCTCGGGATCTTTCGTGAAAAAGGGGTTCAAGCATTCCAGTAATTCCCCAGTGTTTCCCAAGACAGCAGGCACGTGGAGCCCAAATGGAAAGATTTGCAGACTCCATGGTCTGACTGTGGAGTGCATGTGTCAGAGCTGGGCCTCCTCAGGGGCTTAGATGGAGCATTGGGTAACATATTCAGGTGCACACGGAGGATATGGCAGTACATTGGATTCTGCAGAGGACACCTGGTACCACGACAGAGGACAGAGGACAGGACAAGTCAATCAACTACCCCAGCCAAGTGTTGGCAATGAATGTCTGGGCAAATGGAAACTCTATGTGGACTATGTAAACCAGTGGATTCTGAGAACATTCCATCGTGCTTGGAGAGGCAAGATCGGCAGCAATATAGAACTATTGGAGTATTGAAACCTCTTGAGCAAGATCCTTGGAGCATGTCCCACATCGGGGACCCTAGGAAGGTCTGGAGGGTGTGGCTTCTCTCCTTTTATATCCCCTCTTTCCCCAGATACAGGAAGAGAAAGAGAGAATGTGGAAACAATGGTCTCTCCCATTTTAATCTAGGTTTTGACCCTTTGTACACTAATCAACTATGTAAAAATCATCAAAAGGAAAACAATTCTCCTGTAAAAATAATAAAATTAATTTAAAAAAAAAGAATCAAGACTGCAACTAATCTAGCCACACTAGTTTCAGTTTTAGCATAATTCATGCTGCTTTTTTCTTAGGATTTATTTTATTGGACTGTCAGATGTACAGAAAGGAGCAGAGACAGAGAGGAAGATATTCCGTCCGATGATTCACTCCCCAGGCAGCTGCAACGGCTGTGCTGAGCCAAGCCGACTCCAGGAACCAGGAGCCTTTTCTGGGTCTCTCACGAGGGTGCAGGGTCCTAAGGCTTTGGGCCATCCTCGACTGCTTTCCCAGGCCACAAGCAGGGAGCTGAATGGGAAGTGGAGCTGCCGGGATTAGAACCAGCTCCCATATGGGATTCTGGCACATGCAAGGCAAGGACTTTAGCCACTAGGCTATCACACCAGGCCCAATTCATGCTACTTTGAGCCTCTTTTCAACTGCTTCTTAGCGTCTCAGACTAGATTCTATGCAGAGATATCCTACAAGTTCGTGCAACTTTATAGGGGATGCCCATTATTTTTCAATGCATGTGTAATTTTTTTCACAATATGTGTTTTTCTATGAATTCTTTGAAGCCCTGAGAGCTAAATTTTAGAACATCAGAGTCCCTGAGGTCAGGAGCAGAGGGAGGGAGGGACTGCGGAGGGGCCCAGGAAGATGCTGGGAGCGGTGGAAATGTCCGACAGCCCCACTAGTGGTGCTGCTCGCAAGGGCGCACCTGTCTGCCAAATTCATCAAAGTGTACACTGTGTAAATGGATGCAGATTTTTGTATGGAAATTATGCCTCAATTAGCTAGATTAAAAAAGTGAAATTCAAAGACATCGAGGGGTGCCTATCAGGAGCTCTTAAAAGAAAAACACAAAAATTTTGACAGAGTGAGTTTACTTTGATTGGAATTACGCTAAATTTGTAGAGTAATCCCAGGGGGATGATCATCATGGCAACAGTAATGTTTTCCATTTAGGGACCTGGGAGAACTCAGCAGCATGATGACCATGGAGTCTGTAAGATGCAATAGATTTCAGCCATGAAATGATGTGGGCACCGGGGGAGGGATGGACAGGGGCCAGGAGGGGCCAGTGGACTTTCCTGGTGCTTCATCACCACTTTCCGAGTGATCTTGAGAGAAGTAGCCTCTGTTCTTGCTTTGATAGGCACCCTTTTCAGGGAAAGCCTAATAAGCAAGAACCTTCTAGTAAATGCTGCAGGTGGCCCACCCCATATTTCCTTAACCCATCTCAACTTCCCTGTGCCAATGGAGGCCACTTCTCATACCAGAGGACAGCTTTCTAGCCATGGCTTTCGTCCTTGGTCTGCTTTCCAGAATGAAATCTTTTCCAGCACTGTGGAAACAGCCAGCTTGGGTGGCTGCCTGGAAGTGTCAGGGAGGCAACATCCGAAAAACGAGGCAGAAGCCAGGGGAACGAGCCCAGTTTCCTAGTGTCTTAATGAGACAAAGTGAAGGCAAGCTACAAGATCTCTCAGAGTCCCAAGGGAATACAACAATTTCCAAAGCACTTTTCTGTCTCATTGCCCCCTCCCTAAAATCACCTCCAAAGCCCGTCACCTGCACCCAAGTCTTGTTTATTAATTAATTATTTTCATTTTTGTTGGCTTTTACATAGTTGATTAGAGTGATAAGGGTCAAGGGCTACAGAAATGTGGGTGAGTTCACCATTTCCACATTCTGTTATCTGGAGGAAGGAAGGAGATAAGCGGAGAAGCCACACTCAGCCTACAGACCACCCCAGGGTCCCCAATGTTGGGTATGCTCTGAGGGTCCTGCTCAAGAAGTTTCAATAGTTCAACAGTTCTGTATTGCTGTATTGTTGCCAATCTCGCCACTCTAAGCATGATGAATCCACTGGGTGACACAGTCCACCTTAGAGTTTCCGGTTGCCCAGACATTCATTGTCGGCGATTTGTCCTCTGTCCTCTGTTGTGGTACCAGGTGTCCTCTGCAGAATACAATGTACTGCCATATCCTCCACGTGCACCTGGATATGTTGTCCCCTGCTCCATCTAAGCCCCTGAGGAGGCCCAGCTCTGATACATGCACTCCATGGTCAGACCATGGAGTCTGCAAATCTTTCCATGGTTGAGGTTCTGAGTCCAGCAACGCAGTTGGAGGGATTTGCAAAGAAACTTCATCTGAGGTCATCCCAGGCCTGATTCTTGTGTGTGCTTGCCAAAACAGGGTCCAGCACAGTCCGTCGTCCAAATCAGCTTACACACACACACACTGATGGTTGCAATTGCTGGGTCAGTTCTGCCTCCAGTGCCATCTTCTACACAAACCACTGGGTATTACAGCCCAACCTGATCCTGCCTATCATGTGCTCAGACTTCACTTACGTCAGTGGGACTGCTGCCTAGTTGGAGTGAGACCCAGTAACCCCACCAGACCTGGCCCCTGAACTGGTTCTCATGCTTGCCAATATGTACAGTTACTGGTTCAGTCAGTCCCACGTCCCATTCAGTTCTCACACATGTCAATGGGCCTTGAAACCTAGTTCAGCCCAACCAACCCCACTATCCAGCCCACACACATGTGCCAGCAGGTGCCACTCTGCCTAGCCATGTCTGCCCCTAGTCCTGGTTCTCATGCTCACCAGTTGGAATGGCCACCCAAGAGGGAGGTGCCCACTGTTGCCCTGATGAGTCTACTTGCACTCCAGGATTTTGCATTCTCCAGTTGGTTCTGCAGTTTAACCTGACAGAATTTGCACCCTCCCATCCACATGCCACTATCTGCCAGCTGATGCTGTGGCAAAGCCCAGCCAACCCCCACTCCCTCTGGCTTCTGCATGCACCAGATGAAATAGTCAAGCACGCCTGGCTTTCCCATGTTTCCGCTCACATGAGACCAACTGGTGTTGTAGTCCTGCCCGGCCTGGTCTGCCCCCATTCCAGCTCTCACGCTCACCAGTGGAAGTGGTGGTCCAGCAGGGTGCCTCCATGCCCCCTTATCAGCTTCGCCCTATCCCCCATCCAGGTCTCAGGTGTTCTTGTTGGGTGCTGCGGCTCAATCTGGTATGGCCCGTCTCACCTTGGCATTTGCCAGTAAGTGCTTTAGCCTGGCTGGGCCCCCAGTTGCAGCTCATGCTGTTGGAGACTACAGCTTAGCCTATCCCTGCCAGTCCCCAGTCCTGGTCCTCATGGAAGCTGGTATGTGTTGCAGCCCAACCTGGCCCAACCTTCACTCCATTCTGATGCTTGAATTCACCAAATATGAACTGGCCCAGCCTGGTTCACCAAAGACCTGAGCCAAATGTATGCCAGTGAGTATCATTCCCTGGCCTGGGCTGGGCTGCTCTCTTATCATGGTTCTTGCACTCACCTGCAGCGAGTGTCCCAACAGAGGAGTTTCCCAAGCTTGTCCACCAGAACCTTTCCCAATGCAAGATCTTGCACCCATTGGTGGGTCCATGGTCCAGCCCTACTTAGTCCACCTCTCATCCTAGCAGGAACAGTGGCCTTTCCTGACTGACCTTCAACCCATTCTGGTTTTAACTGCTGGTGTTACAGCCCAGCCAAGCCTGATCCACACCCAGACACAGCTCACACATGGCTCAGCAGGAGCAGAGACCTAGCCTAGCCTACTCCCACCCTTGTTCTCACGAGCACCAATGAGTGCTAGAGTCTAGCCCAGTCTGCCTGTACCCAAATCTTTGTCTCAGCTTTGTGGTGGGGTGGGCACCGTCGAACCCACCAGCCGTAGGAGGCCTATAAAATCATTTGTCCTGTCCCGGCAAAGGTAACCAGAGACAGGACTGCAAGTTCTGTCTACAACAGGCTGGTTTTTAAGTTGATCATTTTGTATGTCCCATGAATGATGCATGTTCTAGATTTTCAAATGGCCTTTGGTCGATAAAAGTTCCCCCACCTCTGTAGGTATCCCATGTGAAGAGACATAGGATCAATACACCTGTCCTATGACATTCTTTCACTGAGCTTATAATGAAGCACATGTAAAGCAGGTTTAAGAGTAAATAGGAGGGTTCCGGTGGCGTGGCCTAGCGGCTAAACTCCTTACCTTGAACATGCCGGATCCCATATGGGCTCTGGTTCTAACCCCGGCAGCTCCACTTCCCATCCAGCTCCCTGCTTGTGGCCTGGGAATGCAGTTGAGGGTGGCCCAAAGCCTTGGGATCCTGCAACTGCGTGGGAGACACAGAGGAAGTTCCTGGCTCTCAGCTTCGGATTGGCACAGCACTGGCCACTTGGGGAGTTGAATCATCAGACGGAAGATCTTCCTCTCTGTCTCTGCTCCTCTCTGTATATCTGACTTTGCAATAAAAATAAAATAAATCTTAAAAAAAAAAAAAGAGTAAGTAGGAGTAAGAGGTAACGGAGATTGTGGCACAGTAGATAAAGTGGCCTCGTGGGAAGCCCACATTCCTTATTAGAGTGCCTGGGTGGGGGTCTACTTTGGATCAAGCTTCCAGTAATGAACCCAGAAGGGAGTAGGCGATTGTTCCAGGCCTTGGTTCCTTGTAACCCACACCCGTGGTGGAGCGCCGAGCTTTTGGCTCCTGGCACAGCCCCTGCGCTTGCTGCCATTTATGGAATGAGCCTGTGGATTTTCTCCCTGTTTTTCTGTCACTCGGCCTTTCAAATAAATAAACCTGAAAAAATGACATAAAATAAGCAATATTTAAAATAACTATTTATTAACAACACAATCTTTTTGCCCTCATCCAAATATTAATTACGATATTCTTGGTGAGTGGCGGCATGATTAAAGGGGTTTCATTATTTTTTTTGAATACCTTGATTAACGCTTTGCGATGCAGCAATTTGAAAGTCTGGTTCTGAGTTCATTTTATGTCGGTGCTTGGCTTTATGACGCTGGTACTAAGCAGGCACTCCAGAAGGCTGTACACATCTGGGCATCTCTTCACCTCGGTGCCCAGTTCCAGGGCCCACCCACCCACTCAGCAGCTATGCAACGATTCCAGTTAAAATCCGACAAGCAAATGCCAATCTCCTGGATTGCTGACAAGAGGGAGGCAGTTTCACGTTTTCAATGAATAGGCCCAAAACCCACCAAACTGAGATAGTTTGGAAGATTTCAAATCCGGCATGGCAAATGTGTCTATTTGCCCAAACTCACCAAACTACATTTACAGTGGGTACCTCTCAGTCTAATATCACTATCTGAATGGCTAGCAAATAAGCCTTAAGATGTTTGCAGGGAAGCTTCAGTCGGTCCCCTAGTCAGCTTTCTCCTGGCTTGAAGGAAGGAGAGGTATCCAGGTTTGGGGCCAGGCAAAGCCTTGCAAAGCAGAGCTGAGGCAGGCCGCCGAGTGGGTCCAGGATGAAAATAAACCATCCTGGGCTCGGCAGCATGGCCTAGTGGCTAAGGTCCTCGCCTTGATCCCATATGGCCGCTGGTTCTAATCGCGGCAGCTCCACTTCCTCTCTATCTCTCCTCCTCTCAGTATATCTGACTTTGTAATAAAAATAAAATAAATCTTTAAAAAAAAAAAAAAGAAAGAAAATAAACCATCCTTCTACAGGTGGCTCTGATGACACCGTGACTCCTTGGAGTGGTGTCAGCCTGCTCTGGTCCTGAATCCTGCCTCCCCTGGTGGGTCAGCTCAGCTCCAGAGGCCTGGGCTGTGTTGAGAAGGGAGGGAGGTTTGCCAAGTCACTGGCATTTTGACGATTGCCTGTTTTTTTAAAAAAATATTTAAATGCAGAGGTGGGTGTTTAACCTAGCAGTTAAGATGCCCATGTCCCATGGAGTAAGTACATGGCTCTGAGTTCTGGCTCCACTCCCAACTCTGCTTTCTTGCTAATGCAAACCCTGGCAGGCAGCCATGATGACTAAAGTAGTTGGGCCCCTGCCACTCCCATGGGAGACCTGGAATGAGGTCCCAATTCCCGGCTTGGCTCTTGGCCCGGGCATTTGGAAGCTGAACCAGTAGATAGGAGCTCTCTTAGTCTCACTCTTTCTGAAAATAGGTAATTTTTTCTTAAAGTTGCAAGGAGGAGGGGGGCAGTGTTTGTGGGTGGCATTGTGTTCCCTTGAGTTCATCTACAGCTTATAATTAATGGGATCTGGTAGTAGAGTGCCAGTTCGAGTTCTGGATCCTCCACTTGCCATCCAGCTTCCTGCGAAGGTGCCTGTGCAGCACCTGGAAGTGCCACACACACACACACACACACACACGTACACACGCACACACGCAGGACCAGGATGATATTCTGGTCTTCTTGACTTTGGGTTGACCCAGCCCCAGTGGTTGTGACCAGTCAGGGAGTGGAGCAGTGGATGGAAGGTCTCTGCCTTTTAAATAACTAAGTCAATATATATATTTTTTAAAGTTCTTCCGTTGCTTTATCAACGTCCAGCCTATGCTGGTGTTGAAATGTGCCTGGAACATCATCCACAGGCGGTCTTGAAAGGAGATCATGGCACCATTGTTGTGTAGCAAGCTAAGCTGCCCTCTGCAATGCCAACCTGGTTTGGGAAGTTGCTGAAGATGGGGTTTTGTAGAACCTCTGGAAAGTTCTTAGAATGTGGAATTATTCCACCACTGAATGCCCGGCAGTGCCAGGAAGCTGAAGGGAACTAGTGACCATCCTGCCTGTTCCTGAGGGTTCCTGGTCTGATAGAGGACCTTGGTCACAGAAATGTGCAATGGTCCAGGGGCTTGCTCTCTCCTCGGTAACCAGACGTGGACGCGCAAGCCTCACTCCCTCCCCACAGGGTGGGAGAAGCACATGGGCCACAGTGTTGAGTGCCCCACTCATCCGTGGCTGAGGACTTTGTATAAAACCTCAGGCCTTCATCTGTGTTGTGGTGTTCAACATGGATACCATCTCTGTACCTGGCTTTCCCCCTTACACTCTAAGATACTGCAAGCTACAGCCATGAGGTAGTCATAAGAACAGGAAACCAAGCTTCTAAACAGGGAGTTTCGAGCTGAGCTGGGAGGAATCAGGGAAAGCTTCTTTCTGGAAGAAGTGGCATTGCAGTTGATGCTTGCAGAAGGAATGACCTAGTGGAGAACTCCAGAGAGTGTGAAGGGTTACTGGGAGGACCCAGTGTGGTAGCCTAGTGGCTAAAGTCCTCACCTTGCACACGCCGGGATCCTATATGAGTGCCAGTTCATGTCCCGGAGGCCCCATTTCCTATCCAGCTCCCTGCTTCTTGTCTGTGAAAGTAGTCGAGGATGACCCAGTCGAGAAGTGTCTTGGAACCTGCATCCATGTGGCTCCTGGCTTTGGATTGGCTCATCTCCAGCCAGTGCAGCTACTTGGGGAGTGAACCAATGGACAGAAGATCTTTCCATCTGTCTCTGTTACTGGGGGACAAGCAAGCTGGGGTTGCAGCTACAGTGGCGCATCCAGACCAGCAGAAACAGACTGTGGTCAGCCACAGGAAGCTTCGAATGGTAGGTTAGAAGGAAATTCTTGTTGGGAGGGCTATTGGAAAGAAGAACTTGTGCTTTTGGTGGAAACTTGCTGAACCGTATCAACTCCAGTGTACCTGCGACTGCATATCCAGCCGTAAGGTGGGACTCAGACAGCCCCCTGTGCACGGCGACCGCAGTGTTGCCACCCTCCAATCACAGAGATGCATGTGAGATGCCAAACCCTCAGGAACCAGAGGAGGGGCCAGCTTTGGGGGCACAGCGGGATAAGCCAGCTTCCCTATTGGAGGGCCGATTCCAGTCCTGGCTGCTCTGTTTCCAACCCAGCTCCCTTGCTAATGTGCCTACAAAGGCAGCAGTTGATGGACAAAGTACTTGGGCTCCTTCTACCGACATGAGAGACCTGGATGGAGCTCCTGGCTCCTGGCTGTGGTCTGACTCAGCCTTGTCTCTCAACTACTTGAGAGTGAACCCAGCAGATGGAAGATTCTCTCCAGATGTCTTTTCCTCTCTTTGTGTAGTTTTGCCTTTCAAATAAGTTCATCTGTATTTTTTTATTTAAAAGAGATAACTCGGCTCCTGTCTTGTAGTCAAGCTGCAGCATCTGAACAGCTCTGTCCACTAGCTGGCACTGCACCTAGCCCCACCCTGATGCTGACGGTGACTTCAGGGGCCCTGAACTGTCTCCTCCATCAGCCAGAACTCCTTTGGTTACAAGTGGCAGACAATTCTATTCAAATTAGCTAAAGGACAAAAAGAAGCAAGTATGTCCAGAACAGCCCACTTGTGCTTGGAGCTAGGATCCCTGACACATGGGACGAAAGTGCAGTGTTCTGGAAAGAGCGTTGGAGACACAGACTGGAAACAGGACTCAGCCAGTAACGGAGACAAAGAGGTGACTGAGTCTGAATGAAGCAGAGAGGCTCTGAGGGTGTGGGGTGGGATTGGCAATGGGTGGATTGGATATTGTCTGTGTCTGACCAGCCCCCAGACCTAGAATTTTCTATCAAAACTTGTACCCAGACTCAGCAGCCAGGGGTTCCTCTGGGCCCATTAGCCTGCTCTTCTGCAGGCTCAGCGATGGGAAGAAGAGGAGGAAGAAGGCCATTGGACTGTGACTTCCTACCTGGGTCTGCTTGCTTTGCCCCTGAAGCTAAGGATGAGAGTTGGGAGGGAGACACTGTGGCCCACAAGTGCCCAGGCCCAGGAAGCTTCCTCCACTCCACCATCAGCCTTTGCCAGGCCTACAGACACCAGACCTGTTTTTCCAAGGGCTTTGAAAGAGTCAGAAAACAAAAGAGCAAGACGAGATACAAGAATGAAGTACAGGGTCATGAATATGGTAAGTCATCTTATTAAAATGTGCTGATTGATTGATCATAGCCTTGCTAATCTCCTGGATTCAAATTTACTGAAGAGTATGTGAAAACTCATGAATTCTAGTCAAATATTGTAGGATACTGCCTAAGTTGTTTTCCTCAAAGTGACTTGCCCAATAATTTGGGGCTTTAAATGCCGCATGAATATTTCATAAGTATCCCATACATTTAATATTTTAACAATTTTACATCATATCTACAGCACTTTAGTACCTGACTTGTATATTTATGTGACTATTGTTAGAAGTGACTAATTGGGTTTGATTAGCTCCATCATTAATATTCTGTCCATAATTTAACATGCTTCAATAAAATACCCTAAAGCAGTGTAATGATTAGATTTCAGGAATATGTGTTTTGCAATTAAGTTCTTCTTGATTTTGATATGCAGATGAAGAAATGGTGGTCTCATTTAAAAAAAAAAACTGCCCTTATTAACTCAGCAGTATACTCTGAAGATTAGGTAAGAAATCCAAGATTTTCTCTTTGTATATGCTAGTTAAAATGTATTTCAATCAAGCCTATGTGGGCAAATCAGATTTGATTAGTTTAAGTTCACAGTCATTCTATCTAAATGAATAATGTGTCACCTAACATTGCAAAAATTTGATTAATAGTTTATCAGTTAATTAAAAACGGGGTTTAATTTTTCTTTTTTAGGAAAATGCAAGGTAGATATTCCTTGTGTTCATCAGAAATGCAAATTATTTCAGCTTGAATCTATTGTTCCTTTTTTGCTTCTTAGCCAACTGGCAAGAAAATAAAGCTCTTAGAAATGTGTCTGGGAGGGAGGAGAAGCAGAACTTTCTCTGCTGCAGCCAGTGGCTGTTGCCTGTGTCCTGCCTGCAGAGAGCTGGTTTGGGGGGAGTTGTTTCCTGGGGAAGCCCCAGACTCCCCCAGCATCTCTCCTCCTGGCTTTGTCCATCCGTCCCATCCCCTACTCTCCGTGCGATCTTTGGCATGTGACAGCTTTCATCCCCCTGTTCAGTTTAATTTGTCAGCAGGCAGGAGCCAGGAAAGCAAAGGAGCCCCTTTCCCCAGGAATGCGAGAGGAGGTGAAGGAGTCCCTCAGGCAGGTCTCCGCTCCTAGGCCCGGGGGCAGCCCTGTGAAGGGGCCGTTTGTCACTGTAAGGCTGAGAGGGCGGAAGCAGCTGGGGAGGACCACCATGATGTGGGGGCAGAGACAGCAGGCAGTCACACAGAGTGCCTGAGTGGGTGGGCACTACTGCCACAGCTGCCCCACTCACGGGGCCTGAGGGAGGCAGTGCAGACCAGGACTGAACCCACCCCTAGCGGGTGGGACAGGCTGCCTCTCCAGTTTCTTGTCTTCATCCCTGGCTGAAGCAGCTCCGCAGAGCAGCAGCCCCTGGCTTGGCCCACCTGCCCTGCCCCTGAGTACAGGGCTCCTGCACCTAGAGCTTGTCTCCAAGTAGAGTGTTGGGCGATGGCCCAGCTGCATGCGAGGGAACCAGGGCAGAGAGCACACCCCAGGGGCCTCCCACATTTCTTCTGAGTTCTGGGAGGACCTGGCTGTCCCGTGGTGTGTATCAGGAACAGCAGATCATCTGGTGGGGGGGCACCAAGTCAACCCTCCATGCAACTGTAAGTGCAGGTGCTGTGGCTGTGAACCTGCATTCCAGGGGCGAGAGATGCACACGGCTGTGTCTGATGTGAAAAGTGCCTTGGCACGGGCAATCAGGGAGGACTTCTCAGAGGAGATGACCTGGAGGAGAGACTTGCAGGGTGAGAACGGAATTGCCGTGTGTGATCTGGGAGAAGGCTGTTCCAGGCGGGAGTGGTGTCCAAGGCCGCAAGGTGAGAACAAACCTAATGGGCAAGGATCCAGGGAACATCTCTGGACTGAGTCTGCTGATGGAGGGGAGTTCAGGGGAAGTAACCTGGGAAAGGAAGGCAGGAGTTAGGGGGCTGACAGAGCCCTGATGCCAAAACCTCAGTATCTGGGATTTAGAGTTGAATTCCTGGGGCCAACGTTGTGGCTTAGAGAGTTAATACACCACCAGCAATGCTGGCATCCCCTATGGGCAGCAGTTCAAGTCTCAGCTGCCCTGTTTCAAATCCAGCTCCCTGTGATGCACCTGAGAACGCAGTGGAAGATGGTCCAAGTGCTTGGGCCCCTGCACCCCCATGGAAGACCCAGAAGTTCCTGGCTCCTGCCTTGATAGCTGGCCCAACCCTGGTTGTTGCAGCCATTTGGAGAGCGAACCAGTGGATAGAAGACCTCTCAAACAAACCAACAGAAAAACACCCAAGGCCCCAAGGAATAGAGGAGAGAGCCAACCATCATGAGTTCAGAAGCCGGAGGCTCTTGACACTGTAAGGCCACCGGGTGCCAGGGAGCTTGGTGCCAGTTGGCAGCTGAAGCTGTGGGGCATGGTGACCTAGTCAGTCTAGATGAGGCCCTGGCAGGCCTGACCCCGCAGGAACACCTGCTCACAAAGCTGGCAGCAGCCCTGCAGAGGCCCGGGGTGAAGGCTGCAGGCAAAGCCAGGGCAGTCCAGGCCCTTTGTTCCAGAATACCATCACTAGAACAGGATCTCTGGATAAATGAATCAAGTTCACCTTAATTTGCATAACTTTACTTTGGCATTTCCCACCCCGCAAGAAGCTTTGAAGTGGCTCAGGCTTCTCCCAACCCTCCAGGCCTTTCAGTCCAGAGGTGGAAGAGAAAGCTCTTCTTGGGTGCCAAGAGGATCCTGTCTGCCCCTGTCACCCTGCAGGAGCCATCCCCTTAGCTAGCATGATGGAGTACGTTGCACTGGCTACAGACCCAAACGTCCAGCAGAATGTTAGATTAGTTCTTATTTTAGAAAACAAAAGGGACATGGCAGGATGAGTGAGTAGTTCTAAAACTCACTGGGAAAATCCTGGAGGCAGCACCACTCAAGCAACTTCTGGAAGGGCTCAGAGCACTTTGAACACCAGGTTCCAGCCAGGTCTAGTGGTATAACATCTATGTTAGGTTGCATATTCCTGTGTTTAAAGCTTGGACTACTGCCACTTTGGAAGGCTCTGAAAAATGAAAGACGGGTCCAATTTATCACCAGGGATGGGGGAAGGACTGATGAGAACAATCCAATTTGAGATCAGAACACTTCCCTTAACTCCAGGCCCAGTTGAGCTCAGCTCTGCCCCACTCCCAGGAGTGGCAGAATGGGGCTCCTGCTGGCTAATAAAGCCTTTATGGAGCATGTGGAATTCCGAGCAGGCAGAGTTTGGGGGGGACAGAGGTGGTACTGTACCTGTGAACTGCTAACTCCCCATGTACTGGCCCTCATGGCATGGGGGATGGCAGAGCAAAGGCAGAGAGCCCCCTGCAGCTTAGAAAGAACTACACACAACCGAAGAAACCAGGAGCAGCCATGTGTGGGCATCTGAGGGCACCATTCACTCTGCATCTGCGGCCTCCCCCTCTTGGCCGACTGGTCCCCAAGGCTAATCAAGGGGCTCTCCCTGCCAGGGGGCCATTGGGCCAGTGTGGGGATGTGGGAACATAAAAGGGTTGGAAGGAGGTTGACAAAATGGTATGTTATCTCTGTCAATGTTGACAGAGTACCTATTGTTCACATCTTACTCATTTAAGCCGCAAGAACACACGAGGAAGCTGCACCTGCTTTAGTGAGGGAAACTCTGGGAGGTGACAGTGGAGCCTCCCTGCCACCCCCTCTCCAGCATTTGGGGCAGCTGGGTGTGGCTTAGGTCTCCAACTTCTCCTGAAATTATTTCTTAGGTGCAAAGTGCTCTTGGTAAAGGTTACAGGAGGTGCTCATACTGTTCCCTGCTAAATGATAGCTTATAACAGAATACTTCCCCTCTTTCCAGAACCAGCCTCATGTCTGGGGTTGTCAGTGGAGACAGGCACAAATGTGGTAGACCCTTAGAATGAAAATATCAGTGCTTCATCGGATGGAATCAAGCTGGCTTGGTGCTGAGTAGTCCGCTGGGCTCCCCTCTCCCCACCACCCACCCTGAGCCAGCCCTTCCCTAAAGGTGACAATGAACATTTACCATCACCTGCTACACAGCATGACCTGTGCCAAAGGACACGGGGACAATGACATGTCACAGCCTAGGGAGTTGAACTTCTACTTAGGAATTCAGAACCAGAGGCCAAGCAGGAGATGAGGAGGTGAGAATGACGCAGCATGGAATGGAATTCCCTGTGCTCTGCTCTCAGGAGTTCTCTGCAGTCTGTTTCTCCCTCAAGAGATTCCCAAGGAGCAGCTCTGGTCTCCGACTCTGACCTACACCTAGGACCTCGCACACTCCCTGCTTCCCACGCCAGCTCCCGGCAACCCTGGCCAGGAAGGCTGCAGGCCTGTGCCCATGCATGGCGTCAGTCGCTCAGTCTCTTTCCCAGGCTGAGTCAGAGGTGGGGACTCCATAGAGAGCCCCTCTGCAGAGGCTGTGGCTGGCATGGAGGCAACCAGGCCAGGAGGCAACAGGGTAATGTCTTTCTGGGCAGTCCAGCAGCCTTGTGCCCACTGGGCTCAGAGACATTCCTAAAAGACTTTGCCTCCTTCATGTGGGTTTCTGCCTCCCACAAGTTCATCTCAGCCGTGTTAAAGACAGGTGTCGTGCCAAATCCTGCAACTCACTCCGATTGGTTCTGCTTAGTTCACTGCCCAGCCATGAGCCAATCACAGTGGCGGTTGATGGGAAGGGCTCTCTTTCCCAAGGGAAACACAAGTTAGCTCTTGAAGGACTGAGTGAAGCAAGAAATGTCCATCCCCAAAATAAATGCGAAGTGCCTCAGCCAAAAGCAGAGCAAGACAGAAAACCACAACGAGAAGGGAGTCTCCAAAGGGAAGACTCAGTAATGGAGAGGGGCTGTGCCTGCTCCACAGGGCAGCAGAGAGGGGGGAGCCTGCGATAGTTGTAGAGGCTTGGGGGTTCCTTGTGAACAGTACCAGCAGGCCACGTGCCTCCTTCTCTCTTCTGCAGGTGCCTCTTCTCTTAATTACACCCAGAGAGCGCAGAAAAGTGGACGCCAGCGATATTTATTTTCTGCTCTGAGCCAGGCACAGGTAACCCACCAGGGGCGTCTTTCTTAATGAGGGAAGAAAAATGTCAGAACAGCGATCGGCCACGGTGCACCCGATGGACTTAGAAAATCAGCAAAAATAACATGAGAAGTGGTTTTGCTTGAACTGTCTATGTACATCACACAGGCGGAGGGGGTGGGATTTCCTCTGTGCAGGGGTGGACAGGCCTCCCAGAGGGGTAATCCATTCTCAGCATTATTTTAGTCCATTTAAAACCAGAGCTGAAGGCCCAGCATCGGAGGCCCAAGGCTGCACCTGTTCCTGCCGAGGTACTCTCGCCAGTGTGCCAGATGTGAGCGTGCTACCCCACTCCCACCCCTGAGGTTGCGCCTTTGGTGTGAATGCGGTGGGGGAGGGGCTGAAGTTCTCACCGCTTCATTCTGATAGCAGCCCAAGGTAGGGAGCTCACAGAGCCTTCAGCAAACCTGGGTGAGGGGGCTTGTCCTGAAATAGCCATCTCCTGCACTGCACGTGTTGTGGGCAGTGAAGGAATGGAGGGGGGGTAGTGCGGGGCTCTGTCACCATCTGCACCATGTGCTTGGAACATGGGCACCACAAGTCATCTCTGCAGCTGGGCTTGGGGTGGTCCGAGGGGCTGTAGGGTGAAGGTCCATCACTAACCATAAATCAAAGCAAGGAGAGAGATGGCAGGGAAGTGCTTGGTGTGATGGGATGAATGCAGCTGGACTGGCTTCCTGTAGAGCAGTTCCAGAAGCAAGGGCTTTGAATGCAATGAAACCCTGTCTGCTGGGCTCGGCGTCCCCGTCTCCTTAGAGTGAGCACTAGGGCACAGGCAGCTGGGTCTCTTGGGAAGGGTCAATGACACCCAAGCCTTCCTCTGCAACACGATTGGTGAGGGACAGAGAGGACGAGACAGTGAGAAAGAGATGGGTGACTGTGCAAGGACCCTCAGCGGAGCCCAGCAAGATCTGGCCAACTCCATCTGCTCCATGCGTCATACCCCAAAGACCTTCCTACATAGCTGTTGGGCTCTGGCTTGGGAACTGCAGGCATGGGTGGGGTGGGGAGGGCAGGTAGAGTAGTGAGTACCTAGGGTGACCCATCCCCAGGCTCCTGATCCTGAGGCCACACTCCCAGCAGGTGGTGCTGTCTGCCACCTTGGCCTCCATTCTTGGGCAACGGCTCTTCCCAGGCACTGCAGCCACCCACACCCCCAGCAGGGATGAGAGACGACCCAGGGTGCTACCTTTGCTGTCTGGGCCCCATCCGTTTGATGCCACCCCCTAAATGGCCAACACGAGCCGGACATCCAGAGCTGACCTGGCCTCTGTAGGAAGGGGCTACACTGCCTTCAGGGGTCACCAGGCAACCATGGGAGCAGGCCACACCCTCCGTGGGAAGCAGGGCCACCTCCGTACACCTGTGCACCCACCCCCCACCCCCCACCCCCACAATGTGGTGTCTACATCCGCAAGCCCAGTCTATCTCCAGAGGGCAGCTCTCAAAGTAAGTAAATAAAACCTCCTCTGCGTGCAGCTACTGACCAGGCTGCGGGCCTATTTTTAGAATGTAGGACAACTTCTTCCCAGAATAGACAAGACATGGTAATCCAAGAGGGAGGCCAGGCAGAAATGAAGACATCCAGTCTCGATATGAATTAGTCGTGAGTATATTATTTGAAGAAATGTTGAACAGCTAGGCAAATATTTGATACCTTTGAATTGGAGCCGGCGTTTTCGCAGGAGCCTGAAGGAGTCCGCACCTTCCTCCTGGTGTCCCTGGCCGTCACTCCGAGTCCTACGTCACCTTTTGCTGCTGTTTGAGATGTAATTAAACTGCATGCCTGCTCTTAGGTGCATGGGTCGAGTCATTTTTTTTCTTTTTTTAAGGTTTATTTCCTTTATGTATCCCACCGTCTTACGGAAAAGAATTGTCATCTGTCAGAGTGCACGATTCCAAATGACGACCCTCTGGTCTGTAGCCCTCAGGAGGACTTGCCCATACAGCTCTGGGGACAGGTGTGGGCGCAGCTCCGTGAGTCTCTCCTAGGGAACTTTTTTTTTTTAAGATTTATTCATTTTATTACAGCCAGATATACACAGAGGAGGAGAGACAGAGAGGAAGATCTTCCATCCGATGATTCACTCCCCAAGTGAGCCGCAACGGGCCGATGCGCACCGATCCGAAGCCGGGAACCTGGAACCTCTTCCGGGTCTTCCACGCGGGTGCAGTGTCCCAATGCATTGGGCCGTCCTCAAGTGCTTTCCCAGGCCACAAGCAGGGAGCTGGATGGGAAGTGGAGCTGCCGGGACCAGAACCGGCGCCCAAATGGGATCCCGGGGCTTTCAAGGCAAGGACTTTAGCCGCTAGGCCACACCGCCGGGCCCGAGCCAGGGAACTTATCTGTAGGTATCCCAGTCACTGTAACACCGGTTACCAATGTCCTCAGCACCAGTTATCAATGCCTGGAGACCGGCATCAACGCCCTGGGAGCAGAAACTCCCGCCATGGCCAACGCCCAGCCCTGGCGGTGGTCGGAAGTCAGTAATGTCTTGCGGGGTGTTGCAAGGGCTCCAGCTCACAGCACCGACGCTCTCAGCCCGGGCTCACGGCGTGGCCCCCCGCGTCCGGGCAGTGCTTGCAAAGGCCACACAAGGCACGCACTTCTGGCACTTTGCAGATGACAAACCGAAGGCCATGTCGCCCTGTGTCCTGCTGGGACGTTGTGCGAGCCCGCAGCCAGGCGCCCACCAGCAACGGTTCGCGTGCTGCTTAGGGCCCCGCGCCCAGAGCCCCGCACCCAGGGGCCCTGCGCCCAGAGCCCCTGCACCCAGAGCCCCGCACCCAGGGGCCCTGCGCCCCCGGCTGCTCCCGCTCTTGTGCGCCGCAGCTGACCTGGCACCGCCACCAGATGGCAGCAGAGGCTTTGCGTTATGGGGGGCCGGCCCTGGGCCGGAGGAGCCCACCCGCGGGGTCACCGGGAACCGAACCGCCGCCTCCTGCCATGGGGCGCGGGGGAGTCCTCAGTCCGCCGCCTCCTGCTGCTCCGGGCGCGGGCGCGCTGATTGGCGTGGGTGGAAGCCTGAGGAGCCCGACGAGCAATCAGCCCCGAGGATGGGGGACGCGGGTAGCGGCGGCCCCGAGAGGGAAGCTGCGGGAGCAGGGTCTGGCAGAGGGACTGCAGCGGTCCCACTGCTCTTCCTACAGGATGGGATATCATGCCACCCGACCCCCTGGAAATCGATCCTGGAGGGTGGTCGATGACCAAAGGGCAGGATTTTGCCCAGGGTCTCCTGCTCCCTCACTCCGAATGGTTCCCAAAACTCAACTTAGGAGGAGTTTGGTCAAGTATGTGCAGGTCCGTGAATAGGGCGGGTTCTTGGGGTAGCAGGGAGCGGTAGAGAAGGCAGCGTGGGCGGGTTTCTACCGGAGCAGACACGCAGAGCTGGGTGGAGTCTCAGGTCATCTGATGACAACTACGCCAAGTGGACATGCACCATGCGCGAGCCGGGGTTATGGCCGGGGCCCGTAGACTCCACACTCCACACAGAAGGAAAGCATGCAGGAAGGAGTGGCTGGCACTTGGGAAGCCCCGAGGCACGGAGAAAACAGGGCAGCTGGACTGCAGGGTCTCCAGGTGAGCCCATTGAAGGGGCTCCCGGCCAGGCCTGGCCGCGCACACAAGGCCCAGACGGCCTGCACCCACCCGGGGCCGCCCCAGCTCCCGGGGTCAGCAGCAGGGACTGCACAGGCAGTGGGTGGCAGCTTCCTGGGTGCACACGCCGGCATGTATGCACCTGTTGGTACCGAAAGAAAGAATGAAACCAATGAAGGGAGGGAGGAAAATCCAATGCTGAAAAGGCAGAGGGGTGGAGCGGCCCCAGCAGCCTCCAGCTTCGCTGGCCCTACTTGTACAGGTACTTCTGCAGGTTTCTGCGTGTTCTGTCTGTCCTGATAAATACCCATCAGTTGCTCTTCCCAGGGCCTTGCCCCAGTTACCACTGTCTTTTCTTTTTTTAAGATTTATTTATTTTTATTGGAAAGTCAGATATACAGAGAGGAGAGACAGAGAGGAAGATCTTCCATCCGATGATTCACTCCCCAAGTGGCTGCAACAGCTAGAGCTGAGCCCGTCCAAAGCCAGGAGCCAGGAACTTACTCCAGGTCTCCCACGTGGGTGCAGGGTCCCAAGGCTTTGGGCAGTCCTCAACTGCTTTCCCAGGCCACAAGCAGGGAGCTGGATGGGAAGTGACGCTGCTGGGATTAGAACCGGCGCCTCTATGGGATCCCGGGGCGTTCAAGGCGAGGACTTTAGCTGCTGGGCCACCGTGCTGGGCCCCGATACCGGGCCCCGATACCACTATCTTTACTCCATGCTTTGTTTTCCCGCCTCATTTGGCTTTTACTTCTGTATTGCACTGTATGTTACTATTTCGTTGTTTGCACTGGCTTTGGCCCCAGCACTGTTCTTTCCTGCTCTGCCCGCTGTGCCTTCCTGCCCTCAGTCTTGACTGGGCTGTACCCAGGAGGGCCATCAGCTCGTTTGCTTGCCCACGGCCTCAGGAAGCACTCAGCCCCTCCGTCTCAGTGCCTGTGCCTCACATCTCTGACCTGCACGGAGCAGAGGGCGGAGCACCCTAAGGCAAAGCCACGGAGGAGCACTCCTTGCTGGCCTGGCGCTGGGGAGGCTCGGCGGACAGCAGCGTCCAGGGCTGGGTTTTGATTCACAGCGCCACACACCTATCCACGACATCCCTGCCAGCAGGGTAAATTGTTACGCATTTTATTACCAAGTAACTGCATTATTTATCACAATTTAAAATGTGGCAGGAGATATGTTTCAACCTATTAGCTTGGGTTTCATTTTTCTCCACCTGTCACTGCTTCATCCCCATCCCCTT
The DNA here is from genome assembly GCF_030435755.1 of Ochotona princeps. Classification (NCBI taxonomy): domain Eukaryota; kingdom Metazoa; phylum Chordata; class Mammalia; order Lagomorpha; family Ochotonidae; genus Ochotona; species Ochotona princeps. Next base: position 43,233,709 of record NC_080847.1, on the reverse strand, counting down.
TGCGTGCAAGCAGCTGGACCATTTTGTTTTTAGAAGCAGGGAGAGACAGCGCATGCTCCCATCTCCTGTGCCAACCTGAGCGGGCAGCCAGGAACTCAATCTGAGTCTCCTACCAGGGTGGCAGGGACCCAAGTACTACAGCCCTCATTGCTGTTTCCCAGGGTGCCCCGTTAGCAGGAACTGGGGGGGAGTCAGAGCCCAGGGCTGGGTGTGGAATACTGGCATCTCCCCACCCCAGCAGCTTGACCAGCCCGCCGGCTGCCCCATTATCTCAGGAGAGAAGCCCGAGGGTACTGGCCAATTTCCAGTTTGCGCAAATCAATACCAGCGTGAACAGAGAAAACACTGGAGAAACGCTGGCAAAGGGAAAAGGTTTCAGAAGAAAGCTCCATCCCAGACCTTCCCTGGCCTTTCGGGATGATTTCCTCGAAACACCAAGGTGGGTTCTGGGTGCATGGCCCACCTGGGGAGAGAGGGCACATCAGGGGGTGTAGTGAGGGTCCAGCCATAGACCCAAGAGAGCAGGGGCCAGCAGCCCTCTCCGGAGATGCTGGGTAGTGGCCAGTGGCGGCAGGAAGTCCCTGGACAATTCCTACCCTGACATCTGGAAGTCCTCCCCTAAGAGGGTCGGTTACTGAAGCTGTGATTGGCTCGGCGCCTCCCTCACTTCCTGCCTCACCATATGTGATGGGTCCAGCACACCTGCTCTGCCACGGCCAGCCTCCACCAGCCCCCGAACTCAAACCCTTCAAACTCAGCGGTTGGCTTGCTCCTTCCCAAGATGACCCTCACCAGGACAAGCGAATATACTGTACAACAGTACTTCCAGCAGCATTGCGTGTAGCCTGGTAACAGCCTAAATACCCACCCACATGTGGGCGTAAGTGAAGGATCTACAGCACAGCCAGCATTGTGGTGCAGCGTGTTAAGCTGTAGTCTGCATTGCCGCCATTCTAGGCAGGTGCCAACCAAAGGCCTGCTGTTCCATTTCCAGTCCAGCTCCCTACTAATGCTCCAGGGAAGCCAACAGAGACTGGTCCAAGTGCCTGGACCCCTGCACCCACATGGGAGACCTGAAGGAAGCTCCTGGCTCCTGGCTTTGACCATTAGGGTTATCTGGGGAGTGTGCAAACATATGGAAGATCTGTCTGTTCCTCTCTCTGTAAGTTTGAATTTTAAATAAATAAATCTTGAAATTACAAAAAATTCTGTGGAGGGCCCAGAGCAGTAGCCCAGCAGCTAAAGTCCTCGCCTTGCACACGCCAGGATCCCAGATGGCCTCTGGGTCTAATCCTGGCAGCTCCACTTCCCATCCAGCTCCCTGCTTGTGGCCTGGGAAAGCAGTCGAGGACGGCCCAAAGCCTTGGGAACCTGCACCCATGTGGGAGACCCAGAAAGAAACCCCTGGCTCTTGGCTTCAGGTCAACTCAGCTCCAGCCATTGCGGCCACTTAGGGAGTGAATCAGCAGACAGAAGATCTTTCTCTCTGTATATCAACTTTCTAATAAAAAATAAGTATTTTTTAAAATGTTCTGTGGAACTGTAAGTTATCTTTTATTTGATGCTAAAGAAAAAATACTACTAGCATTTTAACTAGCACATCACTGTACATAGTTACAGAGTGCATGGGGATATTTTGATACATGTGTAAATGTATAACGTTCAAATTAGCATCATTACATATCGTTACCTCAAACATTCATCATTTCTTTGTGGAGACAACATTCAAAATCCTCTCTTCCAACTCTTCAGATATATACATTATTGTTAACCTTAATCTCTTATGTTAAAATAAATCACCAGGTTTACCAAACTTCATATCCTGCTTATCAAACTTTATATCCAAACAACGTCTTCCAGGCTCCCCTTCTCCCGGTCTCTGTTGACACTATTCTACTTTCTACTTCAAGTGCAACCAGCTGAAGACTCCACATATATTTTTAAAAGAGAAACAGAGAGGAAGATCTTCCGTCCTATGGTTCACTCCCCAAGTGACCGCAATGGCCGGAGCTGAGCCGATCCAAAGCCAGGAGCCAGGAGCTTCTTCCGCGTCTCCCACACAGGTACAGGGTCCCAAGGCTTTTGGGCCATCCTCGATTGCTTTCCCAGGCCACAGGCAGGGAGCTGGATGGGAAGTGGGGGCGTTGGGATTAGAACCAGTGCCCGGGCCCGGCGGCGTGGCCTAGTGGCTAAAGTCCTCACCTTGAACGCCCCGGGATCCCATATGGGAGCCGGTTCTGGTCCCGGCAGCTCCACTTCCCATCCAGCTCCCTGCTTGTGGCCTGGGAAAGCAGGCCAGGACGGCCCAATGCATTGGGACCCTGCACCCGCGTGGGAGACCTGGAGGAGGTTCCTGGTTCCCCGCATCGGATCGGCGCACACCGGCCTGTTGCGGCTCACTTGGGGAGTGAATCATCGGACGGAAGATCTTCCTGTCTCTCCTCCTCTCTGTATATCTGACTTTGTAATAAAAATTAAAAAAATCATTTAAAAAAAAAAAAGACCCGGTGCCCATATGGGATCACACGCATGCAAGACGAGGACTTTAACCACTATGCTATCGCGCCGGGCCCAGACTCCACATATTAATGAGCTGAGAGTTTTTGTCCTGCCCTGTCTGCTCCTCAAGGTTCACCCTCGTTGCTGCGGACGGCTGGACGGCATCCCTCCTTCTGGCTGGAGTGCATTGTGTTACGTGTCCTTCCACCCCAGCCTCCTTCTTTGACTTGGAGAGTGTACAGCACTGTGACAAGCATGGGACCGCACACATCCCATCAGAAGCTCACATGGGCACTGTGCATACATATCTCCGCCAGCACTGTCTTTGTTCTAACTGGGAGCGTGCTAATGCATTATGGTTGCCATGTCCATTTCCCTGGTGACTAGTGGTGTTCTTGAGAAATATGTGTTCAGGTCTTTTGTCCATTTGTGATAAAAAGATTGGAGCCAGCACAGTGGCATAGCAAACTAATCCTCAGCCTGCTGGTGCTGCAGTCCCATGTGGGTGCCAGTTCATGTCTCAACTGGTCCACTTCCGATCCATCTCTCTGCTTATGGTCTGGGAAGGCAGTGGAGGTTGACTGAGGTCCTGATTGTACCCACACGGGGACCAGTGCCCTATGGAATGCCAGTATGATAGGTGGTGGCCAACTTGTCAAGCCACAACACCAGCCCCATTTTGTCCATTTGTTTTTTAAAGATTTATTTTTTACTACAAAGGCAGATATACAGAAAGGAGGAGAGACAGTGAGGAACATCTTCCGTCTGATGATTCACTCCCCAAGTGAGCGCAATGGCCGGTGCTGCGCTGATCCAAAGCCAAGAGCCAGGAACTTCCCCCAGGTCTCCCACATGGATGCAGGGACCCAAGGAGTTGGGCCGTCTTGGCCTGCTTTCCCAGGCCACAAGCAGGGAGCTGGATGCGAAGTGGAGCTGCCGGGATTAGAACCAGCGCCCATATGGGATCCCGGCACGCTCAAGGCGAGGACTTTAGCTGCTAGGCCACGCCGCCGGGCCCATTTTGTCCATTTTTAATTGAAACAGATGGGGAAGTGTTTTGTTTGCTTGTTTTGTTTTTTAACTCTAGGACTCCTTAGCTGCTTCTGTATTCTGGCTCTAACCGCTTTGTCAGAGGGACAGTTGGCACGTAGTTCCTCCCACTCCAGATGCTCTCCTTGCCCTGAGCAGAGATGCTCCCGTTGGCTGTTTTCCACCTGCACGTTTAGAGTTTCACCCAAGGCCCCGCTGCCGGAAGCATTTCTCCTGTGCGTTTTCTTCCAGTGAACTCACACTAAGTCTTCACTGGAAGTCTTTAATCAGCACTTTGAGCTGATTTTTGTGGAGACATAGGGATCTACTAAAACTACCGAAATTTAAAGACATTTTGATAAAGTTCTTAGATTCTAGATAAACATACCATAATAAATAATGTTTCTCAATGCTCACAAAAAAAAAAAAATTACTAGGAACAGACGTGGGAGGCAATCCATGCACCACGTTGATACAAAGCAAGAAAACAAAGAGAGACTACATTGAACAAGAGAAGTGTTTACAAGGAGACCTTTAGATCTTATGGAAGATTAGGGTGTCATTTACAAGTTGCACAGTGTTGCTGGATGGGAGGACTTCCCATGAGAAAACCTCAGTGCTTCTCAGACTCACATTTCAAAGCAGCTGCAGCTACCCTGGCCTCCTCCTACAGATGTGCCACCTTGGCTCGCGGCTTCTCTGCGCCCTGAGCCTGCGCCCTGCGGCCACGTGCAGTGACATGCGGCTTCCAGCCAGAGCCCAGCAAGGGTGGCTGTCCCAGCCCTCTGCGCTCCCCGCTCAGCTTAGAGCTCCTCCAGCCCATTGCTGGGTCAACTTCGGGAATATACAGTTGTTGTTTTTGTTGTTTTTTGTTTGTTTGTTTTTTACTTAAACGTAGCTGCTTTATTTGCAATTTTAAACTGAACAAAACATCTTACAGAATGGGGTTTTCCTGTTGATCACTGAAGGCTTCAGAGTCAAGTAACAATTTTTGTCCCTGGGCCTACTAAAAACGACAGGGTAAAAGCAAATATCCCGCCAAGTACATTCCCTGGTACATACTGAATTGTGCTATCCGACAATTAGACTGGAAAGGTGGTTCCAAACCCCAAGGGATTTAACACTGCAAAGACCACAGGACTAGGTGCAGAGCAGGCTACTGTGGCCATGCTAGAGAGAGTAGGCGTGGAAGTGAAGCCGAGGGGGGAGGATTGCTGGCCCCGTATTCCCACGCCCCACGCGTGTGTTACGGAGACTCTCTAGCCGAGGGAACCCTCTGTTAGGCTTGCGTTCTCACGTTTACTTGTGAAGTTGTGATACCTGAACTACCAGAACAGGGCTGCACCAGAGACCCAGGGCCGTGGGTGGCAGCACATGGATGCTGGGCCAATAGTTCTTGGCCTTTATAATACACATGACAAAGCATGTGACATCAGGGCACAGTACCAGCGGTGCCTTCACGCCAGTTAGGTGAGCACAGCATTCGGACGGTGACAGCGAAGGGCCCTAGCAGCCCACGGAGCAGTGTTCACTGTTGCCCTCAACCAGGCTTGAAACTGATCAATTGGGTACCATGCATGTGGAGGCACCCGTCATAGACAGGTCACATTATTCACGTTACATTCACTCTGGGGTTGCTCCTTCAATACTTTCAACAAACGTTATCAAAAAACTGGCCATGTCGGAGAAGGCAGTGGGAAACAGGAGGCTGGAGAAGGCCCAGTGAGGAGGCAGCCCAGGTCCTGGGACCGCCTCACTCTCCATCGGGGTGCCCCTGGGCTGCAGCCAGTGCCCCAGGAGGCCCAGTGGCCCTGCAGCACCTGGAGGGCACTGCTGAGAACACCCGCCTGCCCTGGCACAGCCCAGGAACCCTGGGTAACCTGCACACGCTGTAACTGTGGGCATTTTATCAGCCATTTTCTCAAGTGGGAAAGATGGCCTATATAGAAAAATTAAAAGTAGACTTCTGGATATTTCAAACATATTTAATGTTCAGGAACTCCCAACTTTAAACCTGAGGCCATCCCCTGAGGGGGCCTACTGACTGCTCTGTCTTGTCCACTGGGACCCCCACGTGTCCCACGTACCAGGACGCTACACTCCAACATAGATGAAATGGAATGCCTGGGCCCTGGGCATCACAAACATGGTGCCAAACAGAAACTCGCGCAGGAAGGACACACGGGGCAGGCCAGCGCGCGGCTCTCTGGGGCTGACTCTCAGAGCGGGAGCCATCAGCTGTCCCACGGCCACTGTCGCAGGGGGAGACGGTTCTCCACGACAGAGCTGCTGAAGGAGCATTATTTGACATGGAAAGGTGGTCACCTACCACAAAGGACGTCTCTTCACTGCAAAACGTCCATCTCTGAGGGATTTACACAGCCCAGGGTTCAGGGCCTCTAGAAACACTTCTCTGCTGAGCGAGGAACCTCCTGAGGTGGCTCTCCGAGCCCAGGACTGGCAGTGTCATACTGGGCGATGAAGCGTTGGAGCTCCCCCACGCAGTGCTCGGCCAGTTCCTGTAAGTTCTGCCTCAGGGCAGGCTGGATGGACTTGGCCAAGGAAGGGTCCTTCTCCACCAGCATCTTCACAACCAGCCCGAACGTTTCACAGTCTTGCCGGTAAACCTCCTCAATCTCTCTGGTTTTCGTTGCTATAGCTTTAGAACGAGTGCTGAGCTGGCTGTCTTCAAAGAATTCCACGCCTTGGGGCGCACTGGATTCAGGTGCCTCGGGCTGCTCGATGAGCAAAGGTGTGGTGGCTTCCGCCTTTGATGAAGGAACCGCTGCAGGCGAAGTATCCCGAGATGTTTGCAAAGACTGGACAGGTCTCTCTTGACTTTGATGCTGGTGCAGTGAGTAAGTTTTGCTTCTTTCCGCAGAGTAGCTCCTGCTGCCGACGCTGGAGCAGGACCCGCTGCAAGGACAGTCCTTGCGGCCCATGGAACAGCCGGGGAGCAAAGGAGCGCCTCTTTCACGCGGACACCGGTCTCTCCCGTCGCTGGAAGAGTGGACACTTGTTCTTCTGAAGCCATCTCTCATGTCCCTCGTGAAGGAGGGAGTTTGCCATCGCAGGGGCCGCGGGGGGAGAGGGAGTAAGGGCTTCGCGGTTCGCCTCTCCCCGTGCTGAGGCTGTCGGCTGGCAGAAAGCCCCCATCCAGGCCACCGACAGGGAGAGTCACCTCCTCTGTGAGGCGGACCACTTCTTCCATCAGAGAAACGGCGGTCCTCGTGGCACTCCCGGTAATCAGCATGACTGTAGTGCCTGCTGTAGCTTCCTCCACCCGGTCTGTCCAGCAGTGGGGGCTTCTTTGGCACAGCATTAACCACTCCGTGGCAGCCATCAGCAGGGTGGCTGCGCCGAGGCACGCGTCCCCTTGGGGGTCTCTCATAGTCGCACCGGCCTTGAGGCCACATCTCACCTCCTGCATCAGCCACGACTGGCCGCCGGAAACCAGGAGCGCGCCGGCCAGCCGCCACCCAGCCACTTCCGGCGCGCGCTGTGACGTCCTATACACAGGCCTACAAATTACCCCTTTATCCTCTAGACGATAAAGTTGGCTATACCAGGACACAGAGAAGTCTAAATTTCTTTTTTTAAAGGATTTATTTATTTTTATTGGAAAAGCGGATATGCAGAGAGGAGGAGAGAGAGGAAGATTTTCCATCCGATGATTCACTCCCCAAGTGAGTGCAATGGCCGGAGCTGAGCCGATCCAAAGCCAGGAGCCAGGAACTTCTTCCGCGTCTCCCACACAGGTGCAGGGTCCCAAGGCTTTGGGCCGTCCTCAGCAGCTTTCCCAGGCCACAAGCAGGGAGCTGGATGGGAAGCGGGGCTGCTGGGATTAGAACCGGCGCCCATATGAGTTCCCAGCGCGTGCAAGGTGAGGACCTTTAACCACTACGTTATCGCACCGGGTCCAGAAGTCTAGATTTCTACTTATCATTTCTAATAATTGTTTTTTGCTTTCTTTCTTTTTTTCCTAAATAAATAAATAAATAAGATTATGGAAGTCTTTAATTGATTTTCCAAAGGCTCAGACTTGACTTCCCATACATTTATACTTTTATTTTTTATCTCATTGACAACTGCTATCTTCATTTTTCCACATCTTAAAGGTTTTTTTTCTTAAAATTTTATCTTAATAATAAAACAATTGGTTGACTGTAAAAATCTTCCTGGATTGGGCCCGGCGGCGTGACCTAGCAGCTGAGGTCCTCGCCTTGAAAGCCCCAGGATCCCGTGTGGGCGCTGGTTCTAATCCCAGCAGCTCCACTTCCCATCCAGCTCCCTGCTTGTGGCCTGGGAAAGCAGTTGAGGATGGCCCAAAGATTTGGGACCCTGCACCCGCGTGGGAGACCCGGCATCGGATCGGCGCGCACCGGCCCGCTGCGGCTCACTTGGGGAGTGAAACATCGGACGGAAGATCTTCCTCTCCTCCTCTCCTCCTCTCTGTATATCTGACTTTGTAATAAAAATAAATCTTTAAAAAAAAAAAAACTTCCTGGATTGCAGCTCTAGCTGTGTTCTTCAATTTTGTAGTAAAATATTTTTTTTTTTAACTTATTCCTTCTCTGATCTAGATGTTAAAGGAAAAACCTGCTTAATTTCCAAGTGTTTTTCCCTCAATCATTTTGAGAGATTTTTTTTTTTTAACCGAGCTGTTCCTACTGGTTTGAATAGAGAATGTGACTCCTAGATTCTCGGTATCATCGAGATTTCCTGAGGCTTTGTTTGGGGACAAGAAATTCCTGCTGCCTGGGAACGTGGTACAACCCATAACAGTGAAACTAACCCTAATGTGTTCCTCAAATGTCCTGCGTCTGGGACAGCTGACATCCACCATTTCCTGAGAGGGACGGAAGCCACGACCATGACCCAAGAACAACTGTACCAGAGGGAAGAGAAAAACTGTTACAGTGGAGCCTTGTGGAGGAGGCGAACTTGGACACACGCGTCAAAAGGCTTCCCGGGCCTTCCTTGCTGAGATGTGAAATGGGATATTATGCAAACACATGTATTTTCACCAACATTTACTAAAATGTAGGTTTCAATGCAATAATGTCATCATTTTGAAAACAACATACACATAAATACATCAGCTAACTTCCTTATGTGTATGTTACATTTGAATAAATTAGGATGTTGGGCCCGGTGGCGTGGCCTAGCGGCTAAAGTCCTCGCCTAGAAAGCCCCGGGATCCCATATGGGTGCCGGTTCTAATCCCGGCAGCTCCGCTTCCCATCCAGCTCCCTGCTTGTGGACTGGGAAGGCAGTTGAGGACGGCCCAATGCATTAGGACACTGCACCCGTGTAGGAGACCCGGAAGAGGTTTCTGGCTCCCGGCTTCGGATTGGCGCGCACCGGCCCGTTGCGGCTCAGTTGGGGAGTGAATCATCGGAGGGAAGATCTTCCTCTCTGTCTCCTCCTCTGTGTATTATTAAAAAAAAAAAAAAAAAAAAGAATAAATTAGGATGTTTGCCTAAAAGCTTAGTCTGGATGCCAGCATTGTGGCACAGCATATTAAGCTACCCATTGCAACAGTGCCATCCCAGATTGGATCCCTGGTTTGAGTCCCCGCTGCTCTGCTTCAGGTCCAGCTCCCTGTTAGCAAGCCTGGAAGAGCAGCAGGTGGGTGGATCCCTGGGCCTCACGTGGGAGACCGGGCTGGAGGTCTTGGCTCCTGACTTTGGCCTGGTCCAGCCTGGCTTTTGCAGCCCTTTGGTGGAGTGAACCAACAGATGAAAAATCTCTACTCCCCTTTCTCTGTTGCTCTTTTATCTGTCTCTCTGTCTCTGATTCTCTGCCTTCCGAGTAAATACATTTTAAAAAAGACAGGGAAGGGCTGGCACAATAGCTCAATTGGCTAATTTTCTGCCTACAAGTGTTGGCATCCCACATGTACCAGATTATGTCCCAGCTGCTCCACTTCCCATCCAGCTCCCTGTTTATGTCCTGGGAAAGCCTTGAGGCCCTGCACCCATGTGGGAGATTCAGAACAAGCTTCTGGCTCCTGGCTTTGGATTGGCTCAGTTCCAGCCATTACAGCTACTTGGGGAGTGAACAAGCAGATGGAATATCTTTCTCTGTCTCCTTGTCTCTTTCTAATAAAAATAAATACATCTTTAAGAAGACACCGGTAGTCTAATGTTGATTTTGGAAAAGTAGAGTGTTTTCTGTAAACTTGCATGAAGACCTGGTAGTGTGCTCTTCACGCACATCTGACTCTTGCAACAGCAGCATGCTTTGTAAGTGGTAATTGATGGTACAGCCATTGTCCTAAGGGCATCTCTCTCTCTTTTTTCTTTCTTTCTTTTTTTTTTTTTTTATCTTAGGAGGTTTATTCCAGTGGGGCAGGAACGGGGGTGGGGAGGGGCATAGCAGGGAAGAGGGGAAGGGAAGCTGAAAGGAGAAGAGAGAAGAGAAAGCCACACCTGGGGGCCTTTTTGTCTGTAAGATGTGAGGGGCAGGGATTGGGAGGGATTGTGGGCAGGCCCCAGGGGATTGGTGCCTGCAGGTGAATGCCTAGGGATGATTGGTGAGTGGGCAGGGTTGGGGAAGAGGCTGGAAGATTGGGGGTGGTATAATCAGGTGAAACACAGGGTTACATCTGATTGGTGGATGGACTGGACTGGCGCAAATTTCATGAGCTGTGAGGAAGAAGGAAATGGCGCTGGGTTCAGGGTGGGATATTCGAATAACTCCTTACATTCCTGCCTTTTGTTATATATAAAGGAAGAGGGGCATTGTTCTCTGTGGCTTCTTGGAGCTGTTTTCTCTTGGCAGTGGTTGCAGCCTCGTGGGAGGAATGGGAGATGGAGGGATGCTTCTAGTCCTGTAAAAGAAACTGATTAATGGTTTGATTAAAAAAAAAATTTATGTTTCAGTGGATGGGAATGGAGGGAAGGGTTATTAAGAGTACTTTTGAGAAGGTGGCTTGAGTTCATTTTCTCTTAGCCAGACCTTCTTGTACTTGATTCTTCATTACTCCTGAATGGTCAATGTAGACACATTCCCAGAGGAGTGAACAGGGCTAAAGGGACGATGACCGCTCTAGCTTCTTTGAGCTGAAAGGGGGCGTTGTTGAGTAACTGCAGCAGTAGGGGGTTCTAGAGGTTCCTGGTAGAAGTAGAAGTCATCAGATGTCTGAAGTACTGCCTGGCACTTGAAGGTTTTTCTTTGTTGAAGTCTAGATAACAAAACACATCATAATTCTATCTTTCCCAACCTAGCAGGTCATGAGCTCAGTTAGAAACCCAGTTGGAATACTTGGGCTTTCCAGCTTAGATATAAAAGAATTGTCAGGTTTCAACCTTTGCCAAAGTAAACATTACATTAGATTAAAACGATGGACTAGATTTATATCAGTTTAACTTAACTACTTCAAGTCCCAAATTTTGAAACATACTCAATGAGTGCAATGGAACACATGAAACCTTTTGGGTTGTATGAATTGTTTTCTGAAACAATGACAGGATTAGTGTGTGGCATCAGAATATAAATCCATCACTGGACAGGTAAATGCAAGCGGACTTCTTGACTAACCTTAACAGTTATTGCATTTGAAGTTTGAAAATGCTATAGTAATTTTGAATCTAGCTAGGAAGCAGGCAAGTGCTAATTTTCTAAAAAATTGTACTTTACCAATCGTAGCAAGCCCTAAGAGTTTCAGGAAGACATCTAGCCTAGAACATAAAGCACAGCATTCAAAACATTCTGTTACAAGACCTACTAGTCACACTGCAGATGGCACAAGATTTAAACTAGTTTTCATGTACAATAACCCAGCAGTTTATAGTATTCCAACAAGATTTTACAGAACTTTATACACTTTAAGGCAGAGGCAAGCAATCTATTAATTTATAGGCTAACAAGCCATGTACTGGCAATTGAAGAACACAGGAATCTTAAGTAGATGAGCTGAGAAATCCTGGCAAATCATGAGCAAGACATGAAATCTGCCTTAGGGCAGTGAGGGTATCCTACCTCCGTGAAGTCTAGCAAAAACTGAAGAGGGAGATGGCAAACATGTCTATCAGGAGCCTGGTCCTTGATGCAGGCTGAACAGTTACAGACTGACTTTTTCCTAGAAAAGCTTCTTTTCTGAGCTTCTAGATTAGTCTCTCTGTCACCTAAGCCAATTTGGGGCTCCTGAGAGACCCCGATGGTCACTGTAAGAGAGGGGAAAAACCAAAGCTAGCTAGGACAGAGAAGGCAGTGTCCAGATGGAAACTTAGTTTCCCCTTCCACTGCAAGAACCACCCCTGGCCCTTGGGTGCTGTTTGGAGGTGTCACTGAAGTCTGTGGATGGCCTTGAGCCTGTGCAGGTTCCTGGGCTTCTTCCATCCAATGTGGGAGATCCAATGGAAAATGACTGACCCGAAGTACCTGGCCTTCAGGGGCAGTCATATCTCCAATGACCTCCTTGGTAGTTGGGACATGGCCCAGGATGTCCTTTCTGATGATCCTTGGCGAAGTGTCCGTTGCTTCTGCAATGCAGAGCACTTGGGAGTCCTCTGGGGGGGTCTCACTGGAACCAAGAGCACACACCTCTCTTATCCTGCTTTGCCATGGGAAGGGCATCTTTCTTAATCTTTGCTATTTGTATCAGGCAGATTGCATTTAACAGAAACCCAGTTTAGCAACTTGCGATTGGAGCTTGTTTGTCTCATAAGACTAAAAGTCCAAGGGCAGACTGAAGGGCAGTGCCATGCCCACGAAGACCCTCACAGGCATGTGGCTCCTCTGGCTTCTGGCCCCACCATCCTGCGGGCATCCCCTCCCTCCCTACAGACAGCCGCTGCACCTCCAGGAATTCCTTCTAGGCTCCAACTCAAAGGTGATGAGACCCAGGATAAAGAACCCCGCACGGCCTGTCCGTTATTGATCAGGACAAGTAGACTTTTCTATTTCTCACTGGGCAACACATCTTCAGATGTTTATCCCTTGCTGTAAAGCAGTCTGGGAGGTAAGAACACACCCTGAGCAAACATGGGCTCCTCTGGGGGAGAAAAGAATGGTCATCACCATCACGAATAGCTTCTGAAGCAAACATCCAATCACTTTCTTGTGAAAGCTTTTCATCATCTCAGTACGGTCTGTCTGCTCTTGGAGCAGCAGGTGGTACTCAGCTGCAGCTCAGGAGGCTCACTTCAGCGTACCTTCTGTTCAGGTTCTGGCTCTGTTGCTTAGGCAGACCCTGGGATGCAGCAGGTGGTGGCTCAAGCAGCTAGGTCCCTGTCACCCTTGTGGGAGACCTGATTGAGGTCAGGGCTCTTGATTTCAGCCTGGCCCTGCTTTGGCTGTTGCAGGTACTTGGCAAATGAATCAGAAAATGCAAAATACCTCTCTCTCTCTCTCTGCCTTGATATAAATAAAAAATGTAAACAAATATAATTTCTGCTCTCCGTTGTTTACCAATCTCACCTGCGCAGTGGTTCTGCATGTGACTGCAATTCTCCAAAACTACTTTTCAATACTTCAGTAAAATCTCACTTTTTTGTTTAACATTTGTGGCTTCATTTCACATGTGACAGATTCCATCATATTAGATTCTACAGTTATCCAGAGGCTGATCATCAACAAGCTGGACACCTTTGCCCGTGTAAACTGTGGAGAACATGCGAGCAGGGGGTAATTGTATAAAATCTCAATTCACTGGAACTAGATTCAAACAGTGGCTTCATGTCTAGCTAGCTGTGAAACTTTGGGCAAATTACCTAATCTTTTTGGGCAATTTGCCCTATTTCCTCATTTGTAAAATTGATGGGGGGAGTGCTTGTTAATTACCTATTTCTACAAAATTACTCACCAAGAAATCCTAATCTACCATTGTTTTATTTTCTCATGTGAGTCAGCAATTTGGGTTCAGTGGTTCTCCTGTTGGGGTTGCCTGGGCTACTCATCCAGCTGGGGCTGGATGGCTATAAGATGGCGCACACCCCTATCTGGTGACTGCTGACAGCAAGTCAAAGCTGCAAGGTCTCCTGAGGCTTAGCTCAGAAATCAAAAAGCAGCTTCCACCACATCACATCGTCAAAGCAAGTCACAAAGCCAGGCTCCAGTCAATGTATGAACAAAAGAGACTCTACCTAAAGAACATGCCAGCTGCACGTGATGGCATGGGAACAATTATCATCTTCTTAGCAAATACATAGTCACAATCATGACAGTCTGTGGTAGGGATGGCAAAGAGTGATAGAAAGATAGGTAGATATATATAGACACTTAGACACTGTGTCTGTCAGTCTTTATCATCATCTTTTTTTTTTTTTTTTTTTTTTTTTTTTTTTTTTTGCTATTGTCACTGTGCTGGGAATACTTTCATTTCCCAAAGCAACCCCAGCTGCAGGACCTGGAATATTATGTACTCAGTTAACAAGTCCATTAGACCACAGCCTTCTATTTCATTTCTTCATGTCTTCTGTATTGCGACTTTTGCTCTATGTGTTTGTCTGCCACATTGTTTGGAGCGTATATGTTTAGCAGGTGAACAATGCTTAAATATTCTAGGATCTACCTCTCCTGTTCGGTACTTGGCCCCTTGGATTCTGTGTGCACCAAGATTGCTACCACCATTAAGCTTTTTTGTTTTCTGCATTTTCATGGTCTCTCTTTATTCTAAAATTAATTCTCCACCTTTTTTTTTTGCACCCGCTACAGACTAGCCTCCACAGCAAGGGAGGGGGACTGAAGGGGAGGAACTGCACCCCACATCTGGGTACATGGTGGCTGAGCAGAGCCAAGAGGAATCCATGATATCCAGGAGCTGCAATAGGGGTGAGAGGGCCTGGAGTTCTGTCAGAATCGCCCAGGAGCTTGCCAGGCCAGACTCCCCAGCAATGAGGGAAAGTGGAGATGGTGGGAGAAGGGGGGACCTGCAGAGCTGGGGCTGGCAGTGCGGGCAGGGACAACCTTCTGGATAGCAAGGACCACCCCTGGCCAAAGGAGGCCACCTGAACCCAGCCCGCCTGGACCTAAAGGTGGCATGCAGTGTGTTTGTGTAGTCCCTAACTCCATTCTGTGTGTTCTGTGGCCCAGCACCTAGCAGTGCCTGACAAATCATCAAGTCCCAAATGAACGAATAGATCCATATTTGAACAGCAGTGAAAAACTACACACAGCTCAAAAAGGCCCTCCAGCCCCACTAAGCTACAAGATTCATCACACTTAACAGGCAGAGAAGCCAAAGCCCACAAGGAAACAGGAACTGCCTGGAGGGTCCAGCTTGGGCTCCAGTCCCTGCTTTGCTTGTCTTATTACAGGTATGGATGTATGTATTTAAAAGGCAGAACCATGGAGAGAGATCATCCCTCCGCTGGTTCAGTCTGGGCCAGGCAGAAGCCAGGAGCCCGGAGTTCTACCCTGGATCCCACACTGCCTTTTCAGGTGCATTAGCAAGAAGCTGGATAAGAAGCAGAGCAGTTGTGACCCTAATTAGCACTCTGACAAGAGATGCTGCTCCAGTAAGGGATGCTGGCACTACAAGTTGTGGCGTAACCTGCTGTGCCACAATGCTGGCTCCACACTGTGTTCTTTCTAAGTTTGTGCATATGTTGTGGGAGGTGCTGCTGACTCTCACCCCCTGGTGGGGAGCACCTTGGCCACTGCACTCAGATCTCCATCCTCCATCTCCATAGTAGGCCAAGTCTCTGTCCGTGGCACTGGCATCCAATATGGGAGCTGATTCAAATCCCAGCTGTTCTACATTTGCTCATGCTCCCATCTAATTCACCTGGGAAAGCAGAAGAGAATAAACCAAGTGCTTGGACCCCTGTATCCACATGGGAGACTTAGAAGAAGCTCCTGGCTCCTGACTTTTGGCTTCGGACTGCTCAGCTGTAGCCATTGTGGCCATTTGGGGATGGCCACAACCAGTGGATGGAAGCTCCCTCTTGCTCTACCTCTCCTCCTCCCTCTATTAACTCTTCCTTTCAGATAAATAAATACTTTTTAATATATAAAGAGGAACCAGCGTGATAGTGTAATGGTTTAAGTCCTCACCTTGCACGCCCGGGATCCCATATGGGTGCCAGTTCTAATCCCGGCAACCCCACTTCCTATCCTGCTCCCTGCTTATGTCCTGGAAAAGCAGTCGAGGACAGCCCAAAGCCTCGGGACCCTGCACCCGCATGGGAGACCTAGAAGAAGCTCCTGGCTCTTGACTTCAGATTGGCTCAGCTCCAGCTACTGCAGCTGCTTCGGGAATGAATCATTAGACGGAAGATCTTCCTCTCTCTGTCTCTCCTCCTCTCTGTATATCTGACTTTGTAATAAAAATAAAATAAATCTTTTTAAAAAGTATATAAAGAACTGAGTATTGAAAAACAGCCTAATCTAGTCACCAAATGTTCACTGAACATCTACTGTGCACAGCAAACTACAGGGACATTGCGAAGAAGTTGCACTCTAGTTGCCAACTAGTTTCCCTCCTCTGGAATCCTGGCCAGCCTTGTGAGCTGCTCTGACCAATGTCATCTTGACATTCCAGCTCTGGCCAAGCACCACATTCACTTCAGTCTTTAGCATGACACCAGCCAGCATCAATACAACAGAGGAGCTGCCGAGCCAAGCCCAGCCACGGCACACTGACTGGAAGCCAGTGACTTCTGCGGTGGTTGCATCAACATGTTACTGAAACATGAGAGAAGCTGCATCATAAACAATCAGCATCATAAATATCATCTACTATATTACTTATTATATCAATGATCAACGATTCCCAACTCTTTGGTTTTATGTCCATAAATATCCTCCTTTCCTTCTTTCAGGAATTCGCATCCCTACACTCAGAGCCTTTCCCAGCAGGTCTCCCTCTTTGGGCAATGCTGGGTGGTCAAAATATCCCCCTAAAATGCAGTGCCCATAGCTGCTGCCTTCTTAACACATCAGATGGGCTGTGCTAGAAGCCCTCCACTCTCTTCCTGTGCCCTAGCTGCACACATGGCTCTAGACAAGTCCCCTCCCACCCACTCTGCCACCAGGGAAAGAAGGAAGTCTCGAACAACCCAACTTTTTGCCAAACTCATGATATATACAATTAGCCCCCTACTGCTCCCCTCCTGTGCCAGCCTCACCTCTACTTCCACACCCAGACACCAGCCTCTATAGGGTAAAGTTTGCGGGGTAGGGAAGTTTCCCAGGCAACAAGTCCTGTGAGCACTTGCACCCCTTTCCATCCACATCCACTCATCCTTGCTGTGGTGAGCTTGCACAGCGAGCTCCCCACCTCATCCTCTTTTCCTCTCTGTTTGGTGTAGTCTAACCATGGCCACAACGCTGGGTTCAGGTTTGGATGCAGAACCCCAGGCTCTCCAGTCAGGGTGAATCCCAGCACATCCGTGCTTCTATGGGGAGGGAAGCGCTCCTCTGCCATTAGATTGCTCTTTGCACGAATAACATAAGCTTGGAGCTGCTAGGGCTGCCCCAGGAAGACAGCTTGCTAAGGAATGAGAGCCATAGGGCAGACAGCAGAGCTGAGCTAGAGACAGGGACGAGGGATGGAGTGGGGAGGGGAGAAGGCAAAGGAAGACAGGGCATCACAGAAGCAGGATGACCCCAAGAGCAGGAGTCAGGTGTCCGAGGAGTCCACCCTGGCAGGCTTGGGGGCCCCTTGCATTCTGAAGAGCACAGGACACGTTCAGGGAGACTTCAACAGACTTTACTGGCAAGTTCTTGAGTATGAGCTACTAATGTCATTGCCAAGTTAGATCATTAGCTTTTCATGTTCATCTGCATATAAGCTAGGACTACAATTGGACTTGCAAGTGACAGGAAACTGATTTCAATTGGCTCAAACATCCAGGGTCCTTATGAACTCCCCCATTCTATCACAGGAAGAACAGGTGGCTCCACCTTCAGAACAGCCAGATGCAAAGATGAGAATACCCCAGGGCTGGGGTGGGCATTTGACTCAGCTGTGAAGGCACCACTTGGAATACCCCTATCGCATAGAGCCAGCTTCCTGCCAAGGCACATGCTGGTAGACAGCAGCTGATGGCTTGAGCACATATGCCCTTGCCACATACATGGGACACCGAGAGTGCATTCAAGCTCTGGTTTCAGCCTGGTCCAGCCCTAGCTGTCACAGGCATTGGGGGAGTGAGGCAGCAGATCTCAGTCTCTGTTTCAAATACATGACAATAAACACCCTGAACTTTCTTCGCGTGTCAGATTCATTCTGCTACAGACCGGCTTTGTCTGAGAGGCAGAGAACGTGGCCTCAAGTCTTGCCCCTCTAACTAGGGGAAGATTTTGATTGGCCCGTAGTGCATCACACATCCTTCCACGCAGCCAAGGCCAAGTAGGAAGGTTGGTGCAGATACGGTCTCCAAGTGAGCGTCACAGCCAGTCTTTTTTTTTTTTTTAAATATTCAGTCACCTATGAGGTGAGTCTGAAGCTGCAGGTATGGGTACTCAACTCTCCCAACCACGTGGCTGCGCTGGGGAATCTGGGCCAAGCCCTTGGGCAGCCTGGCAATGCACTCTGGGATCTTGGGGGTATGGGCTTATAAGGAGTCAGAGAGATGGCACAGGAGGGATTAGCAAGGACCTTAAGGTTCAGGTCCAGGTGAGAAATGACTTCTTTGACACTTCCATGGACAAGGCCACTCTACTTGAAAGGCTACAACATGGAACCCACCAGAGTGTCAGAAAAGGGAACAGTTTCTGAGAAGCTGTGCCATGAAGTCAACAAATACATGCGTGCATCAGGTGTGGGGGTAGAATCTGCACGGGAGTATGTGGGCTCACCCGTGTGGAACAGCAGTTTCTGCTGGCATGCACAAGAACTGTGACTGGGAATAGGTCTGTTTGGGAGCTAAGGGGATGCCTCAGCTGGGCTAACATCAGTGAACTCCAGTGCCAGAATTGGTGTATTGTCCCGGGATGAACACAGCTGCAGTCTCTTTCGGCATGGGTGTGGCCTGGATCTGGGGGAGGACTGGGTTGGGCCAAACTCCAGTACCCACTGGTACTTGTGAGAGTCAGAGTGGGCATAGAACGGGCAGGGCTAGGTCTTGGCTCGTGCTGAACCATGTGAAAGCTGTGTCTGGGTATGGACCAGATGTGGATGGGCTGCAACACCTAACGGTACGAACCAAAAAGGGTATGGGCTGGTTGGGCAAGGACACAGTTCCTGCTTGGACAAGGCCAACCTGGGCCAGGGACCCGCTGGTACGCTCAAGATCTGCCACTGGGAGGAGACCAGATAGGGAAATTTGGTGAACTTTTTTGTCAAATTGCAGTCCCTACAGGTAGGTGCAAGAACCAAGGCAAGGAGCAGCCCAACCCAGACCAAGTTACAGTATTTGCCAGCATACATATGGGTCCTATCAGGGGGTGGCCAAGCCAGGCCAGTTCATAGCATCCACTAGCAGATCCAAGAACCAGGATGGGTGCAGGAGAGGCCAAGTCAGGCCGCATCACCAGTCAGTTCCTACTCGAGCTGGAACTGGGGGGTGCCTGGGAAAGGCTAGGGTGCGGCACCAACCAGCACAAGCTGGGACTGGGGGCAGGTTGGATCAAACTAGGCTGAGGTACCCACTGGTGGATGCCAAGCAAAGATGAATCATGTCAGTCTGGGGGTGGTGGGTGTCAGGTCCATGAGCCCTGGGGGTGGGGGGTCGGGAGGGCCTTGGAGCTCCTAGCTCAGGTCCTTGGGCTCACCTGTGTGGCAAGCCCTGGATCCGTGAGCCCCAGGGGTGTCCAGTATGGCCCCGGTAGCCTGGCTCAGGTCCATGAGCCCACCTAGGAGAACTGGTCCTCAGTGTAGAGGATGGAGTGCTGGATGGCAGACCACGGCGCACATAAAGGACATGGTAGCTTGTTGGGGCCTGCAGAGGTCATCTAGTACCATTGCAGAGAATGCAGAACAGAGCATATGACCCCAGCCAAACAACGACAGCAAATATCTGGACGATTGGAGACTATAAGTATAAGGTTGATGGTGTCAGCCAATGGACATGGGAAGGATTTCCTCGTCCATGGATTGGTGAGATCGCATCCTCCTGGGCAGAACCTTCAGAACATGTGCCATTGTGAGTCTGGGTTGATAGCAGGTGACCTTTTCCCATCCTCAGGTACTGGGATGGCTGGGAGGCTGGGTATGGCCTCTCCCCTTATCTCTCCCCTCCCCCCAGAAATGGGAAGAAGAATTAGAAAGCTTGGGAACAATGATTACACCCACTTCTCCCTAACTCTAGATCCTTCCCACCCTGATCAACTGTGTAAACACCATCTAAAATAAAAGAACAACTAAATGCAAATATATATATATATAATACTTAATCATTTATTTTTTTAATTCAAAAGATAGAGAAAGCAAGAGAGAGAGAAGAGAGACAGAGAGCTTTTCCATCTGCTGGCTCAGGACTCAAATGACCTACTAGTCAGAACTGGGTCAATTCAAAGCCACTAAGTCCATCTGGGTCTCCTACATGGGTGCAGGGACCTAAGTGCTTGGGTCACCTGGGTCTCCTATGCGGGTGCAGGGTCCTAGGGTCACCTGGGTCTCCTACGTGGGTGCAGGGACCTAAGCGCTTGGGTCACCTGGGTCTCCTACGTGGGTGCAGGGACCTAAGCGCTTGGGTCACCTGGGTCTCCTACGTGGGTGCAGGGACCTAAGCGCTTGGGTCACCTGGGTCTCCTAAGTGGGTGCAGGGACCTAAGCGCTTGGGTCACCCAGGTCTCCTACGTGGGTGCAGGGACCTAAGTGCTTGGGTCACCTTCTGCTGCTTCCCCAGGTTCATCAGTGGGGAGCGCAAGCACAAATGGGGCAGCCAAGATTTGAACCGGCACCCAAGTGGAATGCCGCATCGCACACAGTGGCTTCTCTTGCTGCGCCCTGCAGTCAGCCTCAATCTTGTCCATTTGGGAAGGAGAGGACAAGAGGGGAGAAGCCACCGGGTGGACAGCACAGGCAGCCTGGTGTCCTGACAAGCAGCAGTGCCTGGACCAGGGAAGCCCGGAGCATCGGCGTGGGAGAGTGGCTCCAGGCAGGAGGACGGCCAGCCCTGTCAGGAGGGAGGTGAGCGCACAGAAAGCTGACTCGCCTGTGAATTATGCAGAGTGGAGTTCATGGTAGCTTTGATGGTGTTTAATTAAATATTTGGCACATTTAATTAATTAAATATTTAAACGTTAAATACAGAATCAGATGTGACTTAGTGGACATTCTATCTCCACAGCTATTAGTCATTCAAGAGACCTCAGAAAGGAACCTGCAGAGCCCCCACCCCCATCCTCCGGGGAGACACGGCGGGGGGGGCATCATTAATGAATCATCGGTAGGGACTGCACTGGCTCCACTGCCTCGAAATGTCACTTGTCACTTGGTGGAGCTGCTCTTGTTGGGTTCCACAGTCAACACGCAGGACAGTGCCATAGGCAGAGTCCCCGTCTCTGGATGGCAAAACCAGCCCTGAACACACACACCCCGTCCCCTCCTCAGTGCTTCGGGCCCCACAGGGCATGGCGACAGGTGGCTTCTGTGGCTCCTGTCCTCTCCCCTTTACCTGTCACCTACCCAGGAGAGTTACGGGCTCTTGGACAGCCACGAAAGGGGTGTCGCCTCACATGGGGGGACATGCACACTGCACAAAGCGTGCCACCCTCAGCTCCCCTCGGCTTGGTGCTAGGGGAGCCCCTGAAGTTCCCGGCTTTCACCACTGTCAACAGCCAGGATGGCAGAGGGCCCTGGAGACAGTAAAGCAGGCCTGCTGTCACCTTGTTGTCAGGGTGGAAGGTGCCAACTCCCCCTACACACTCAAGTTCCTCTCTGACCAGGCACAGGGGAAGGCCTGGACATGGCAGGATTGGAGCCTGGGGTTGATAGGTGTTGGCAGCCTAGACAGCCCTGCAGGCCCAGGCTGTTCCCTACCTTTCACCTGGCTGTCTTGCTCTTGCCGCCTCTTCCCTGGGGAGCCAGAGTGCCGTGCAGGATCTGGGCTTTCTTAGGTCTTGGCACATTCTGTTCCCTCTGCCTGAAATTTCAAGATGCTGACTCCTCCAGGAAGCCCAACTTCTCAGGGATGGGCACGCAGTCCCAGGCAGGAGCAGTTGGATGGCCACCAGACTGCCTCATCTAGTTTCTAGGCACATTCCAGGGCCTGGATGCACAGAAATCCCACAGGCACCTGGGACCCTGTTGTTGGAGAAGCAGGGGATGCCAGTGGGTGCAGGGGAAGCACCCAGGAGGAAGACTCGGAGCTGCCACCTACTGGTCGCTGAGAGAAATGCCTGGCTGGCTCCAGAAGCCGCGACCTGAAAGGTTCCTGGAAGGGCTCCTGCCAGCCTACCCGGGCTCCAAGCACAGCATGGGAGGGGGAGGAAAAGAGAAAAGGGGTGGGGAAGAAGTGGGAAAGGGAGAGCGTCGCTAAGACAGTACTTGAAAGAGTCTGGAGACGGGCGTTGTGGAATAGCTTACTAAGCTTCATGTCTGCACCTCCAGCATATGGGTACCAGATGAGTCTCACCTTCCCATCCAGCTCCCTGCTTACAGCCTGGGAAAGCAGCAGAGGATGGCCCAGGTGCTTGGCCTCCTGCGCCCATGTAGCAGACCCAGAAGAGCCTCAGACCAGACTGGCTCCAGCCATGGTTGCCATCTGGGGAGTGAACCAGCAGATGGAAGGTTTCTGTCTCTCCTCTCTGTAATTCTGCCTTCAAATAAAATAAATGAATAAATGAATAAATAAATAAATAAAAGACAGAGAAAAAAAAAAAAACACCAGACCCACGGTCTATTTAAAAATGAACGATTTAGCATATTTTATACCAAAAATAAATGTGATGCAATACCGTTAGTCTTTTTCTAAGAACCAGGCTGACACGGTGCTGTACAGAATGAAGCCACTGTCTGAACACTGGCATTCCTTGTGTTCGCTAGTTCAAGACCCAGCTGCCCCACTTCCCATCCAGCTGCCTGCTAATGCACGGTAGACGACGGGTCAGCTGTTGGCATCCCACCATCCACGTGGGACATCCAGATAGAACTCCAGGGACCTGGCTTCAGTGTAACCCAGCCCTGGCCTTGCAGCCATTTGGGGAGTGAACCAGCAGATGGAAGATCTCCCGTAGGAGGGCATTGTGACCGTAGGTCAGCGACCGTAGTCAGCAAGCACAGGATTACAGTTGATGGGACAATATTTGTATGATAAACAACTGAATGGATGTCTTGTGTGTGACTGATTGGATATCCTTTGCATGAGAACAACTGTATGGCTACCTTTTGTATAACTGATGAGATATCATTTGTATAAGAACAGTTGAGTGGGAAGTAATATACAAGGCAAAAGGACTTCCAAACTAAGGCATAGAAACAGTTGATGGTTCTGTTGATGAACTAAGTATCTCTACCCTAATCCTGTATGACCCTCAGCATATAAAGTCTGTTGCCCCTAATAAATTTGGGCTATTGATCATCAGTCAGTAGTCCAAGCGTGTTATTATCGGCTCCGTGCACCAAGTCCATTGCTGCAGGACAGCGACAATCTCCCTGCCTCCCGCCATCTCATTGTAACTCTGCTTTTCAAATAAATCTCTTCTTAAAGAAACATAATGGAAGGAATGGGAGGATTTCATCTAAAAGCCATGCACTTGCTAATGCACCTGCACAGGTGTGTCCTGCCAGGAGGCATGGCCCTAAGGCTGTGACGCTGAATGACCTGCGATAGCCGGTCGGGGCCTCCATTGCTCCTTGCCCACAGGAGAACTGAAGCCGCAGCATGGAATAGGTCATCCCCAAACGGGGTCTGGCAACCCAGGCTGACCCTCATTCCTCCCCCAGCTGCCGGTCCTGGCACAGGCCCCGAGGGCTCCAGGCTTCAGGGTCCGGGCGCCCACCTTCCCAGCCTCCAAGCCTTGTCTCCCTGCCCATTATAAATCTGTATTGGGCCGGAGAGATGGCGAGGAGCTACTTTTGAGGGAGAATTCAGCACATTGACAAACTTCGTTATTCATGCAAACAGCCAGCCTGGCAGTCCTGATTATGCACACCGCGCTCATCAAAGCCGCCAGCGGGCCGCGAGGGCGCCGCCCGCCCGGCCCACCTTGCCCGCTGCCTTTGTGCTCCCCGTGGGCCGCCGGGCCGCGGCCCCGGACGTGGGGGAACCCCTCAGCGTTCCGTGTTAAAGGCTTAATTAACCTTGTGCATTGGCGGGGCCGGCTCCACCTGGCTCTCCACCGCATGAAAGCGCGGTACAACAGAGAGCACGCGAGGCGCGCGGCGCGGGGCACTCGCGGTCTTCCACAGAGCAGGAGTTGAAAGCACAGGGCTCGTTTGTTCCTTCCACAGAGTGCTGAAGGGCTTTGAGTCGTTCATGAAAGCTTCAATGTGCCTGCCTGTGTGCACGTGTGCGTGTGCGCGCTGCAAGCGCATAGAGTTGGTGTGCAGAGAAGAAAAAAAAAAGACATCACACAGATTTATTTTCATCTCTCTGCCAGCCCACCCCATAGCAACAGTGAACACTTGGTCTATGTAAACTCGAGAAAACAAGAAATATTTTAGCAAGCCGTCTCTGCTGACGGCGAGTGCCAATTTTTCCTTTTTTTTTTTTTTTTTTCCTTTTTTTTTGGAAAAGGAGCTGTCTCCTTGGAGAGGGAGGCCCCTGCCTTCAGGGGAGGGAGGTAGGAAGCCAAGGAGATACTCAGCTTAGGGACAGGTGGTGGCCAAGACAACAGGAGACAGGGGCACCCCACCTCCAAGAACCCTGGATGTGCAGCTCCCAGAAACCCTTGTCACTGTGGACTTTATCACACCCAGTGTCCCCTCTCCCTCCCAGCGGTCGAGAACCCCCATCTGTCCAGGGACTGGGTTTGGTGTGGTCATGTGGAGTGCTGCCAAATGAGCCCTGCGTCTCTCTGGCTTCCGTGACTAGCTTAATGGCAGACCAGTGGGGACCAGTGGGGCTCAGTTCAGAGGCTTGTGCTGGAATGCATGGTCAAGTCCTTCCTTCCCGCAACAGACTGGTCAGGTGGGGGGGTGGGGGTGGGTAGAGCTCCTGGCTAACCTAGGCTCAGGCACACACACAGGAGACTCCAGAAGTCAGCTCTCCCAATAGACCTCTCTTAGGAGAGGTGGCTCTCCTAAGCAGGAATAGAAACTGAATCCTATTAAAATCAACAACAACAACAATAATAATAAAACCCGCCTGGGCCAGCTGCCCGAGCCCCTTTAGATCCTCTCTTGAGAACATCAGAGACCTGCCCCATCAGACAGCAGGAACTGTGAGGAATGCCAAGCTGCCCTCCCTTATCAGCTCCAACTCTGCCTGCAGGCCCACAGCTCCGAGGAGGGGAGGAGAGGGCAGGGCAGGGAAGAGGAGGAGAGGGGAGGCCAAATATACAATGTCATCAATTAAGCTATATATAGATAAAAATGTTCTAAATTTTCAAATTAAAAAACAGAGACAATAACTAACTTTATCTTTCAAGCATATGGGAACCAGTCCAGGCTGCTCCACTTCCCATCCAGCTCCCTGCCTGTGGCCTGGGAAAGCAGAGGAGGACGGCCCAAAGCCTTGGGACCCTGCACCTGTGTGGGAGACCTGGAAAAAGCTCCTGGCTTCAGATCAGCTCAACTTCGGCTGTTGTGGCCATTTGGGGAGTGAACCAGCAGATGGAAGATCTTTCTTTCTGTCTCTCCTTCTCTCTGCAAGTGTGATTTGCCTTTCTAATATGAAGGATCTTAAAAAATTGTTAAAAATTAAAAAGCTGGAATAGTTTTATTAGTATATTAATGCCAAACTAAGTAAAACTCAGAACAAGGAATATTGGCAAGAAGAAAAAGATACATTTCGTCAGAATAAAAGGATCAGTTAATCATGAATACACTAAATTATAGATTCATGTTCATCTAATAAAGCAGTTTCGGAGTGGATGTTTGATGCAGTTATTAAGATGTCACTTGGGAAATCAAAAAAGATAAAAATTTAAAAATTTCTCATGCTGAGCTGGGCCCGGGCGGCCAGAGCGCCATTTGGCACCAGGCTGTGCCTGCTGGCCGCCCGGCCTGGGAGCTCTGGGGTAATGGATGTCCGAATCGCTGCTTAGATAGCTCTAGGCTGACCCCACTGTTTCTGGGATCTGAGTCAATCCTAAAGAGTCCCAATGCCAGTAACTCTTCCTTTGAAGAACTTCTGATCACTTAATAATGCTGAGCTGTGAACACCTATCATGCAAAAGATAAGCTCCGGCTTGCCTAGCAGGATATTTTTTTGCCTGACATGATGATGGTTCAGGAGACTGGTCACATCAGGCAGGGCCATAATATTAACTAGCACTCTAGAACCTTATCCTGGGGTGGATTCTGTGCAGGATGTGTGGGCCACACCCTGTAGAAAGTTTAGCCCCACTGGTAAACCTTAAAGTTTGGGTGGTTATGGACTAAGCTAGGTGTGACCAAGGAGCCTGCCATCAATCATAGGTAAAGGGACCCGCCACAGACTGAACTGGGCAAGGCAGCAGCACCCAAATGTGCATCCTAATAGGTTGTGGGGTGGGCCGGGCTGCAACATTCACCAGCTCATACAAGGCCAAATGGGAGGCCAGAGTACACCGGGCACTGGCCTAAAACCCAATGGCATGTATGTAAACTGGGTCTGGGAGTGGATCAAGTGGAGGAACTTGGGAAGCTCCCCTGGCGAGTCATAGCTCTCGCTGGTGAACACATGGTCCAAATCTGGGGGTCGGACAGCAGGGCGTAGTAGCTCCAAAATGTGTAAATTGGTAATGGAACGGAATGTACTGGGCAGGACTTAGCAAACCTTTGCCTACAAGCAAAACTAGAAACCAGCATGGAGCACAGGTCATACCGAACTAGGCTCTTGCACCTACTGGTCCTCAGAGCAACCACGGGCAGGTGCATGATTTACGGCTAGGAACAGACCTAATCAGGGAGGTAAGGGGACACCCTAACTAGGGACACCCTAACCAAGGGGCGCATGTGCTGCAATGGGGGCTGCGTTCTATCTAGGAAACAGTTGTAGTCACCCAAGGCACTAGTGTGGGCTGGGATTGGATGCACCAAACCAGTTCAGATCCCAACACCATCTGGTGTTATGGAGAACCAGGGTAGATGTGGGACTGACTAGGCTGGGTCTCAATCCCCTACTGAGCCATGTGTGAACTGTATGTGGGTATGGACGAGCCATGGCCGGGCTGAAACATCCAACAACAAGAACCAGAATGGGGTGAAAGCCTGCCAGGAAAAGCCACTGTTCCTGCTAGGACAGGAGGTGAACTGAGTAGGGTTGGCTCAAGGACCCCCTGGCATGCGCAAAATCTGGCATTGGGAGGGGTTCTGATGGAGGAGCCTGGGCAACTTCTCTGGCAGTACACAGTCCCTGCAGGTAAGCGCAAGAAGCATGATAGGAAACAGCCCAGAATAGGCCATGGAAAGTCTCCCACTGGCACACATTTGGCATGGGTCGGGGGCAGACCAGGCTGAATCAGTTCATGTATCCACTGGCAAATCCGATCACCAGAACAGAGTGTGGGATGAGCCGGGTTTGGTTGCGACAAAACAAGTACACATTATGGAATGTCAGGGCGTGGTTGCCTGTACTGGATATGAATGCAGCACCCAACCAGCACACGTGAGATCCAGGAAGGGAGGGACAGAGCCGGCAGGGGGATTAAGGGGCTGGTCCCCTCGCCGGACAGCTACTCCCAATGGAGAGCGTGGGCTGGGATAGAGACAGACAAGACTAAGCAAGGCTACAACACCTGTGCGCTGCATGTGGACTAGATCAGGGAAAAGCCAGGTTGGGCTGATTATTCCTGCGGGTGCAAGCATAAATTAGAGTGGGTGAGGGATGTTTGGGCATAGCCGCAGCATCAGCTGGCAGAAGCTGGCACTGGGGACTAATTCTTTCAAGTCAAATCACAGAACCACCTAAAGAGTGCATAAACCGGGACAGAGAGACCTGGGAGGGAAAAGGTGGGTTCCCCCTTCTTGGGTCACTATTCCTGTGGGAGGGCATGAAAACTAGGATGGGGGCTGGGATGGCTAGATAGAGAGGCACTCAATAACATCTGTGAGGGCTGGATGGTTGAGTTGGTTAGATAGAACTAAGCTTTAATACCCATTGACAAGTACAAGAGCCAAATGGGATGGGGGGCAGACTGGACTAGTCTGCTGTACATACTGGCAAACCAGGGTAGGGGGCGGGTCTGGTTAGGGTTATTGTGGGTTGCCCCGACTAGGCTGCAGCTCCCACTGGTTGATGTAAGGGCCGAACCAGACTGAACTGCAACACCCATTGGCTCCAGTGCAACTCGGGACCGAAAACAGAACCAACCCAGCAATTGAAACCACCAGCTGATCATGGTGATGGACTGTGCCGGGCCCTGTGCTTGCTAAAACATACAAGAAACTAGTCTGGGAATACCTCAAAGTTTCTTTGGAGATCTCCCCAATCGAACTGCTGGACTCAGAACTCTAACCAAGAAAAGACAGAAGACAGGACAGGTCAATCATTCATCTCAGCTATATGTTGGCAGCGAAATATGGGGCAAATGGAGACTTTATGATGGACCATATCAATCAGTGGACGACCTCATCGAGTGAAACTGGCAGCGATTCATAACTGGAGAACTATTAAAACCACTTGAGCAATATCTCAGAGCATGCCCCACATCCGGGACTTGGGGTGGGCGGGAAACTGGGTGGGGCTTCTCCCTCAATATCCCCCTTTACCTCAGATACATGATGGAAACAACATGGTCATAATAGTATTACCCACTTCCCTATACCCCCTGAGCCTTTTTTTTTTTCTTTCTTTAACCGTAATTAACTATGTAAAGATTGTCAACAACAATACAATAAAATAGATTAAAAAATTTTAAATTTTTTTTTAATTTAAAAAAAGATGTTGCTTGGGACATCTGTGTCCTACATCGGAATATTTGCTTCAAATTCTGGTCTGGCTCCTCTGCTTCCTAGCCAGCTTCCTCCTAAACGCATATCCTGTGTGATGCTTGTTCAAGGGCTTGGGTCCCTGCCACCTGTGTGGGACACCCAGACTGAGTTCTGGCCTCCCCACTTAGGTCTGGTGTAGCTCTAGTTGTCGCAGGTTTGGGGGAGTGAATCAGTCGGTAGAAATAAGTAAATAAGAAATAAGTAAAAAGTGCAAATTTGAAAAGCTTCAAAGTATTTTAGAAATAGTGAAGAAACTGAAAGCAGAAGTGGAACAATTCACATGGTGGAGACATCAACACTCCTCCCGCAGTACCGAACAGCTTAAGTAGAAACTAGGAAAGGATTGAACAAAGCCATCAAACAACTGAACTAGCTGGCATGCCGTAGCAACAGAATTCACGTATTTCCGATGACTTGTTCAGTGTCCTTAAGACTGAGAACATCATGGGCTTCAGCTCTAGCCTCAGTGAGTCAGAAGGCTGAAGGCAGCAGAGACAGAAACTGACCACAATGAAATCAACTTAGAATTCAGTAACAAAAACATTATTTAGAAAATCTCCAAATATCCAGTAACTAAATACGAGATTTCCAATAAAATTAAATAACAAATTCATAATGAATCAATTAGGAATCAGATGGCAATAAAACAAAAAGCATTTGAAATGAATGAAAAAGAAAACAGAACATAACAAAATTTATGAGACAGGGCCCAGCATGATGGCTCAATGTCTAAATCCTCACCTTGCAAGGACAAGAATCCCATATGGGCAACAGTTAGTGCCCCAGCTGCTCCATTTCCCGTCCCGGGATAGCAGTAGAGGATGTAGAGAATGACCCAAAGCCTTGCGACCCTGCACCCATGTGGGAGACCAGGAAGAAGTTCCTGGCTCCTGGCTTCAGATGGACTCAGCTCCAGCCATTGCGGCCCTCTGGGGAACGAATCAGTGGATGGAAGATCTTGCTGTCTCTCATTCTCTGTGTAAATCCGATCTGTCTTTCCAGTAAAAATACACCAATCTCGTTCAGAAGTTTTATGAGATGCAGCCAAATCAGTATTTCAGACCAAATTTATAGCTTTACATGCTTTTAGTAGGGGCCAGCATTGTGGCTCTGTGAGCTGATAGCTGTACCCACAACGTCCTACAGTGGAGCATGGGCTTGAATCCAGTTCCCTGACAGTGTGCCTGAGGGCAGTGGAGAGGCCCAGCTCGCTGGGCCCTGCCACCCACATGAGACATCCGGACAGAGCTCCAGGCTCCTGGCTTCAGCATGGCCTAGCCTGGGCCATCAGGGCCATGTGGGGAGTGAACCAGTGGATGAAAGATCTCTCGGTGCTTCTGTCCATCTGCATTCATATTAATTAATTAATTTTAATCTTTGCGGCCATTTGGGGGCGTAAGCAAGCAGATGGAGGATCTCTTGCTCTCTCTGTCACTCCCTGTATATCACTCTGCCCTTCAAATAATAAACACATGTCTTTTTTTTTTTTTTTAAAGATTTATTCATTTTATTACAGCCAGATATACACAGAGGAGGAGAGACAGAGAGGAAGATCTTCCGTCCGATGATCCACTCCCCAAGTGAGCCGCAACGGGCCGATGCGCACCGATCCGAAGCCAGGAGCCAGGAACCTCTTCCGGGTCTCCCACGCGGGTGCAGTATCCCAAGGCATTGGGCCGTCCTCAACTGCTTTCCCAGGCCACAGGCAGGGAGCTGGATGGGAAGTGGAGCTGCCGGGATTAGAACCGGCGCCCATATGGGATCCAGGGGCTTTCAAGGCGAGGACTTTAGCCGCTAGGCCACGCCGCCGGGCCCAACACATGTCTTAAAAACGCTAATAGTACTGGGTCAGGGCCGTGGTGTGTCAGGCTGGGCCTCTGCTGATGGCACTGGTGACCCATATGGGCACCAGCTCATGTCCCTGCAGCTCCATTTCTAATCCAGCGCCCTGCTTCTGACCTGGGTGAACAGTGGAGGATGGCCCAAGTCCTTGGATCCCTCACCTACTTGAGAGACCCAGTGAAGCTCCTGGCTTTGGCTCAGCTCTGCCCATTGCAGCCATTTGGGGAGTGAACCAGTGGATAGAAGACTTCTGTGTCTCTCCTTTCTCTAGTTGCCTTTTCAATAAAAATAAATCTTCAAAAATAATAAAAGAGGGCCCGGCGGCGTGGCCTAGCGGCTAAAGTCCTCGCCTTGAAAGCCCCGGGATCCCATATGGGCGCCGGTTCTAATCCCGGCAGCTCCACTTCCCATCCAGCTCCCTGCTTGTGGCCTGGGAAAGCAGTTGAGGACGGCCCAATGCATTGGGACACTGCACCCGCGTGGGAGACCCGGAAGAGGTTCCAGGTTCCCGGCATCGGATCGGCGCGCACCGGCCCGTTGCGGCTCACTTGGGGAGTGAATCATCCGACGGAAGATCTTCCTCTCTGTCTCTCCTCTGTGTATATCTGGCTGTAATAAAATGAAAAAAAAAAAATAATAATAAAAGAAAAAAATGCTCATAGACCTAAACCTAAATGCTCAAGACCTAAAACCTATCCTAAAAGTTGAAAATCCTGGGGCCCGGCGCCGTGGCCTTGCAGCTACAGTCCTCGTCTTGAATATGCTGGGATCCCATATGGGCGCCAGTTCTGATCCCAGCAGCTCCACTTTCCATCCAGCTCCCGGCTTGTGGCCTGGGAAAACAGTCGAGGATGGCCCAGGGACTTGGGACCCTGCACCCGCGTGGGAGACCCAGAAGAGCTCCTGGCTCCCGGCTTCGGATCGCGCAGTACTGGCCATGGCGGTCACTTAGGGAGTGAACCAGCAGATGGAAGATCTTCCTCTCTGTCTCTCCTTCTCTCTGTATGTCTGACTTTGCAATAAAAATAAATAAAAATCTTTTTAAAAGTTGAAAATCTAACCTAAAACAAATGAAAGTAAAATAGTTTAAATATACGAAAATGGGCCTTTTCTTTGAAAAAACATAAATATGATACAATTTTAAGAGAGACTAATTTAAAAAAAAGAGTTCTTCAAGGAAAAGCAAATTCCATCTTGCCACAGTGCACCACTCGTGACCAGATGTGCATGTTTTCCCCACATATCAACAAGGAGTAATTCCCTAGGGACCCCCGTGGGATGTGATCTAATTCAACCAATCCCCGGGCTGTCTACCTGGGACCCCTCCCACTCCAGATGGCAGCAACAAACATACCCACCCTTTAAAAACTGAGTTCCACAATCTCTTCCTTCTGTTGACGTGGTCTGTCCAGGCCACTCAGAGAGTTCAGAGAACACAGTTGATAAAGTAGGCAGCGCAGATCCAGATGAACGGCTCGCGGTGAGATGCAAGGAAGACAGTAGGGAGAAGGGACCAGGGCCTCCATGGGCTCCCTCTCTGCCCTTCACAAAAATGACAGAACTGGAAAAAAAAAAAAAGAAGAAGAAAACGAAAGAAACTGGAGACATGAGAAGACAAAAATTCTAAGCCTCCCTTATCAATTTCTAAATTGGATTGAATTGTCCTTTTTATAAAGAAAACTCAAGGTTTGACGAACTTCACTAGCGACTTTCATCAAACATGAAGAAGGAACTAAACCAAGCCCACGAAAACTCCATCTAAACATGGCATAGGAAGCAATATCTCCCTAGTTATTTCTTTTTTTTTTTTTAAAGATTTATTTTATTTTTATTACAAAGTCAGATATACTGAGAGGAGCAGAGATATAAAGGAAGTGGAGCTGCCGGGACTAGAACCAGTGGCCATAAAAGCGAGGACCTTAGCCACCAGGCCACGCCGCCGAGCCCCTCCCTAGTTATTTCACAAGGCCAACAGTACAAGACAGAAACATCATGAGAAAAAATAAAACAAAAATCCCAACAGACCAATAGCACTGCTAAACAAAAATAAAAAATTTTTTTCACAAACCAAATCTAGAAATATAAAGAAAAATTTTTAAAAAGCAAAAAAAAAAATCCAAAAACAAACAAGCAAACAAACAAACAAAAATAAATCTAGGAATATAAAAAGGTGGGCATTATCACAATACAAGGTAGGTCTGGTCAAAAACGAGGAAGTAATATGGTTAAAGATATAACTTAATAATGGGGAAGTAGCACATAATTTCAATGGATGCAGAAAAGACACTTGAAAAAGTGCATATGGGGCCAGCAAGGTGGCCAGGCGGCTAAAGTCCTCACCTTGAAGGCGCCAGGAACCCATATGGGCACCAGTTCTAATCCCGGCAGCTCCACTTCCCATCCAGCTCCCTGCTTGTGGCCTGGGAAAGCAGCAGAGGACAGCCCAAAGCCTCGCGAGCCTGCACCCGAGTGGGAGACCTGGAAGAAGTTCCTGGCTCCTGGCTTTGGATAGGCACAGCACCGGCCATTGCAGTCACTCGGGGAGTGAATCATCCAACGGAGGATCTTCCTCTCTGTCTCTCCTCCTGTCTGTATATCTGACTTTCCAATAAAAATAATAAAAAAAAAATCTTAAAAAAAAAGAAAGGAAAAGCACATATGGCTACAAGAAGACGTCCACTGGGGCCAGTGTCATAGCATGGTGCCAGTAGCCCACATAGGCACCGGTTTGAGTTCTGGCTATTTCACTTCCAATCCAGCTCCCTGCTATGGCCTGGGAAGGCCGCAGAGGATGGCCCAAGACCCAGGGGCCCTGCACGTGTGTGGGAGAA
The DNA here is from genome assembly GCF_030435755.1 of Ochotona princeps. Classification (NCBI taxonomy): domain Eukaryota; kingdom Metazoa; phylum Chordata; class Mammalia; order Lagomorpha; family Ochotonidae; genus Ochotona; species Ochotona princeps. Next base: position 43,200,592 of record NC_080847.1, on the reverse strand, counting down.
ACACAAGAAGCTCCTGGTTCCTGGCTTCAGATTGGCTCAGTCCCCACTGCTGTGGTCATTTGGAGAATGAACCAGCGGTTGGAAGACCTCTCTGCTTCTCCTTCTCTCCATAACTCTTTGCCTTTCCAATAGAAATTAAATATCTATTTTGAAAAAGGTAAAAAAAAAAAAAAAAGATGGTTGTTAAAAAAGCTCAGTATACAAGCAGAATGGAACAGTCTCAATCTGTAAAAAATGCATCTTAGGAAAGCCAAAGTCTAACCTCACCCTTCATGGGGAAAGCACGCATGCTGCCCTGAGGTCAGCCCAGGCAGGCAGCCTCTTCTTGCTGCTTACCCTCCACAGCACACTGGAGGGCTGGACAGAGGACCAAAGGCAGGAAACAGATCAGAAAGGAAAGCCCAAATCGGACTTTGTTCACAAATGGTTGTCTATGTAAAAAAGAAAACACACACACATGTGTATGTACACAAAGGAGATAAAAATGATTAGAAATCAAAATTTAAAAATCAACACCACTTCAGTGCCACCTCCAACAGTGGCATCTCAGGAGGGCTGGCTGCTGAGTCCCGCGTGCTCCATCCTTATCCAGCTCCCTGCCAATCCACCTGGCAAGGCAGGTGGTTCCTCGCCACCTAAGTGGGAGCCTGCGATGGATTTCCCAGCCTCTGTCTCTGCTCTGGCCCAGCCCCTGTCATTGCTGCCATTGAGGGAGTGAGCCAGTGGATGGAAGCTCTCTCTCTCCCTCTGTAACTCTGCCTTTCAAATAAATAATTCCATTAAAAAAAAAAAAAGCCTGGGGCCCGGCGGCGTGGCCTAGAGGCTAAAGTCCTCGCCTTGAACGCGCCAGGATCCCATATGGGCACCGGTTCTAATCCCGGCAGCTCCACTTCCCATCCAGCTCCCTGCTTGTGGCCTGGGAAAGCAGTCGAGGACGGCCCAAAGCCTTGGGTTCCTGCACCTGTGTGGGAGACCTGAAGGAGGTTCCAGGGTCCTGGCTCTGGATCGGCGCAACACCGACCATTGCGGCTCACTTGGGGAGTGAATCATCGGATGGAAGATCTTCCTCTCTGTCTCTCCTCCTCTATATATATCCGCCTTTCCAATAAAAATAGTAAATCTTTAAAAAAAAAAAGCCTTTTTTTAAGTGAGATAAATCTGGATAAACCTAACAAAATATGTTAAAGGGTTGTATGCTGAAAATACTGTTCAAAGAAATTGAAGAAGACCTGAACAGAGGTATATGCATTCCCCATGTCATGGATTGGAAGATGTAATACCATGAAAACGTCAGTTCTTTTCAAGCAGATCTACAGCTTCAACGTGACATAGTGGTGTAGGGGGCTAAAGCCAGGACCCTGGTTTGAGCCCCGGCTGCTCCATTTTCAAACAGGCTCCCTGCTAACAGCCTGGGAAAGCAGCAGCAAATGGCCCAAGGCCTTAAACCCTTTAACCCAAGTGGGATACCTGGATGAACTCCTGGCTCCTGGCTGTTGTGGCCACCCGGGGATGGACCAGTGAATGGAAGATCTCTCTCTTTCTCTGTCCCTCTCTCTGTAACTCTCTCAAATAAATAATAACACATTAAAAAAAAAATAGATGACAGGGCCAAAGATTTTAAACAACTAACACAGTTAGAAAAAGCATAAACCAATTTGGAATATACTCGTTACCTGATTTTAACATTAATTATAAAGCTAAAGTAATCAAGACAGTAATATAAATATAATACTTATATATCAAAATAGCATATTGATATACAATTAATGGAACAGCATACAGTATAAAAGTTTAACTCAAAGGAATCCATAGACCTAAACATAAAAGATATAACTATACCTAATAATCAAATTAGCAAGAGAAAATATTCGTGACCTGGATTAGACAAAGATTTTCTCAATAAACGAAAAAAGTATAAACCATCAAAGAAAAAGGAAGTTTAAATTTCACAAAAAGTAAAATCTGAAGTTCAAGACTTATGAAGAGGCACGCCACAGACAGAGAGAATATTGTCACTACATCTTTTTGGTAAAGGACATTACCCTGATGTTTATCTCAATAATAAGGAAGATAAACAACCAATTGAAAAGCTGGGGTGGGGGCGGGTGCAGCAGCAGAGCAGGCAAGCTGATCCTCCGCCAGCAGCCCTGACTCTACACTTCCCATCTAGCTCCCCATTGACTGCCGGCCTAGGAAAGCAGCAGAGGACGGCCCTAGGTCTCCGGCCCCTGCACCCACGTGGGGGACCAGCTCTGGCTGTTGCAGCCATTGGGGCTTGAACCAGCAGATGGAAGGTTCTTTCTCTCTCCCTTTCCCACATCCCCTCTCTGTAACTCTTTCAAGTAGAATAAGTAAGTCATAAAAGAAAAGAAAAAGAAAAAAGCACAGTGGAGGGGTGGAGTTTGAGCTAGCCGTCAAGACACCTGTTAGGATGCCCGCACCTGTACCAGAATGCCTGGGTTCCAGGCCTGACTCCACTCCCTAGTCCAGATTCCTGCTGATGCAAACCCTGGCGGGCAGCAATGAGGCCTACATCGTTTGGGTTCCTATAGCCCATGCCGATCAGGATTGAGCTCTTCACACCTGACTTTGGGATGCAGACTTCCCGAGCATCAACTTCACCCCTGTGCCAAACACCCACCCTTGGTGCACATCTTTCTTTTTTTTTTTTAAAAGATTTATTCTTTTTTTTTTTTTATTACAGCCAGATATACACAGAGGAGGAGAGACAGAGAGGAAGATCTTCCGTCCGATGATTCACTCCCCAAGTGAGCCGCAACGGGCCGATGCGCGCCGATCCAAAGCCAGGAACCAGGAACCTCTTCCAGGTCTCCCACGCGGGTGCAGTATCCCAATGCATTGGGCCGTCCTCAACTGCCTTCCCAGGCCACAAGCAGGGAGCTGGATGGGAAGTGGAGCTGCCGGGTTTAGAACCGGCTCCCATATGGGATCCCGGGGCTTTCAAGGCGAGGACTTTCGCCGCTAGGCCACGCCGCCGGGCCCGGTGCACATCTTTCTAAAACGTGGTGCAGTAAGTTGAAGTACCATCTACAATGCCAGATCACTCACTGAAGTGCCAGCGTGTGTGACACTTCAATGAGTGTCACAGCAGAGATGGTTCAAATTTGCAGGCCCAGCCACCTACGTGGGAGACTTAAGGGTTCCTGTTTAGGTCTCAGCCTGGCCCAGCACTGACCACTGAGGCAGCATGGGGGGACGAGGGAAACAGTGAGGGTGAACCCACAGATGGAAGCTCTGTTCTCTTTCTCTGTAACTCTTTCAAAATAATAAAATCAGTCTTAAAAAAAAAAAACTTGAAATGAGTATGCCTTATGGTTAAATCATACCTCACACATTTTAAAAATATATGTGCAACTTTAATCTTAAAATAAACTTTTTTTTGAAGATTTATTTATTTTTATTACAAAGTCAGATATACAGAGAGGAGGGGTGACAGAGAGGAAGATCTTCCGTTAGATGATTCACTCCCCCAAGTGACCGCAATGTCCGGTGCTGTGTCAATCCGGAGCCAGGAGCCTGGAACCTCCTTCAGGTCTCCCACATGGGTGCAGGGTCCCAAGACTTTGGGCCGTCCTCAACTGCCTTGCACAAGCAGGGAGCTGGATGGGAAGTGGAGCTGCCAGGATTAGAACTGGTGCCCATATGGGATCCTGGCGCGTTCAAGGCGAGGACTTCAGCCGCTAAGCCACGTTGCTGGGCCCTAAAATAAACTTTAAAATGCAGAGAGAACACCCCTGACAGCATCACCTTGGCAGTGTCTATCAGAGGATAAAGCAAATTCTCACACGCAGGGAACACCGGGCTCTGCTGGACGGGAGGTGGAGTCGGAGAGTAGGGCAGCCTTTCAGCCCAGGCCTCCCATTCCCAGGCCCTGTCTGCTGCAGCCACTGGAGGCTTGCCCCCATCCGGGCCAGGGCTGTCACTCCGTCGTGTCATGCAAGCAATCAGGCACATGGTGGAGGCTGCCCACAGCGAACATCCAAAGCCTTCCAACAGCATCCAGGCTCCCCTGCTCCGCACTGACCTGCCTAGTGATCTGGAGTAAGCAATTCTCCATTTCTGACATGAGGGGTTTGGACAGATGGAAACCCTGCCAATGGTGACAACAGACATCTCCCAGGGATGCCAGACCCTACACCCCTACCTACTAAGGCCCATTCCTGCAGTTCTTATCACTGAACTAATGTTTTTTCAAGACTTTTCTTTGAAAGACAGAGTGCTATAGAGAGATCTTCCATCTGCTGGGTCAGGCCCTGAAGGGCTGGGTTGATGCCGGCAATCCAGAAGTCCAGCCTGATTGCTAACATGGGTGGCAAGGGCCCCAGCAACTGTGTGCTGCTGCTGGGTGGAAGCAAAGCAGCTGGGACTCAAACCAGCACTGTAATATGGGATGCATAGCACAGGCAGTGGCTGAACCCACGGCATCAACACACTGGCCCGTAGCTTTTTTTTTTTTTTTTTAAGATTTATTTATTTTTATTGTGAAGTCAGACACACAGACAGAAGAGACAGACCGGAAGATTTTTCCGTCTGATGAGTCACTCCCCAAGTGACCGCAACAGCCGGAGTTGAGCCGATCCAAAGCCAGGAGCCAGGAACCTCTTCCAGATCTCCCATGTAGGTGCAGGGCCTCAAGGCTTTGGGCTGTCCTCCGTTGCTTTCCCAACCCACAAGCAGGGAGCTGAATGGGAAGCAGAGTTGCTGGGATTAGAACCGGTGCCCACATGGGATCCTGATGCAATGCAAGGTGAGGACTTTAGCCACTAGGCTACCACACCAGGCCCCATAGAAACATTTTTAAATGCACACACCTGAAGGTGGTACACAGCCCAACCACTGGAGAAGGAATACTTAGCCTATGCAGTAACACGAGACACACTCATAGCCCCATACCACTGAGAAAGTACGTCTCACCCTCGTACCGTGTGATGGCCACTTAGTGAGTGGACTTAGAAAACAGAATGAAGGCAAGTACACGGTGCTTGGCGTCTGGATTCCCAGCTGCACCTCTGACGTTCAAGCCTAGGACACAGCAAACAGGCTTGCACTGCTGAGCGTTCATCCAGGGCGACGGAGGCAGCGGTCAGCAGCTCCACGTTGACCAGTTCACTGCCAGAACAATCCCAGGAGCCAGGGCCTCACTCAGGCCCAGCCTGGGTTACATTCCCACCCAGCACTGGTTCCCCGGGGCTGCAGCCTGTGTAGTCGCAGAGGGTTCTGGTTTAATACCCTGCCGTCACCATTTGAAGCTTGTTCCCCCTTTGTTTTAGCTTCACTCTATTTTTTGTTCATGTATTTTTATGTACTTTAAAAGCAAACAGACTGAGACAGCCAAATTTTCCATCTGTTAGTTCATCTCCCAAATGCCTGCAACAGCCAGATCTGCACCAGTCCAAAGCCAGGAGCCCAGAACCCAACCCGAGACCCCGACACTGGTGGTAGGGGGCCCAGACAATGAGCTATTACCTGCTGCCTCCCAGAATGCATATTAGCAGGAAGCTAGAATTCCAAGTGGAGCCAGGAGGCAAGGCCAGGTATTCCAATATGAAAGTCATCTAAACTAAACAACATCTTAACTTCTGTTCCAAGCACCTGCCCCTTGAAATCCTTATTTATTTGTAACACAGAACAGGGAGAGAGAAACAGAAAGACAGTAATTTTTTTTTTTAAAGATTTTATTGTTATTGGAAAGCCGGATATACAGAGAGGAAGATCTTCCATCCGACGTTTCACTCCCCAAGTGAGCCGCAACGGGCCGGTGCGCACCAATCCGAAGCCAGGAGCCAGGAACCTCTTCCGGGTCTCCCACACGGGTGCAGGGTCCCAAATCTTTGGGCCGTCCTCTACTGCTTTCCCAGGCCACAAGCAGGGAGCTGGATGGGAAGTGGAGCTGCCGGGATTAGAACCGGCGCCCATATGGGATCCCGGGGCTTTCAAGGCGAGGACTTTAGCCGCTAGGCCGTGCCGCCGGGCCCAAAGACAGTAATTTTTTAACAGAATGGGTTCACCTGTTCACAGAGGCCCACAGGCTCCAAACCCTTGGTCAGCTGGATGGGGACCCCTGGGGTTGTGCCTCTGTGTATCAAAGGTGCAACAGCCAGCTTGGCCTGTGTGTGAGGATGGCAGCAGCTGGGTGCCCCAGCTCCAAAGGACAGGGCATCTTTCCCTCAGCCTCTTTGTGCCATCTGAGCCCTGGGCAGGTTAGAAGACGCTCACCCAGGTTGGCAAGGGTGAATCTCCTCAACTCGGGCTACTGATGCCAATGCAGAGGCCCTCGGGCCTGCAGGCACCACTCGGGGAAGCTGACCATCATAGGGCCACTGCTTCACCAGTCCGCACACCTTGCCAGGCACTGCTCTAGAATGCGCAAGTCAAGTCGACGGCATGTTAAACAGGACCAGCTTGAAGTACAGCTTTGTCCTGAAGCCATGCGGTGTTGGGATCCGCGTTCCCTGGGTTAAGGTATCCCCTGCTCTCGGCTTCAGAGAGGTCTCCACTCCAGGGATTAGAAAAGTGTGTTCAGCAGCCATCCACTCTGCCCCATAATACTAGCTAATCTTATCTTTCTCTGAGAGTAAGAGGTGTGTGTACAAGCCCCCATTGTACTGTATGCACGGATCGCTTGGCCAATAATTATGTCTGTGAATCTGAGACTTGTGTTAAAACACTTTAGACATTTGTAGAGGGGAGTTTGTAGACTTTTCCCGTATATACCAAAAGTTCTTTTTGTGTGTGTGTGCAGTTCTCATTGCAAAAATAAACATTTTTACTGAAAAAAAAAATGTGTGTTAAGGGCCCAGAGTGGTAGCCTTAGCAGCTAAAGTCCTCGCCTTGAGCGTGCTGGGATCCCATATAGAGGCTGGTTCTAATCCCGGCAGCCTGCTTCCCCTCCAACTCCCTGCCTGTGGCCTGGGAAAGCAGTCGAGGACGGCCCAAAGCCTTGGGACCCTGCACCCGCGAGGGAGACCAGGAAGAGGTTCCTGCCTCCTGGCTCCGGATTAGCTCAGCTCTGACCCATGGCAGCCGCTTGGGGAATGAATCTACTCCCCTCTGTGTGTCTGACTTTCTAATATAAACAAATAGAACTTTAAAAAAAAAAGTGTTAAAAAAAACCCAAAAACCAACCAAACAAAAAACAAACAAACAAACAAAAAACAACTCAAGGAATGATAACCTCCTGAAAGAGAGGGAAGAAGGGGCGTGCTGGCTCCAAGCATCTTCTTTCTCTGATCCTTGCCACCTGCTCCCTGAGTCAAGATTTGTTTTTATTCCCAACACACTAGAAGAAAACCAAGTTCTGCTATGCCCAGGTTTCCAGTCCCAGCTCACATTTCTGCAAGAAGCAAGGAATTTGGGACACACGTGTGAACTCCAAGGCCAGAGCTCTGCCCCTGTAGCCTGCCCGGCTGCGCCTGGCAGCAAACTCCTGAACCCTCCGATGTCTGCTCTCTCACAGCAGAGAAAACATACCCAACCTGCCCAGAAAACCCCCAGCCAGCTTCCACTCACCTTCTCCCTTCCTCGGGTCCAAAGTCACTTTCTGAGGGCAGGACCGGGAGACCAGTAACAAAAACACAGAAACCCTAAACGCCTTCCGCGGCATAGGCGCTGCAAAGCAGGGCAGAGCCATGCTGCCGTTTGTGCTCAGTTTTCCTTCACCTGGTTGCCCAAGTTATCTCCTAGGGCCCAAGAACCCAGCCGTTCTGCCCTATCACTGTCTCCACTCAACAAACCCCGGTGACCAGGTCCGCTGGGGAGACACCTGCAACTGCTGTCCTACACATCACTGAGGCCTCGGAGCCACCGCTCCAGTGTACACCTGATTCCCCAGGCACAGGGCTGGAGGAGGGTGACACAAGGAGGTGTTAAGATGCAGCAAAGAGACGCGCCTGTCTCTCAGCGCTGTGCAAGTGCAGGGCCATCCCCGATGGTGCCTGCTCCTACTCCACCTCCACAACCTCAGCCTCACCCTAGGTGTGCACACAGTTGCTTGGCTGCATCTGGGCACACACTCACTGACAGCATATGGGAGCTTCTCCTGTCCTCCATCCTCAGCTGGGTGGACAGTGGGGACTCTGCTTCTTTGCTTTGCCATTCTTGGACCACTAGGGTGGGTGAGCCTCTCTTGGCACAGCTTGGTCATTCTGATTTTAGTTTCTTTGAAAGGCATTCTTTTATCCCTTAGCTTACTGTGCTATTTTAGGAGTTCCTTAATTATTCCAGGTATTCCAATTTGCTGACTTGTAGTCCAGCATATTATTTTTTGGTCCATAATAAAGCACCTTTTTTCGCTTTTGCATTGTCAAAATCCATCCCTTTTTCATCTATGGATGACATTTCGGGTGACACAAGAAATACTTTCCTTCACAGGGATGTTAAACTACCTGCTCATTTAGCTACTTTACATTTTCTTTTTTTTTTTTAAGATTGATTTATTTCTATTGGAAAGTCAAATATACAGAGAGGAGGAGAGACAAAGATCTTCCATCCAATGATTCAGTCCCCAAGCAGTCGCAACAGCTGGTGCTGCACCAATCTGAAACTGGGAGCCATGAGCCTCTTCTAGGTCTCTCATGCGGGTCTGAAACCAATCTGAAACCAGGAGCCATTGAGCTTCTGCTAGGTCTCTCATGCAGGGTCCCAAGGCTTTTCCCATCTTTGACTGCTTTCCCAGGGAGCTGAATGGGAAGTGGGGCCACGGGGATGTGAACCAGCAGCCATATGGGACCCCAGAGCATGCAAGGTGAGGACTTCAGCTGCTAGGCTGCTGCTCTCGGCCTTAATTTACATTTTCATCTTTAATAATTACGTATTTACATGATTTGGAGTTTACATCCATAGAAGGAGATAGGCACTCTGGGCTGTTTTTACTCCATGATAGAATGTCCATACTTGCTTGGGGCAGGCATTTGGTGAAGTGGTTTAGACCCCGCTGGGGATGCCTGTAAGCTACACTGCAGGCCTGGTTCCAGTACTGGCTGGCTGGCTTGCTTGCTTTCTTTCTCTTTCTTTCTTCCTTTCTTTCTTTCTTTCTTTCCTTTTTTCTTTCTTTTCTTTTCTCTTTTCTCTTTCTTCCTTTCTTCTTTCCTTCCTTCCTTCCTTCCCTCCCTCCCTCCCTTCTTTCCTTCCTTCCTTTCTCTCTCTTTCTTTCTAAGATTTATTTATTTTTATTACAAAGTCAGATATACAGAGAGGAAGATCTTCCATTTGATGATTCACTCCCCAAATGAGTGCAACAGCCAGTGCTGTGTCAATCCGGAACCAGGAGCCAGGAACTTCCTCCAAGTCGCCCACAAGGATGCAGGGTCCCAAAGCCTTGGGCCATCCTCAACTGCTTTCCCAAGCAGGGAGCTGGATGGGAAGTGGAGCTGCCGGGATTAGAACCGGCACCCATATGGGATCCCAGCACTTTCAAGGAGAGGACTTAGCCGCTAGGCCACGCTGCCGGGCCTTGACCCTCTTTCTAAAGTGCACCCTGAAGGCAGCAGCAGCAGGTGACTCGGTCCTTGAGTCCCTCCACCTAGAGGGGAGAGCTGCGTGGAGCTGCAGGCTTTGGCCTGGCTCAGCCCTGTTTGCTGCAGGCAAAAGAGGAGTGAACCAGTGGACAAAGATCTCTGTCTCCCTTTCAAACAAAATGAAAATAAATCAGAGTAAAACACCATCATTTCCAGTACCATCGACTACATAGCTTAGCCTTTCTCCAACATTTGTGATTTTATCTCTATCAAATAGCACGTTAACATGTAACTGAGTTTATCCTCGACTCTTCAAGCCGTACCTCTGGGTTTCTGAGTCACTAGTATACTTTGGTTACCGGTTTCAACATCCACATCAACAACCGTCCCTTTACCCTTTTGCAAAATCGTCTTGATGGCTCATGGACCATTGTTACTCCACAAAACTGTTGAATCTACTTTTCAATTTCTGTGTCATTAGGCTGCACTTGTTACTGAAACTGTATTAAATATATCGATTATTTGGTGGAAAACTCAAATTATTTTCAACTTAACGCATGACTTCATCATTTATGGTCTTTTTCAAAAATAGACCATTTTAAAATCTATGCATTAACAATTTAGATTTTTCTCCTTAAAGATCTTGTGTATTTTTCAATATGTTAATGCATAATACATCAATGCCGTACAGGATGTATTTTTTATTACATTCTCAGGGAACACATTTTTACTGCAGAGGAATCCAGGACTATATACTCTGTTTTAAAACTACCTGTTTCATTTTCCCACCAGGTTAATTTGTCTAGTGTTCTGTTTTAAGGGATGTTATTTATTTTCATTTATTTGGAAGACCGAGTGACTTGAAAAGAAGGGGTCTTCCATCCACTGGCCCACTCCCTAAACGACTCTGACAGCTGGAGTTAAGCCAGGCTGAAATCAGGCACCAGGAGCTCCATGCTGCTCACAGCCCTAGCAAGTTCAAGATACACTGGCAAGAAACTGTATCAGATGAAGTGCAGCTGGGTGGAGCCTAAACTGCTGCTCTGCTGTAGGATGCCAGCATCACATCGGCCACTTCCCCTGCTGTTCTACAATGCCAACCCTATGTTCTAATCTCAATAAACGGTCCTGTCCCACTCTCATTAGTTCAAAACTGTCTACCAAATGCTTTCTAACCTTACTGCCTTTTGCCTCCATCCCTCGGTTCTCACTCTGGGCCATTGGCCAGCAGCAGGCTTGTTTATTTTTCTGACTTTTGATGAGCTGAAGAGATGCAGAAAGTGCTGGTGGATGGCTGGGGGAGTGGGGAGGGGTGTGGAGGAGGCAGCAGAGCCGCTGGGGTTCTGGACAGGTTAGTCAGCAGGAAGGGCCCTTGGGTCACCAGCATCCCCCCAGGGAGCTCTGCATCCCCTGGATGGCCGCGGGTGATGGTTGTCCCTGATGTCCTATGAGAAGACCTCGATTGAGAGCCTGACTTGGCTTCAGCCTGGCCAGTTCCATTTGGAGATGGGCTTTCTACCTTTCAAATAAGTTAAATAAACAAAAATTTGAACAGAAGGTGAAAGATGGAAGCCCTGTCTGGGGCATGGGAAGGCAGGGCCTCCACTTACTGCACAGATCAAAGAAACAATCTTCCGTCTCACACATGCCGGTTCAGAGGGGCCTGTGAAACTCAGCTCTGGCAGGGATGCGGCTGGGAACGCTGCGCTGCAGGGGCTGCGCTGCGGCGCCGCCTGCCACACAAGCAGCTCATGTTGGAGCACGGGTTCAAGATCAAGCTGCTCTGCTTCTGATCCCTCGCACCTGGGAAGGTAGTAGATTCTGACCCAAATCCTTCGCCCCCTGCTACCCGTATGGGAATTTGAGTTTCTGGCTTCATTATGGCCTAGTCCTGGCCACGGAGGCCATTTGGGGAGTAATCGCGGTGGATCTCTTCCTGTCCCTCTCAGTCTACCTTTCCAAATAAACAAATCTTAACGCACAAGGTTGCTGAGGCCTGCGTCCTGACCGGCAGCAACCCGGCGAAAAGAAAGCGCAACAGGCGCAGCCAAAAAACCAAGGAGGCAGTGGCTCGGCCGAGAGGCAGAGGGAGGTGCGAGCGTTACTTCTTTCGGTTTCCTTCCGTGGTCCCGCTGGAGAAAGGCTGACCCGAAGCGGCGCGGGCACCTGCTCCCAGCCGCTGCCGTACCCGCGGGGCACGCGGGGAGGAGACGCAGCCGGGGCGTCTGCGCACTTCCGACTCGCCCGGGCCCGCCTCTCCCACGGCGCGCACCCCAAAGCGCCCCGCAAGCGGCCGGACTGCGCGGCGCCCCGTGGCCGCGCGCATCCAGCAGAGCGCCCGGGCACTGAGCGGCGCGCTCCAGCCTCGTGGCGACGGGAGGCCGGCGCCGGGCAGCCCGGGCCTCAGCTGGACAGCCGCGGCGTGGCCGGCGCAGAGGGCGGGCCGGGGGCGGGCCGGGGCGGAGCTGCGTCACGTGAGTAAACACGCAGCACGTGGAGCGCGGAGGGCGGCGCCGGGGAAGGCCCGCCTGCTGCTGCGCGCTGCGCCGGCGCCCACGTGGAGACCTGCTGGGGCGGCGGCGTCCAGGCCAGGCGCCGAGATATGGACGAAAGAGACTTGCGATCAACTGAGGAGGTGGGTGCTGGCCGGCTGCACAGATGCCCGCCGCCACTTGGCCACCGAGAGGCGCCCCCGCAGGCGGCCGGGCTGAGGTGCTGGGGCTGCGGCCTAGGACGCACTTGGTGAGGCCTGGGATGCAGAGGTGCCCGCCCCCAGAGGAGGCCTAAAGGCGGCGCTCACTAAACCGCCTGCCTGAAGGTGGCTGGAAGCGCTGGTCCCGCTTGGCGGCTCAGCAGACAAGCAACCCCTGTCTCTCCTGGGATGAGGGGTCAGCACAGCCCGGGTGCTCGCGGCTGGCCTCCCTCCTCTCCCGCTGACCGACCTCAATCCGGAGGCACTGCCTGCAGGGTGGACTTGGGAAGATCCCCTTGGAAGGGGCACTAGAGTGCCCCAAGGTTAATTCTAGGAGAGTCGTGGCCCAGGCAGGAGCTGAGCTGCCAGACTCCAGGGGGGCAGCACACACGGTTTTTGGGGTTCCCATGAGATTGGACATCCCGCTTCAAGGGCCTTCTCTCGCGGTGCAGGGTAACCGCGGGCTTCCTGTGTGTGACCTTGGGCAATTACTGAACCTCCCCCTCGTTTCTCAGTTTCCACTCGAAAATGGGGCCCGTGATGGACTTTTCCAGAAAGGAGTGACTAAAAAAGAGAAAAGCGTTGACCAGGTCCCGACCCCCCCACTGCTGTCCCACCCCTTCTGGTTTGTTTTAGGACGCAGGCAGATTCCTTCCTGCAGGGGGCCGCCCTAACACCTGCTCTGAGCCTGGGCCAGGCAGAGGCCAGCCCTTCCCCACGTGTCCCCTGCTGGTTTCTTTTTTATTTTTTTTTTAGATGTAGGTGATGGTAATTAATGAATGAGTTGATTATAAGATTTATTTTTTTATTATTTTTTGTTTTTATTTTTTTAATACATTTTATTATTCTTATTATTTTATAGTACAGTTTCATATTCCCTTATCCCTTCCCCAGTTCCCTCCCCCCCCCCAGTTCCTCTATATCATTACTAACATATAGTTCTTCATACTCAGTCATATGTCCATCATTGTGGGCCTGGACAATGGCAGAGAGTCCAGAATCCTATTGTCAAGATATAGTAAACAGTTTCATTGTAAGTCCATCTTTGTCTGGAAGCAGAAATGCATACCACACTGTATCCTCACATCTGAATGTTAGTCTCCATTTCACAGCTACTGTACATCCCCTTAAATGAAAAGTCCTGCTGGTTTCTTCCTCCCTCCCTGCCAGCCCGTCCCAGAGTGGTAAGAACTGTTCCCTTCCCAGGACCTACAGCCATGTTTGTTGCGTTGCTTGCTGCCCTGCTGCAGGCTGTGGAGCTGGGTGCATGGACCCTGGGCACTTCTGATGGCAGACCCTTCCCCCTCTCCTCCACACTCACCCCTCTGTCATGTTGGGGCTCCTTGGGGGCAGTAGACCCAAGGGCAGGCGTTGGTGAAGCTGCTGTTTGGGATGCGCAAATTCCATACCAGAGTGGCTGGTTCAAGTCCTGGCTCATACGTAATCCTGAGAGGCAGCCAGGATGGGTAAAGTGCAGTGCGTGGGTTCTGGCCTCTCCTCACAGGAGACTTGGGGCAGAGCTCCTAACTCCTGACTGGCATTGCAGGCACCTGTGGAGTGACCCCGCATGTGGAAGCTTCTCTTACTCTGTATGTATGTCACTGTGCTTCCCCCTAGGAGGAAATAACGATCTTTTAAAAACAAAAGGAAGGCAGAAATGCAGACACAGGAAGAGCTGGGAGACACCAGAGAGGAAAATAGGAGGGAGTTGGAAGTGAGGGAGACTTGTACCAGGATCACCCCCTCTGGCTCCTGCTACAACTGACAGGGGTAAGGTGACCTCCCCACAGGGGTGTCCTGGGCCTGGCGGCGCTGAGAGGGTTCACAGTGGTAGTCATACCCTGCAACCAGATAATCTCTGTCCAGGGAGAGGGTGCATCAGGGTGCCCGACCTCTGCTGGCACTCATTTGGGATGGCCTCTGTTGTTTTCTTCTATGTTTGGAACCCTTCGCTTTTGGGTAATAGAAGGTAATTCCGATGGGCTTGGCCAGAGCCCTGCGCTGCCTGGCCACGGTGATGGGAGAAGGGATGTGTGTATGATGCGAAAGCTCTGTGCCTGGAAGCATCTCCAGGATTTGGGCTGCTTCTGGGAGATTGTTGTTGGTGGAATGTCGGTGGGAAATTGAGCCATTGCACATGGGGAATCAGGTGAGAGCATAGTGTAACAGGGCTGGAAGGGGCAGTCAGCATGCCAGCGCTCAGACACAGCCATGCCAGAGGTGCTACGCCCACACGCTCTCTCCCTCAGAATCCTATATTCCTTTTTTTCCGTTCCTGGGGTTTGAATGGAGTTGAACTTACACTGGGTCATCTTATTCTCGCCCAACTGTGGCCAGAATTTCTGGAAGAGTCTTGACGCTGCAGGGCTCAAGCGGAAGGGGAACAAGACTGCAGGTGACTTCCCGAGTGTCCCCAGCAGGATCTCCTTGCTGCCGTGACTCTCCTGTGCGTGGAGTCTGTGGCCGCCCAACCTACAGGAGGCCGTGACCCTGTACCCTGTGTCTGTGAGCTGTGTCTGGGACCTGGACCGGAGGACTGTGCTGTCTGCACTAAGCCGTCCCTGTGGGCTCCCCAGGCCTCAGTGCTTGCAGGGGCACTGGCGTGCCAGAAGGGGTGAGAGAGAAGGCAGAGGAGATGTACGCTGGCTGCCAGGATGCAGGCTGTGTGCCTCCCAGAACGTGCAGGCGGCACATCTGCCCAGAGAGTCAGGGCGGCCCGGCCTCGCCAGTTCTGTTATTTTTACTTTGTGGTGAGAGGGGCCATCTGTGCAGGTTTGTGCTCATCTGGAGCAACCCAGATTTGGGATACGAGTCAGTTGCAGGGTGACTTTGCAGGCTGTCATGCCAGGACCTACTTCAGGAGCTGGAGTGGCAGCGCTGATATATATATTTATATATATATTTTTAAAGATGTATTTATTTTTATTGCAAAGTCACACATACACAAAGGAGGAGAGACAGAGAGGAAGATCTTCTTTCTGCTGATTCACTCCCCAAGTGGTCGCAATGACCAGAGCTGAGCTGATCCAAACCCAGGAGCCCAGGAACTCTTCTGGGTGTCCTATTTGGTGCAGGGTTCCAAAGCTTTGGGCCATCCTCAACTACTTTCCCAGGCCACAGGCAGGGAGCTGGATGGGAAGCAGGGGCTGCCGGGATTAGAACCGGCCCATATGGGATCCTGGTGTGTTCAAGGTGAGGACTTTAGCCGCTAGGCTACTGCGCTGGACCACAACACTGATATTTTTATGGCAGCGGAGCATACCAGGGTCCAGCAGCCTTGCCGGGTGAGTGTGCATACGGGGCCTCTGGCAAAGGTGGTCAGCCACCACAGCAAGGCTCTGCCTGGCCTCGGCTTAACTGCTTGGCCCCCACTGCTGGCAGGAGGGCAGGAGTCGGGACTCTGACTCCAGTAGTTGCCGTGGCTCCCTCCCACAAGATGCCTGGGGCCGACCCATCCTCAGGATGTGCTCACGGCCCCCACTTGTACTGCAGCCCATCCTCAGCCCCCTGCCAGAACATCCCAGAAATGCTCTGTGTGTGCTGTAGGTGGAGATGGCCATATTGGGAAACCCCCTCTCCCAACCAGGATCTTTTCACAAGCCAAGGCCACCTGGGGAAAGGGGGCAACACTGGAAGTGGGGGTCAGTGAACTCATCCAGACCCCATTACAAAAATCTCTTCTGGCATCAGCCTGGTGGGGCGCTCGTTGGGACAGCTGACCAATGCTGGCGCTGCGATGATGGAGTGTCATTCCTAGACCATGGGTGTCGGGGGTGTGTATGTCTCTGATTTGTAGCAGAAGTGCTTTGTTCCTTTCTCAGGGCCCATCTCCAAGGCCAAATGTGTGGGTGGCCCCAGGAGGAGGAGGAAGAGAGGGGCCATGACGTTTGGCACGTGTCAGTGCAGAAACTCTTTGGTGCTTCTTGACAACTGGTTTTGGTTTCTGATCGGGAGGATGAGGGCCACAGTGGCAAATGAGGTGTGACTTCTGGGTGTGCACCTGCCCCTTAACTCACGCCAGATGATAATAAGACGAGGATCATGGGAAAACAGCAAGCCAGAGTCTAATCTTTATTTTTTTCCTTCTTCAAAAGGAACCTGTATGTGAGGTATGCAGTTAAAGGGCCATGCAACCGGAGGGTCCTGAAGGAAAAAATACAGCCTCAGTACATCTGCAGTCATAGCATGCACAGGGCCTCACTCCCGATGTCGGAGAACCTGCACGTGGGATCGTAGCAGGGCAGGGTGGAGAGAGTGCCAGGTTGTTCGCCTTGCCGGTGAGAGTCAAGGTATGAAATGACAGAGGAGGGCTCAGAAGTGGTTTCAGGTCTTTCACAGCTCCTGCTGGGGCTGTGAGCTTGGACACAGGGCAGCCTTTTTCTTCTTAGTAGATGCAAAAGCTTGAAATCATTAAACAATTGGGCACATTCCATGCAGATCACTGACATACCATTTTTTTTTAATTTATAAATTTTTCCATCCACTGGTTCACTCCCCAAATGGCAACTACAGCTGGAGCTGAGCCAATCCAAAGCCAGGAGCCAGGAACTTCTTCCAGGTTCTCCTATACAGGTGCAGGATCCTAAGGCTTCAGGCCCTCCTCCACTGTTTTTCCAGACCACAGACGGGAAGCTGGATGGGAAGTGGAGCAGCTGGGACACAAACTGGTACCCATGTGGAATGCTGGAGCTTGCAGGCAGAGGAGTAGCCTATTGGGCCGTTGTGCTTGCCCCTGACATGCCATTGCTCAAAGGATAAAAGAAATGTCATGAATAAAATCCAGCTCACTGCCCTTGGTGCCTCTATGGGTGCCTGGCTGCCACCTGCGTGTGTCTCATCCCGCACGTGGGCTGTGTGTCCAGCTGCTCTGGATATCACTAAAATGAACCAAGCAGAAAGTTGCTCCCAGGGCTTTCTCTTTCCTGCTGGGTGTTCTGCACCCCCGGGGTTAGAATTGGAGAGTGGCCAGCAGCATGAGGCAGGAGTCCAGAGGAGGAAGGAGAACACCCACACTGAGGTGGAGACCTCCTTGGGAGGGCTGAGGTCCCTAACCAGACTCTGCAGGATGCCTGGACAGGGCAGCTGGTGACCCTTCAGGAAGCAGTGCTGGGTCAGGGGTGGGAGGACTGGGCTCTGTGGCTACTGCTCTGGAATCTTGTCAGCCTCACCCCTGGCCTTGAGGCACCTCAGCTGGCCTCAGCCTAGGGTCAAAGGTCAGTGTTGGTCCCTGGGAGGGTCCTGCTTGCCAGTGGTGCTGCTGCCTCATGCATGTTCATGGGGGCCCTCTCCAGAAAAACAACTGCTGTGCTTGGGAGGAAGCAGGGGAGTGCCCCGAGGTGTGATGGCTAACCCAAAAGCTCCCCACGCTGGTCTTTCCTCACCTCCTGGAAGCCAGGAGTCTGAGCAAAAGCAGGATGCAGCTGTTAAGCCCAGCGAGGCAGAGCACCCTCCTTCCCTTGTGGGCGCAGAGATCTGCTGGGGTCCCTGACCTTGTACCCCACCAGGCAGATGAGACACAGGGGTCTCACAGATATTAGGGTTAGAGTGAGACACCCCGTAACTCGGAAATCTCAAACTCCAGGCCTGCAGTTACCAGGCGGACCAGAGACGCTGTGCACTCGTGGTGTCTACCGAAAGATGCTCTAGGCAGAAATAGGCTCCCCCTGCTGTTCTGCAGGAGACTCAAGACGTTGTCTGGTGCCGTGAGAACGGCAGCAGGCCAGGCAGCAGGAGAGCTGGGCTAGGGCCCTGCCGGCTGCCCCCGGCTCAGGGCCCACATTTTGCATGTTGTCTCCAGCACAGTCAAACCCATTAGCAATCGAAGCACATCTAAACTGTGCTCCGACATTTCTCAGAAAGCAGGGAGAGAAGGATGCACTTGAGGCGGCAGCTCCTGTTGTGCAGACTGGACAGTCAGAAGCGAAGAACAGGACTGGACTCAGCAAAGGACACACAGAACTTCCTGGGTAACTCAAACTGGGAGTGCTGGAAAACACTGGCTTGGGATTGTTCTCAGAAACCCACCCGAGTCTGGGTGGGGCTTGATTTGTTTCTATTGAAGTCTCTCTTTTCAATGCTAGTTCTGGTCTTTAAAAACAACGATGGGGGTCAGCTTTGTGTCAGAGCAGATAGAGCCGCTGCCTGCAGGCGCTTGTGTCCTAAGCACCAAATGGATTCCTGGCTGCTTCACTTCCAAGTCAAGCTCCACACTGATGCACCTGGGGAGGCAGCAGGAGAGGGTTCAAGTACTTGAGCCCCTGCCATCCACAAAGGAGAACTGGGTGACGTTTTGGGCTCCTGGCTTGGGCCTGGCCCAGCCGCAGTCATTGCTTCCATTAGGGAAGTGAACCACTGGATACATGATCTGTTCTCCTGCATGTCACTCTGCATTTCAAATAAATACATGAATTTCTTAAAAATTGTTTAAGGGAGGGAGCTACCATCTTGTCTGCTGGTTCAGTGTCCACACCGCCTCACTCCTGGGCCAGGCTGCTGGTTGAAGCTGGCCTGCTGAGGTGTCCATACCGCCTCACTCCTGGGCCAGGCTGCTGGCTGAAGCTGGCCTGCTGAGGTGTCCACACCGCCTCACTCCCGGGCCAGGCTGCTGGTTGAAGCTGGCCTGCTGAGGTGTCCACACCGCCTCACTCCTGGGCCAGGCTGCTGGCTGAAGCTGGCTGTTGGGTGCTTGGTGCGGGTCTTTCACATGATGGCAGGAACTTGCTGAGCCATCACCAATGCTTCGCAGCATATGCAACAGCAGGTAGATGGAGCTAGGGTTGGAGATGGGACTTGAACCCGAGCACACAGATGTGGGATGTGGCTAGGCCCAGGCTGCTAATGTCAGTCTATTGCAAGTAAATGGTAGCATATGTTCTTCTGGGCGTGGAAGAGTAGGGAATGCACTGAAAGTAGCCATGTGTGTGAGAATTCATCTATTCATTTTTGGAGCACTTATTTTGTGCCTAGCCCTCTGCTGGTTCACTGGTTCTCTCCCAAAATGGCCACAATGACCCACAGTGGGCCAATCCAAAGCCAGGAGCCTCTTCCAGGTCTCCCACATGGGTGCAGGGGTCACTTGTACTTCTGTTGTGTTCTCAGGCTAACAGTAGGGAACAGTAGGGAAGTGGGGTAGCTGAAACTTGAACCATGCATTTGAGATGCTGCAATTGCAGGCAGCAGCTGAGCCCATCCAGGCCTACTGAGGCCTTGGCCACACCTTCAGGTGGGCGGCACCAGCATTGCCCACCCATTTTCTAATTAATTAAGAGACCAGCAATGGGGAACATCTTACCTGTAGGTTCCCCGCCCAACAAGGAGGGGTCAAGGAAAGCTTAAAATCCCAAGACTCTTCCTCAAACCTTTGGTGTCTCTCTCTCCCTCTTTCCAGGGGCACCCCACCTCCCGGCTTCTCCCCTTCCTCTCTCTTCGCTGCTCACCTGGTCCCTTCACAAATAAACTTTTCTGTTTCCAACAGATTCCCGGCTTTTTATTTCGATACTAAGCTGAGAAAAGAACCCACCGGGCATTTCTGGTAACAGCGGCTATACTTGCTATGCCACCATGCCAATCCCCTTTCCCATTAATATTTTTTTAAGACCTGTTGAATATATTCACATGAAAGAAAACTCTACCACAACTGAAAAATGAATAAATTCAATCAGCGTGGATAAATCCTGAAGATAAGATGGAAAGAAAATAGTGTTATTGTGATACATAAGATTGATTACATTTAGATGGGCTTTTTCCAGGCCCAAGAGATCTCTTCCCTCAGGGTCAGTACACCAGGAGGGAAACTTGGGAACTGGATTAAGGCCCTGGCTCCGCCCTGCTGCTAACATCTTGCAGCAGGAAGAGTTTGGGAGGGGTTTGGTCATGGGGTTCAGGCAAAAGTAACTTCCTGCAGTGTGGCGGCTTTGGAGGGTGCCCAAGGCAGGCTGGACCCAATACTGGGGACTCAGGCTAAAGTCACTGCCGGGCCCGGCGGTGTGGCCTAGGGGCTAAAGTCCTCGCCTTGAAAGCCCCGGGATCCCATATGGGCGCCGGTTCTAATCCCGGCAGCTCCACTTCCCATCCGGCTCCCTGCTTGTGGCCTGGGAAAGCAGTTGAGGACGGCCCAATGCATTGGGACACTGCACCCACGTGGGAGACCCGGAAGAGGTTCCTGGCTCCTGGCTTCGGATCGGCATAGCACCGGCCATTGTGCTCATTTGGGGAGTGAATCATCGGACGGAAGATCTTCCTCTCTGTCTCCTCCTCTGTGTATATCTGGCTGTAATAAAATGAATAAATCTTTAAAAAAAATAAATAAAGTCACTGCCAACAGATGGTGACCGAGTCCTAGGCTTTGAGTGGCCAGTGTGCCTATTGGGCTTGAGGCTCTGCCTGCTGGCTGCCTGGTGGCAATCTCTGGGGTTTTTAGGGTATGTAATTGCTGCCTAGGGACAGCCACGGATAAGGCTGGTGTGAGTGTAGGTGAGGGATGAAGTCTAGCTGATTCCCAGCAACAGGGTCCTAGAACTTTCTGGCAGGCGTGGGGACAGAGACCTGGTGGTTTGGAGGGGAGAGTCCATAAGATCTATTTGGGCCAGACTGATTCACCAGCCCAAATGGGAATCCTGAGATGGGCTGTTAGCATAGAGCTTCACTGACTGCCACACACCAGTCCACATGAAAGCTATGGATGGGGGCCTGTCTGGCAGGGCTAGGTACCAGTACCTGACTGACTGGTGGAATAGTGGACGGGTCACATTTGGCAGGGTCAAGACACTAACTGGAACGTGAAAGAACCAGGTCCGGGGGTAGGTTTTGTGGGGGAAGTGTGGGCCCAATCCTGTGGAAATACAAGTCCCGCTTAATGATTGGGGTGATGGGCTGAGCTAGGTGTGACCTTGGAACCTGCCATCACTTATGGGTAAAGGAGCCAACAACAGTCTGGGCAGGTCAAGGCAGCAGCACCCCGAAAGTATATCCTAAAATAGGATGTGGGGTGGGCAAAGCTGCAACTGGAAGGCAGGGCTGAGCAAACCTCAACTCACAAGGAAGAACAGAATTCAGGATGGAATACAGGTCATGCCGAACTAGGCTCTTACACTGACTGGTTTGCATGAGCCAGGGGTACTAGGCCACAGCACTGAAGGCAAAGGCTGACAGGTGAGGGGCTAAGCCAACTGGGTCAGAGCAACCACTGGCACGCACATAATCTAGGGCTGGGAATAGGCTCGGCTGGGGAGCTGTGAGAGTACACCCTTGCTAGGTTGGGGTTCCCACGGGAGAGTGCAGGGGCCAGAGTGGGGGCTGTGTTCTGGTCTGGATATGGCTGCAATCTCCCTTGGCACAAGTGTGAACTGGGGCTGGGCGCACCTAACCAGGCTAGACGCCAGCACCATCTGGTGCTCTAGAGAACCTGGGTAGATGTAGGACAGACTAGGCTGGGCCTCTGCTCCTACTGAGCCATGTGTGAGCAGTGTCTGGGTATGGACAAGCCTTGACTGGGCTGAAACATCCAACATCAAGAAGTGGAATGGACTGAAGGCCAGTAAGGAGGGCTGGCCCATGGACCCACCAGCATGTGCAAGATCTGGCATAGGGAGAGGTTCTGATGGAGGAGCTTGGGAAACTCCTCTGTTGGGACACAGTCCGTGCAGGTGAGTGCAAGAGCCACTTTAGGGAGCAACCCAGACCAGGCCAGAGAAAGATACCCACCATTAAACATTTGGCATAGGTTGGGGGCAAACCAGAATGAACCAGTTCACATCACCTGCTGGCAAATCCAAGCACCAGAATAGAGTGTGGGTCAGGCCAGGTTCAGTCGCAGCACAAACTAGTGCACACTACGGAATGCCAAGGTGAGGTGAGCCATACCAGATGTGGCCGCAGTGCCCAAACAGCACATGTGAGAACCAGGGAGGGAGGCGGCAAAGCTGGCAGGAGGGATGTGGGCTCCCCTGCTGGACAACCATTCCCATTGGAGAGTGTGAATTGGGATGGGGCAGACCAGACCAGGCAGGGCTACAACACCTGTGGACCTCATACGAGCTAGATCAGGGAAATGCCAGGTTGGGCTGACTATTCCGACTGGTGCAAGCAAAAATTAGAGTGGGTGAAGGTTGGTTGGGCTTTGCTGCAGTATCAGCTGGCAGAGGCTGGCACTGGTTGTTAAATCTGTCAAGTTAAACTCCAGAACCACCTGGAGAGTGCATAATCCGGGAGTGGGAGTGGCCTAGTAGGGAAATAGTGGGCACCTCCCTCTTGGGTTACCACTGCTACTGGAGAGCATGAAAACCAGGACAGGGGCAGGGGTGGCTAGACAGAAAGACACCCACCAGTATGTGTGTGGGCTGGATAGTGAGGTTGCTTAGGTTGAACTAGGCTTCAATGCCCATTGACATGCACGAGAGCTAAATGGGATGTGGGACAGACTGAACAATTCTGTGGTAAATAGTGGCAAGCATGGGAACCAGGGTAGGGAGCAGGCCTGGTAGGAGTTATGGGGAGTTGCTCCGACTAGGCTGCAGCTCCCACTGGTTTGCATGAGGGTTGAGTATGAAATGGGCAGGATTGGGCTGGACTGCAACACCCATTGGTTCGCATGGAAGACAGGGCTGGAAAGAGAACTGACCCAGCAATTGCAATGACCAGCATGTGTATAAGCTGACTGGGGCGACGGATGGTGCCGGACCCTGTACTGGCGAGCACACACAAGAATCAGGTCTGGGATCACCTCAGACGAAGTTTCTTTGGAGATCCCTCCAACTGAACTGCTGATCTCAGAACCCCAATCATGAAGAAACTATGTCAGCCAGTGGATTCTGAATAGAGTTCATCGTGATTGGAATGGCGAGATTGGCAGCAATTCAGAACAGTTGAACTATCAAAAGTGCTTGAGCAGGACCCTGGGATGGGTGGGAGGCTGGGTAGGGCTTCTCCCTTTGTTTCTTCCCTGACCCCAGATACGGGGGGGGAAATGATATTAGTGTGGAAACAATGGTCTTTCCCAGTTGCCTGTAGCCCTTGACCCTTTGTACCCTAATCAACTATGTAAGATTAAAAAATCTATATATATATATAAATAAAAAAGATTGAGAGAAGAAAGAAAATAGTGTTATTGTGATACATAAGGATTGATTACATTTGATAATTTTTTTTTAAGATTTATTTTCTTTTTTCATTGAAAAGCCAGATATACAGGGAAGCGATAACAGAGAGAAAGATCTGTCCACTGGTTCACACCCAAGTGGCCACAATGGCTGGAGCTGAGCTGCTTCTTCATGAGTTTCTTCTGAGCCTCCCAAGGGGTGCGGGGTCCCAAGGCTTTGGCTGTCCTCAACTGCTTTCCCAGGCCACAAGCAGGGAGCTGGAAGGAAGGTGGAACAGCCAGGATTCAAACTGGTGCCCATATGGGATTCTTGCACGTGCAAAGTGTGGCTTTAGGCACTAGGCTATCGTGCCGGGCCTAGATAATTTTTTTTAAACACATAGAACAGTGTTTTACATAATTTTTGCATATGGATTCAAATATAAACAACAGAAGTATAAAAAGTATGGACTAGGGCCAGCATGGTGGCATAGCTGGCTAACCCTTTGCCCTGTGGCCCTGCCATCCCATATGGGTGCTACTCTAATCCAGCTCTGCTGAAGGTCTAAGCAGCAGAGAATGAGCCAAGTCCTTGGAGCCCTCACCGTCATGGGAAACCCTGCTCCTGAACACCTCAGCTCTGGTCACTGCAGCCATTTGGGGAGTGAGCCAACAGATGGAAAGGGCCTGCAACTGCCTGTAATGTATTCTTTGAAAACAAAGTGAGTGAAGCTCACTTAGCAAATCTGGGTAGTGTGTGTGCAAGGACTCATCTGTATCATTCTCTGCAACTTGACACAGAAACAATGTCATGGTTTTGTTTTGCATTTCATTAAAGAGTTTCTTTCCAACTGGACATTCATTTAGGTGTATTTTGTTTTGCCAGTTACTGGAAGGAAAAAGAATGAGTTTTTTTGGAAGATTTTAAAGCCCTCCCAAGTGGAGGCACCTGTGGACAGGTACACATTTGGGTTCAAAGTCAGGGAGGGAACTGGGGTGAAGTGGGGAAGGCACGAACATGGTGGCGACTTGCTGCAACTACTTACCCTCTGCCTGGAAGGAAGGCTACTTGGCCGTGACGTGGGGCAGGCAAAGGGTCTGCAGAGCTAAGCCTGGCAGAGGTTCCATGGGATTTGCCACAGGGCATGAGGCTCTGGGTGGCCTTGCAAAGGGATTGTCTGATACCTGGGGCCAGAATCCTGGCTGGAGTCAGAGTGCCTTGTGATATGGCACCTTGTGTCTTCCTCCCCACTTCTGGAAGCCACCTTTCACAGAACGGCCTTCTGTCCCACCTGCAGGCTCACCTGGCTCCAGGGCCACCACTCTCACAACAACATAGGAGGGCGTCTGGCACACCTGGGTCAGGCTTGAGCCTCACTGCAGACACTGTACGTTAACTGATCAGTGAGGCAAACTGCTTTAATGGGGCAGGGTGGGAGTGTTCAGTTGATAAAAGGTGATGTGGCCCCGCTGTCTGAGCCCATCAGTCTTCTGGTGTTAAATCTGGAATTAAAACGAGGTAGGAAAGATCTATGCATATTGAATACAAAATGCAATTGTCTGTCAGCACAGGAACTGAAGTATCTGCAGCAAATTATATTTAAGGCTCTATTGTCCCAGGCAGATTAGCTAATGCTTGATTTTTAAGTATAGGCTCCTAATGCTATTACTCCTGGTTAACTCTGCCTGGCAGGTAACCTTGTGGAACAAATGACTGCATTGCTTGAATAACATATTTGATCAAATAGGACAATTCCTTCAAAAATGGAGTTCTCTGTGGCAATTTGAGACCTGTAATCAGCAAATTAGATGATTACAGCAGGGATAAAAATAGTTCTCTAACAATGTCCAAGGTATAAATGTGATTTGAATTTCAAAATGTTGAGCATGTGGAAGGCAAAAGCCTGGGTAAATACGACTAGACATTATCAGATTTGATTTCTCTCACCATCCCTGCCCTGGGCTACAGCCTGATTTTGCCCAAATAAACGCCAGTTGTGTTTGTGTCTGAGAGAGGATAGAAGCGCATCGGTCACTTCACTCCTAATCTTAAGGAGCCCCACAGCTTTCCTGCCTTCCTTCAGGGACGTGGCACGCACCTCAGCATTTTTTGTCCACCTAGTGGCTATGAAAGAACCACCACAAATCCACGTCCAAGTATGGGAAGGTCTAACAGGTCAACCCTGAGCTGGGGAAGGCTGTGCAGACATGGTGTGCTGCCTTGCCTTCCACTTGGCCTTTGTGGCCGGTCAGTGGATCATCCCGTTTCTCCATCCCTAACGTCAAACCGAGGCGAGACTCAGCAGCATCTCTGCCTCCAGTCCTTCCTGCAGACACTTCTGCCTCAAGCCTGAGTCACCAGGCTGATCCAGCGCTCCCTCTCAGCCTGGTGTCTGTGCTGTCACTTGCCTCCTCTGGTGTTTAGCTGACCAGCACAGTTGGAATGGGCATACGGAGCCAGAGTGCAAGGGCACAGGAAGTTCCTCTGAGAGGGGTGACTTCACTTGTCCTTAGTAGCAGCTTTTGGGCTTGCAACAGAACCATGGAAATTACTGGTGACTGACCGCTGGCTATGGCAACGCTGACATTTGAAAATTTTGATTTTTCTGAACTGTGGCATTGCAACCGCTGCCACCCAGGATGTTCTTACACAGCAATTTCAGTAGCGGTGAATACTTAACTGCAGCTGGGATCCAATCAGTGTTGGCTCATGTTTGTCAGGTTCACAACTTTGTAACAGAATTTGGAAATGTCTTCTGTGCCACATTTTCTTGTGTAGGAAATACCAAATGTAAGGTAACTACGTGGGAGAGGCCTAGCTGCCCGAGATAACTACAGAACCCTAGAAGCCGCGTCATTTCACTGCATACCACTGCACGTAGATTTATAATGCATTTATTAGGAAAACAGTATCAAAATTTGCCAGAACTACATCAATGTCAAAAAGTAGGAACTCTTTCCAACTTCATACAAATATGCTACGGGTTTAAATGGCTCTTTTAGATAGATTTTTGCAAAGTGAGATAAAAAAGAGCAAGTTAAAAGAAAGTGGTACTTATCTGCTCACCCTCCCTCCCTTCAATACACTCCCCCAACACAGTACCAGACCATGTGGAGAACGTTCAACAACAGCAAAATGAGCCGTACACTTGAGGTGGACAGGCACTTGGTGACTTCATCAGTGGCCAGGGAGCAGACGGTACTAACATCATGGCCTTGAACTACACACAACTTGATTTTGCATTTTCTTCTTAAATGCATAGTTTTAGGCTACTGTGTTAACATGTTCTCCAAAGGAAACTTAATTCTTTAGGTTAAGAACGGGATAGGGTGAAGAGTATATTAAATAATATTAATCACAGATTTGTAGAGCTTTTAACCAGTCCTGAGAAAATTGAACCCACAAATCCTGTTAGATACGAAACTGACTTAGTACTCCTACGCATGAGCCTGGTGTGGGCAGCCACCTGGGCAACACGTGTGTGCAGAATGCCACATTGGTACCTCGCTTCCAGCTCAGCATTCTCAGAAGGCAGACAGGACCACACCCGACACTGCTCCTGCACCCGAAGTTTTCTTCTAAATGGATTTGCTTGAAAACTTGATCTTCCAGAAGCACAAAGTCAAAAATACATAATTTGATACAGGTATACTTCAATGTTGAGGTCTAACTTAAGTTACCAAACATAGCTCATAAAACTAGCTGTCTCAAAGACAGTATTATCTTTATTAAAAAACGGATAGACATAGCAGCACTTACAAAACAAGTTCATAAAAGGCATTGTACGCTGTCAACTGATAGTGTGAAAGGTGCAAGCCCCGGCCGGCTGGCTGCAAGCCTGGCATCACCACGCTTGCTCATGAACACCTGTTCCATTTACCACGACGTACCCAGAACACCCAGGAGGAGAGCAACAGCAACAATGGTGCTGCTCAGCTTGAAGCCTTTGTCACGGTGTGAACAGTCAGGCAAACCAGGCAGCACCCTCCTTAGCAGCATCTGGAGCACTCACTGGTGTTCCGGAGGTGGCTGGTGTACTTGACCCACTCATTGAAATAACGAAGCATCCAAAAAAAAAAAAAAAAAAAAAAAAAAAAAATCACTTCTCCCTGTCCCATGTCATCCACAGAAGGACTTCTGTTGTGGAAGAGGTACACTCTTCCACTTACATATCTGTAAAAGCAAATGCAGCAGACAGGGGAACTGGGAGTAGGCACCTCTATGCGACTCTTTGGTGGAGCAGGCTGGTGTGGTCACACGCTCTCCTGCTCGCTGCTCTGCTTCTTGCCGCTCTGCGGCGGGGTAAGGACCCCAGTGGGGAGAGGAGAAATCCTATTTTGTTCGGACAATATGGCTTTCTTTGCTTGGGCTTTGTCCTGTGGACGAGAAGCAAAGGGCATGTCAGAGTGGAAGGACCTGGCTTGCTGTCACTCAGTGCTTTCTCTAAGAGGTGAATGAGTGAGAGAGTGAAGGAGCAAAGAACACAGCCATCTGCTGAGCGAGCTGTTTGTCTCAGGCGTCTGGAGCCTGCCTGAAGGAGCACGCATAGGCTGCTGAGACGATGAAAGTCAGCAGTAAACCAAGGAAGGGCACTGACCAGCAAATCCAAGCTGTTGATGTGGGTCTGGATGTTGTGTGCGTCTTCAGCATGGACCCCCTTGAAGTGCTTAAGTTTGGAACTTCCCGTCTCTCTTATGACCATGGCAAATGGAACCATCCACTTCACACACTTCTCTATGTCGCACCACTGATATCCTGCAGGGAAAACCAAAGTGTGGGCTCAGGCCGAGGCCAACGCTTTGCTCAGTTTAGCACACCTTGCTTGTGAAGCCACTGGAAAATCAACGTACCTGAAACCTTCTGCATCAGTTCGGATGAAGAGAAATGATACAAGGCAGAAGCAGCCAGGATGCCATAAGAAAATTCTAGGCAGTCGACATCCAGGACACAGAGGTCCAAAAGCTGCAAGGAAGGGAAGGACACTGAGGCAGCTGGCCCACACACGTGGCTTCAGGGAGGTCCCCGCTCTGGCCACAGGTGGCCGCTCACCTCTGCAATCTGTATGAAGATCTGCTGGGGGTACTGCGGGAGCAGCACTTCATACACGTCATTCAGATACGCGACCTGCATGTACACATTCAGCCAGGATACAATGGTGAGAGGAGTTAAGTGCCACTTGAGGGCCTAAAAGGAACAGAGAAAGGAGACACAGGGTTCAACATACAGCCATGTTTCATGCCCAAATGTGTTCAGTGGGAGGATGAAGCCTACAGTTGCACACATAAGACGTTTTGTATGCATTTTAAACATTGACAGGAAACCTAACTTGTAACCTACCTTCATAATCACTAATTCCATGGTAAGAATTTCATCCCCTGAACAAGCCCCGTCTGTAACATAGGCAAACTGGTGCAATTTAGGAGGATAGATTTCCTGGAAGAGAATAAATGCAAGACACCATTAGCAAAAAACAAAAACCAAATCTCTAAAGGGGTTTCCACTTCCAATGGACATCCAGAATTGTTCCCTGGTGCTGGAAGAGAGGGTTCACTGTGGGATTAAGCTGGGAGTCACTCCAGTGCTACAAAATGCGGTTCCCGTGAAAGCTCTCTCCAGAGAAGCTGCTTGTATGCGGTACTGGTGGTGCTGACACCCCCGCCGTTTCAGTACCTTGAACTACATGGCTGAAAGTTGGGCCATATACTCGGATATAATCACACTATCTATGTACATTTTATTTTAGTGGCAAAGAAACAGGAAATGTTCTTCGTTGCTTGTCCAGTCCCCAAAACTGGGTCCCAGGAACCCTGCCCAGGACTGCTCTGTGGGTCCTGCCCACTTGCCTCCTGGAGTTCGGGGCAGCGGACCCCTGGAGTCAAGAAGTGGAACCTGGTAGCAAATCCAGGCACTCCAGTGTGGGATGCAGGTGCCTCAACCAGCAGCTGGACTGCTGGGCCAGATGGCTGACCAACCCCCCGTCCCGCAAAATTGGCCTCTGTTAGTTCAAAGATTGTTTTTAAAAAATAGTTATGCTTAATGTAATGACAGCAACCTATGTATTCTATATGCTTACTATACCTCTTTCTTCTCAGCTGGTTTCCAGGATTTTGTGCATGTCTTAATTAGATACATTTTGGTTATGTATTATAGCCTAGTCCATCTCTTCCCCAAATCTTTGCGATGCTCAAGAAACACGTCATTATGGAAAAAATGCAAAAAGTTATTTACCTCAAGTTTGGCAGCAATAAATAACGATGAAATCCCAATAAGCTGTAGAAGTGTTTTTACAATATTTTCTTGAGTGGCCATGTACCGATCAAAGAAGTCCTGCGCCAAGTAAAACGTCTCCCTGTGAAGCTTATAGACTTCACACACCTGAAAAATATTCAGCACATGCTTGAGTTCTGGGCAGGACAGCATAACCAGTCACAAGAGAGCAGATACCCTGGCTTGTTGGAAAGGATGGATGCCTGGCTGTCCCCAAGCTCACACACATTGAACTACTGGGACTCAGATGGAAGACCAAGGGGTTCTGGGATCTCAGACACATTCATTACCCGGTGAAGGCAGCACTGAATTGTCACAGAACAAACAAAATTGTATGTTCTTAAAGAACACTGCCCTCCCTAACATCCTCATACTGAGCCTTGCCATTAAGAATGGTTAATAGCTTCTATATGAATGTCCTTCAGGACAAGCTGGCCAAATGCTGCAACCCTGAGCGGCTGAAGCTTTTTCAGACAGCATGAAGCAAATAACCCAGGTTTGACTCTAATTCAGGATTTATCTCACACTGCTTAAACTGAAAAGATTAAGACAATCCCAGGCCCGGCGGTGTGGCCTAGCGGCTAAAGTCCTCGCCTTGAACGCCACGGGATCCCATATGGGCGCCGGTTCTAATCCCGGCAGCTCCACTTCCCATCCAGCTCCCTGCTTGTGGCCTGGGAAAGCAGTAGAGGACGGCCCAACACATTGGGACCCTGCACCCATGTGGGAGACCCGGAAGAGGTTCCTGGTTCCTGGCATTGGATCGGCACAGCACCGGCTATTGTGGCTCACTTGGGGAGTGAATCATTGGACGGAAGACCTTCCTCTCTGTATATCTGACTTTGTAAGGAAAATAAATAAATCTTTAAAAAAAAAAAAAAGACAATCCCTGCCTTGCCCACCTCACAGAGATCTGGTAAAAGCACCATGGTGGGGCTGAAGGGAACAAAGAACTCTGACTTCAGCTCACCATCACCACATGGCAGACTGCACAAGCTACACGAACCACCACATCACTGCACAAGCCACTGCATGTGAGTGCAAATCCAGAGTTAATATGTACACAGATGCCAGAGAAACAGAAAACTGCCAGTCTCCTGCAGTGGTCAGACCTGCTAAAACACCTCTGAAAGCAAACTATGTCCCAAGTGCTTGAACTTGGATCCTGGATGGAGTTTGTGGCTCTTGGCCTAGTCCAGCCCTGTTCCACCGTGACCATCTGGGAGGCAGGAACCAACAGACAGAAGAGATGTTTCTCGGCCTCTTCCTTTGTCAATGATACATAATAAAGAATCACTCAAGACCATTTCTAAGGTCCGGGTGAAGCTTTTTAATTTAAAAAGTTAAAAACTTTTTACTTCAACAGTTTTTTTATTTATTTGAAAGGCCAAGTGGCAGACAGAGAAGGAGAGAAGATGCAATGGTAGGGCAGGCCTAGCTAAAGCCAGGAGCCTGGAACTCCACCTGGGTCTCCCACGTGGAGGGCAAGGGCCCCGGTGCTTGGATTACCCGCTGCCTTCTTAGGCACCTTAGCAGGGAGCTGAACTGGAAGCAGAGCTCTGATATTGTATGGTGTCACAGCTGGCAGATTAATCTGCCCTCCCACAGCACCAGCCCCCAGTCGCACTGAGATCTTTATAAAACTATTCCTGCAAAGAATGACGGCACCAACTGCATTGTGAAAAACCAAACTTGTCAGCCACGTTTTTGTGAGAATGAGTTGGAACCCAAAGGATTCAGGCATACTACATCTAATGCTTCAAGGATTTAGAAAATGTTGCAAAGAGCCCTGTGACAAGGGCTGTATGGTACGGTGGTCTGAGGTGGACAACTGCAAGGCCTGCCAAGGAAATCAAGAGAGTAGGACCTTCCCATGGACCTTTGCACAAGCACAAATCAAGGAAGACAATCTCCATACCATTTCTGTTCCACACAAACTGCGAGTCAGACACTGCTAGGAAACACCTAATGAGGAAACCTCGACTGC
The DNA here is from genome assembly GCF_030435755.1 of Ochotona princeps. NCBI lineage: Eukaryota > Metazoa > Chordata > Mammalia > Lagomorpha > Ochotonidae > Ochotona > Ochotona princeps. The sequence goes on along the minus strand of NC_080847.1, from coordinate 43,169,095 downwards.
AGCTGAAGCGACTGGCCTACGGAAGGCACTTGGATGGCAAGTGGCACCAGGGAATCTGATTCTGGAACCAGCATCAACTGGGCACACACGACCCTGGAAACAGCTGACTTCAAAGGGCGTACAGCGGCGGTCAGACGCCCAACATCTGCATGTGTTCTGTACAACAAGCCACCTGAGCTGTCCTTCCCCCCTTAAGGCGCACCATCTAGAAGTCACTCACAGTTCATCCCAGTAACAGGTGCACTGCTGATAAAATTTCACTTTGTGTATTTAACAAGTCTCTTGTTAATTTGTAATAACTTGTTCTTTTGATCAATTGTTGCAGAAGGACAAGCGTATGATCAATAAAACATGTAAACTTTTTTGTTAGGATATCATTCTGTAGCAAAAGGGAAATGCATTCCAAGAAGTCACAAATGAACAATGTAAGATCCGACTTTTCAAGATAAGCATGTTCATTTATTTCTACAATTTGATAGTATTATCAAAGAGCTGATATTCACATTCCAGTAGATACAGTCAAAAGCTATTTAATGACCAGAGCTCAAATATCAATATTTACAATTTATTGGAAAATACACCTTTGCAGCTATGTAAACTTTGATGGAAAAAATTTAGACGCCAGCTTTAAAATGCCTAAGGCGCAAAGATACTTCAGAAATTCTTTTAAGGGGCCGGCATTGTGGTATACAGCGTGTTAAGCTGTTTGCAGGCATCCCAAAAGCAGGCTGCAGCTCCACTTCTGATTTAGCTCCCTGGTAATGCACTTAGGAGAGCGGTGGGAGATGGATGAAGAGCTCGGCCCCTGATGCCACAAGCAAGACCCAAACGGAGTTCCAGCTTTCTGACTTTGGCCTGTTCAGCCCCTGGCTACTTAAGCCATTTAGGGGAGTGACCCAGTGGATGGGAGAGATCTCTGTCTTCTCCCCCCGCCCCCCCATGGAAGTTACTTTAGGAAGGCAGACAAAAAATGACAGTTTCAAAGCTACAGAATGTCTTAATGGAATCCAACACACAGAGTGATGCCCTAGCAATGAGAAGGTGCACCTCACCTCCATCAGCCAGTCCAGGAGAATGGCTCGCATCTTCGGCTGCAGGAGAGGGTGGCGCTGCAGAAAGTGCTGATCCCGGGAGTATTTCTTTTCCTTGTTTAACATGATCTTCCAAACCTCCTCTCTATTGGCCCAGCTACCAAAAAACAAACAAAAAACAGAGCACACAGGTGTCAGTGTGCCTCCATTCTAACGAGGACTGGGACCGCGCAGGAGACCCTGGAAGCCACGGGGCCCCCCAACACTCACTTCAGGACAGGCAGCGGCGAGGCTCTGGGGGGCGCCAGGCTGTGAGGATCAAACGTGGTGTTTGCATAGACCAGCTCGTCGTCTTCCTTGTCGGGTGTGGGGATCGAGGGGCAGGGGTTTGCATTGTTGTCCCACAGCTGCCAGGAGAAAGCAGAGTTCAGAACGTGCGATGTAAACCAGCTATTTTTACATTACCTAGTACTTCAAGAAATGTCTTCTCACTAGAGAATCATTGCCCTGTCTGAATAGTTAAACATGGAGGTGGCCTGGGCACGTAGCAGCTACAGGCGTAACTTCAGGCTTTCGGTTAATTTCTGTCACTAGTTTGAAAGTCTGTGCAGTAAGCTCCCAGGAAAGCAGGCACGCAGCAGGTCTCAGCCTCCACATCATGATAAACTAAGGCACTTCCGCAGCACAGTGGGCGCAGAAGGGGTAAAACAAATGCAAACAGCTCTCACATCACAAAAAGCACAAATTAATTAGCGGTTCAGCAAGATAGTGAGATGCTGTGGGATTACTTGATCAAACTTCAAGATATTTGGTTTTTGAGGTTTTTTTTTTTCCTTTGTTTGAAAAAAGTGACCAACAAAAAGCTCCTTTCTACTGGTTCACTCCCCAGTGCTCAAGACCGCCCAAGCGAGGAGCAGGGGCCTCAGCCTGTCTCCCACTACCTGAATGTCACCCCCTGCCTCCCAGGAGCCTCAGGAGCCAGCCTGGGACCAGACACAGGCACACTGATGGGGGCCTCTTAACCCCAGGTCAGATGCCTGATTCCCCAAGTGGGTCTTAAGAAATACAACTACACTACTAAAATGTCATTCACATGAGCATTCCACATTCACACACACTAAAGACCAAAAATGCAAACTGACTGTCATTTTTTAGTATCTTCATTTTTAAAACAAACCTATCAAATGGCCCATCTTCCTCTGGTTATAAGCCTAGCCAAATACTTAAACAATGAGGATCTTTTGTTATCCTGAACTCAAAGCAAATCTACCTAATTAAAACCAAATCAAGCCACAGATCATGCTGACTCCATGGAGCCAGCCCTCAGGGTCTCCGAAGCATCCGAGTTCTATCCAAGAGCCCCGCAAAGAGCGGGATTCATATAACATTAACTGATCATTAAAGCCCAAACACTACACTTCTCCAAAGGATTTCCAATTCCTCCTCACTCTAGTCAATTTTCAATATTTGGAAAATTAGCCATTCATATAGTATTTTCTTTTTAAAGCTACTGTTTGTCACCCCTCCCTACAGAGCATCCAAAGTTTTAATTGTGAAACTTAGGAAGGAGTGAATTTGTTGAAGATCCCAGGGAGTTAATCCCACTCAGCACAGAGGATCTGTGAAGTAAGTCTGCCACCTGAGAGATGGCCACTGTTGGCTAGAGCAGACAGTGGGTTGAGTACCTGTGGATGACGACACTCAGGCCCTCAAAGCTGCCTCAGTGACTGCGTGGTGGCAGCTGGTGAGGAAGCCCAGAGCGGGAGGAGCAAGGCTGGAGCCTGCCCTTTCCCTACCCAGCGCCCCAGAACTGGGCATGCAAATTCTGCAGGGACTCCCTGCCACCAGCTGTGTGAGAAAAGCCACCGCCTTTCAGTCCTAGCGGACTGTGCTGATAGCACTTCCTTGCTACACCTGGGCCAAGCTGCTCTTCTTTCGAGAATGAATCTAAGTCGAAGGCACAGCTGGTTCCACCATCAGTGGCACATCTCACCACTGGGTGAGAATAATCAAGTTCATGTCCTCTAATTCGGGTGTATACCAAGTTTCACAGAGCTCTTTTATAAAATAATCAGATTCCACTTCAGATCAAACAATTGGGACTCATGTAACAAATGGCCAAACAGCCATGATAAGTAGAAACTGTCCCACAAACACATGTTTTCAAGCTAACTTCCCAATAAAATGTGCAGAACCTTTATCATCAGTGTGGACAACGGGGACCTTGCCTTCTCACGGAAATGGTGCAGCTATGCGTATTCCAGCTACCAGCTACCACCTCCCTGCCTTCCACGACACAGCCAGCCTTGGGCATGCTCAGGGCACCGTTCAGAACAGAGCTCTAAAACTAAAAGCCAGCGGTGATGGCTTTACCTCACCCTCAGCTGCACGTTTCTCTCAAAACACACCTGGGGAAATAGCCTTGAATTTCACAAGGAGAGATTCATTTTATAACACCCATAAAATCAATCTGCTTCACTAAAAGTTTCTTTTAGGGGGAGAAAACAATAATTTGGGATGTATCATCTTATTTCCTTTGCTACAGTGAAGTCTTTCTAACAAGGAAATTAATTCCTTGTTCAAGCCACTGGTCCTCTCCAGAAATGCCTAGCGGAGTCTCAGGTGCAGTAACAACTGGCTATTGCAGTGGTGTGGCCCTGCACTTCGAAGTCCCCAACCCCTGAGATCAGCTGCCACAGCCCCCAACTACGATGCGTGATGTGCCAGACCATAGCCCCCAGGCCAAAGCCAGTCCTGCTCGGCTTTTATCTGGGATAGTCAGAAGGCCCGGCCAGCTAACCCGGCGATAGGCTCCTTCCCCCGACCGCCACCATAACTGCAGTCTCCAGCCATTTCTGGAGGTGACGAGATAAAGCAGGCCTTCTCTGCACGGCACGTCTGATATTACAATGATATCATGCAGCATGCAGGAAATTTGGCGGTAACTCGGCTAAGGAGGGGCTAGACAAATGGAGCATCCTTAGGGGTGTTGAGGCACACACAGCGCTACCCAGAAAGTTCCACCACTCATGCTGAAGCGAGGGCAAGCCCAGGCAGCAGGTCGTTGTTATCTGGGCTGGGGGAGCTTCAGGGGCCAGAAACGGAAGCAGCATGTGTAACCTGACCTAGAGGGGACAGGTCATGCCCACACAGCACCAGCAGGGACTAGGGACAGTGTGGTTGTCACACGCACACACACGCAGGTCACGGCCTTTGGGGGAGGTGGTAGCCCCAACTCTGCCACTGGGATCGGCCTCTCGTCCAACCCAGTCTTGGCTTCCTCAAGGGCTAAAGGAGAGGACCGCATTGCTCCAGGTCCACTCCGATTCTTCCCAGGGCACACCTGTAACCTCACAGAGGTCCAGTGAGCCAAATGGCCTGTCCTGGAATCCAGAGAGCACCTGCTCAGTCACTCCGCGTCTCACAGGGGCTGGGAGGCCCCGAGGCAGGCCCAGGCCCAGGGCCACCTACCTGACTGCCACACTGGCCTCGCACAGGCCTGTCGAGCTTGGCAATTTCTTCATCTGGATCCTGCAAAAACTACCAGCCCCAAGAGACAAAACACAGAGAAGGGGGGAGAGAGGAAGGCTGATTAGATGTTGAACACCCAAGGGACCCAACCTGTCCCCCAAACCCTTACCGGTAACTGTGAAACCCACCCATGTCTAGTACCCAGGTAACGCGGATGGGGTCGAACTCTCCCCAACCTGTGCCCTTTGTACTCACAACAGCCACATCTGCCTTCCTTTTCCTGGTGCGGAGGGTGAAGTCGGTGCCACCTTCGTCTTTCATGGTCTCCCGTTCCTTTGCATCCCTGCGGGTCAGGGTGGCACCAAGGCTGGGGTGAGTCTTCCCCTCCCCCACCGCCGCACACCCTCCCAGTCCCGCAGCGGCCAGGGCCACTCACCTCTCCTTCCTCTCCCTCGGCATGGCGTGGGGCTTCAGCTAGCACCGCGGGCCTGGGGGCATCAAGCAGGCAGCGGGGTGAGCACACCGTGGGCCACGGGGCTGGAGCCCAAGGGCTGGCCTGGGGCACCCCTCCCCCTCCCGCGAGGGTGGTGGTGGTGACGGCGGCGGGAGCCTCCCGGGCCGGCCGGGAAAATGGCCGATGGGCCCGGGGTGGCCTGTCACCCGCCACGCCGTCCGCGGTCCGTGGTCCTGGGTCCGAGCCCGAGCTGGGGGAGGCCTCCGATGTCGCCAGAGACATCCCCCCAACCGACCCATCACCTCCCTGGGGGCCCCGGCTGCCTCAGTCTCCCCTCAACACCTCCCCGTCCGTACCCCATCTCCAAGCCACCATGCCCGGGGCACCCCGTGCGGATGCCCCCCCGGCACCCAGCGACCCGCCCCACCCCCACCCCCACCCCGGCCCAGCCCGGGCGCTCGAGAAGTCGCGCCGCGGCTCCCGTCCCGGCAGCCCGCAGCAGGGCGCTTACCCGAAGCCGTCTCCACGGCAGACAGCGGTGCACGAGCCGGGGCAGGAGACGGGAGACAGGAGATGCGCAGCGAGCGGGGAGTCGGGAGGCGGCGGCGGCGGGCCCTGCGCGCGGCGGTGGCGGGATCCGCGCCTGCCCCCTACACCGCGCTGGCTGCCGAGCCGGCTGCTCCTGCGCCCGGCTTAGAGCGGGACATTTAAAAATCCCTGCGCGCGGAACCGGCCCCGGCCCGCCCTCGCACCTCCCCGCCGCCGCCCCGCCCCGGCCCGCCTCCCAGCCCGCCCAGCCTCCGCCCTCTGCACCGCCCCCGCCGCGCTGCCGGCCAGCAGGGCGCGCGGACGGCCGGAGGCGGGGACGGCGCGGGGCGGGCCCCCGGGACAGGGCCTGCGCGCCAGACGGGCAGGACGCGGGACGTGGTGGGCGGAGCCGGGGCCGCGGCGGGGCCTGCGCGGGCGGGACGCGGGAGAGCCGGCCGGCGCGCGCCGAGGAGGGCGGGGCTGCGCCGGGCGCAACGCGGGAGAAGTCTGGCGCGAGCGCGGCCGCGGGGCGGAGCGCAGGGCCCGGGGCGGAGCCGCGCGGCGCACGGGCGGCAGCCGGCCGCGTGGCGGGCGCGGGAGGAATGTAAACACGGCGGCGTGCGGGGTTCGGGGCCCGGCGGGTCTGCCCAGGGCAGGTGCGTCAGAGCGTGCGGTCCCCCGCACCCGCCGGCCTCGGACACGCCGCGCACCGCGGCGTGCGCACCGTCCCGCCTGGCACGTCTTCCCCGCCCCTAAGACGCAGGGTTCCGGGACCTGCGCGTCAGGGCGGGGATGTCCCCAAGGTCACAGCGCCTAGGCCCTGGGCCTAGAACCTGGGCTCTCTGGAGCTGTGTCTGGGGTCCCTTCGGTGGCTGTGGCTCCTTCTCTCCGTGCATTTGTTGGTTCATTCGTTCCCCTCATGTTCCAGCACCTGGCGTCCTGTGCCTCCCCCCAGAGCCAGAGCATCAGAAGGCCTTTTTGACCAGTGGCTCCGTTGCAACCCTGTTTGCCGTCAGCCTCAAGCTTTCAAGCAGATTGTTAGGAATTGGACCTCAGGCCCATGGGGTCTTGCTCCCGCTCTGTCCCCCATCCTGGCGGCTTCTCTGACTGTCTGTCGTCCCTTCTCACCTCAGGGCCCTGGAATTCGTCCTGTGGGAGCCTTCTGTGGTACTGCCCTGCGGAGTTGCTTTGCAGCACCTGCTGCCCTGGGTCTCTCCTGACTTGTTTCTTTGACCGCCCCTCCCAGCACACACACCTTGTCAGTCTCACTCACCCTGCTGGAGCCCTCAGCTCTTGGCCTGGTGCCTGGAGGAATTTGTGAATGAATGGCTGGTGAGAGAGACAAGTATGGACCAGTTGTTGCTCAAGCTTAGCTTCTGTACTCAGCTTGGAACAGGACTTTGGAATGTGTCCTCCATCTGGTCTTCCCCAGTGACCAACTTGCCTTCCGAGTCTGGGTCTGACTGGCAAACCTGTGACGGCCCAGGTGCTCAGGGGATCCTAAGCAGGCAAGAAGCCAAACTTCCTCACCCCAATCCTGTGCCCACTAGAAATACCAAAAAATCAAGTATCGTCATCAGTGTTCTCAAAATGGCAGCCACATGCCTTGTTGTAGCAGTCCTGTTCTGTTGACTCCGGGACAGCCTCTGGGGTCTGGGTTGTGACTGGAAGGGGGTGAGGGACATGTCTGCCAGGCATGTAGGCACACATGCCAGTTCCCTGAGCTGGGGGTTCAGGACTAAGGACTCAGGCACCCCACCGACTGTGTCTTACCGGGACGGTACTTAAGAAATCCATTGCTCATATCAGTAACAGAGGACTCAGTGAACTCCATGAGCTATTCAGCACTTTAGTGTAAAATACTTCTGTGTTAGAGTATCTTGCATACCCAGGTTAGGCATATTAAGTGCGTTTTTAAGATTTATTTGGGCCCGGTGTGGTAGCCTACTGGCTAAAGCCTCACCTTGCATGTGCTGGGATCCCATATGGGCACCAGTTTGAATCCTGGCTGCTCCACTTCCCTTCCCTGCTTGTGGCCTGGGAAAGCAGTCGAGGACGGCCCAAAGCCTTGGGACCCTGTACCCACATGGGAGACCTGGAACAGACCCCTAGCTCCTGGCTCCGGATCAGCTTAGCTCTGACCATTGTGGCCACTTGGGCAGTGAACCAGCGGATAGAAGTTCTTTCTGTCTTTCCTTCTTCCTGTAAATCTGACTTCCTTTTTTTTTTTTTTAAAGGATTTATTTATTTTTATTGCAAAGTCAGATATATACAGAGAGGAGGAGAAAAAATATCTTCCATCCAATAATTCACTCCTCAAGTGAGCGCAACGACCGGTGCTGTGCCGATCTGAAGCTAGGAACCCAGATCCTCTTCCAGGTCTCCCACGGGGTGCAGGGTCCCAAGGATTTGGGCTGTCCTTGGCTGCCCTCTCAGGCCACAAGCAGGGAGCTGGATGGGAAGTGGAGCTGCCGGGATTAGAAGCAGCACCCATATGGGATCCTGGCGCGTTCAAGGCGAGGACTTCAGCCACTAGGCCCAAATCTGTCTTTCTAAGAAAAATAAACAAATCTTTCAAAGAAAATATTTATTATTTGAAAGGCAGAGTGAAAGCAAGAGAGAGGTATTTCCTCTGATTCATTCCCCAGAATGGCGTCAACAGCAGAGAGCGGCCAGGCTATGTGGGGTCCCGGTCACATCCACTGCTGCTTTTCTGGAGGTATTGCCAGGGAGTCGGATCACGAGTAGCAGGATTCAAACCAGTGCACATATGCGATGCTGGCATCTCGGGGAGCAGCCTAACGTGCTATGCTACAACGTCAGCCCCTTAAATGTGTTTTTGTTCTCATTTTCCACTTAATGTGGGTTTATCAAGACATAAGTCCATAATGAGTCACAGAGCATCTATACTTCGATAAATAAGAAGGTAATTTATATGTAAAACAAGACACAATCCCTGCCCACTTGGGAGCTGCCAGTCTGTCAAGGAGGCAGCCTGAAAGTTTCCGTATAGAGCAGCAAAGTCCAGGCAGGGAAACCTTTGGAGCTGTGACTTCATGTGGGAAGGAAGGGGGGCATGAAGCCTAAACGTGAGGGCCGAGGTTGCACTGAGCAGGAAGGAACCAGGTAGACAAGACGAGGCTGTGCGGACAGCCTGCACAGCAGCTGGGGGTCTTCCGGCATTGCCGGTGGCCAGCTGCCTGGAGCAGCTCACCTTGCGTGTCTGGGTTCATTTCATTTTTGTGTCTCCAAGCAATTACTCCGTCTTGGGGGAGACTGGACACCCTGTCGCTGCTGACCAACTGCTGTATAGGGACAACAGCACCTCCTCTCTGCCGTGAGACTTCCAGAAAGTTCCTTACTCGATGCTCTGATTTCTGCATTGTTTTTATGAATTTCAAATATTTATTTATTTATTTATTTATTTATTTTTAAGATTTTATTATTATTGAAAAGCCGGATATACAGAGAGGAGGAGAGACAGAGAGGAAGATCTTCCATCTGATGTTTCCCCAAGTGAGCCGCAACGGGCCGGTACGCACCGATCCGAAGCTGGGAACCAGGAACCTCTTCCGCGTCTCCCACGCGGGTGCAGGGTCCCAAAGCTTTGGGCCGTCCTCAACTGCTTTCCCAGGCCACAGGCAGAGAGCTGGATGGGAAGCAGGGCTGCTGAGATTAGAACCGGCGCCCATATGGGATCCCGGGGCTTTCAAGACGAGGACTTTAGCCGCTAGGCCACGCCGCCAGGCCCTCAAATATTTATTTACTTGAGAGGCAGAGAGCGAGGAGAAAAAACGAGAATGCGTGAGATCTTCCACCCCCTACCCCTGGTCACTCTCTAAATGGTTGCAGTGGCTAAGGCTGGCCCAGGCTAAAGCCAGGACCCTGGAACTGCATTCAAGCCTCGCACATGGGTAACAGGGGCCCAACTGCTTGGCCGGCCTGCTGCTTTCCCTGGCACATTAGCAGGGAGCTGGATTGGAACTTGCTAAAACATGAACTGTTGGTCTGATGGGATGCTGGTGTCACAGCTAGTGGTTCAACCGACTGAGCCACAAGGCAACCCCACTTTCTTCATCTTTAAAGTAGATGTGATTCTCATTGTCCCAACCTCAGCATTACTGTGAAGAGCAAATATATTTATCTCCATGATGCACTTGCAACAGTATCTGGCCCGTAGTAAGGGCTCGTTATGTATCCATCATTGTTATAAAGAAAACTGGGGACATTGCTTAGTTTTACACTAATCCAGGCCCTGGGGGTGGGGGAGGGGTAAGGTCAGGATACAGGATATAAAGATCAAGTGAGATGGGGCGTGCAAGGGGAAAGTCCTTCCAGACAGGATTGCTTGACAAGGGGCCCCAGACAGGTGTCAGGAACCCAGGAGACTGCTGCTTGGCCAGGCAAGCCCATCCACAGCCTCTGAGTGCCCTTGACTGGATAACTGGGCCCTGCCTTTGACCAACTCCCTAACAGCAGCATAGACACGTAAGGGCTGGCTGCTGGAGAAGGCTGAGCAGGGACCATATGGCGGCTGAGCACAGAGCCAGCCAGGCCTTTGCAGTCAGGCAGAGCTGGCTGCCTAGACGAGTCTTCATGTGGAAATACCAGCAGAGGGGCCAAACAGGCTGTGCTGGGGGAGCTGAGAAATGGGGGCCAAGCTGAAGGAACCAGACCAGAGAGGGACTGCAGCCCAGCGCCAGGAAACCTGAGTGTGGGAAAGCCCTGGAGGCTTGGCTCCCGTTCTCCCTCAGCCTGGGAACCCTGCCTGCCTGCACAGGCCTGCCAGGGCAACCAGCATCAGGGCCCAGTCCCCAGACCGGCTCCCTAAGGCTCCCATTGCTGTGTATGGACCCTGAGGAGCTGTGTCTTGCAAGGCCACGGGAGAATCCAGCCCTGCCCTACCCCCATTCCACAGGGAGCAGCACTTCCTACAAGGCTCTTGCCAATTAGAAAATTCGCTGAGGATCCGAAGTGTCCTTACAGCACGATACGCGCCAGCAGCTGACATCCATGGATCCTGTGCTTAAGAGTGCAACCTCTGTTGCAGAGAGGTGGATGTGAAGACCCTGGGAGGAGTGGGAATCAGGGAGCAGCGAGTGGGGGCAGATCTGCAGGTACAGACTGCCCTGCAGCCTGGGCAAAGGCTCAAGGTTGCTTTCCTCTGCGCCTGCGCACCATATCCCCAGCTTTCATTTAAAACTTCTCTTTTTGGGTTTTTTGAAGACAAGCACAGCTGCAAAGCAGAGCAGGGGCTTGGAGAGGGAAAGCTCTGGCATCTCCTCCTGGTCAGGGATCAACATTTTTCTCTAAGCACCACCCTCCTGCACTTTGATGGGAGAGAAGCCTTGCCCAATCAAAGCACCACATTCCTGGCCATATGATTGGTTCAGGCAGAGGCATATGAGTCACACTGGACCAATGACAACCCTCAGGTGTTGCTAAGCTGACTGGAAGTGGGCCTGGAGCCACAAGGCCATCTTGCCACGTAAATTGACCTTTAGAGGGAAGCCCTTTCTGGAGTACACAGTGCTGGAAGGCAGGTTTTTGAGCCCTTGAGCCCCTGGGCCTAATCAAGCACAAGACCGGATTCCTGGGAACTTTCTGGCTGCTGGAGCCAATGAGTGACCCTGTATTTACTTAGCCAGTTGAGGTTGGGTATCTCATCACTTACATCTGAAAGGATCATGGCTGGCAGGAGGATGCAAAAGAGATTAACCGTCAGACCTTGTCCTGCTCAGGATAAACCCATTCACGGTGCGCCTCCTGGTGCCTCCCCAACTCCACACCCCATGGACCCTTCTCCTCAAGGCCATCCATCCTCTGGTGCATGGTTCTGGGGGGCAGGGGGCAGGCCTGGCTATGGGGGAGGGCATTAGGTTCATTTGACTTCAACTGTCCCACAATCCTGACTCCCCCTGGCATCCATAAGTCACACAGGAATCCATTGATGAAGCTGTGCATGGCCCAGGTGAAGCCCTTGTGTACCTGGGCTGAGTAGCTCGGCCCTGCCCTGCATGGGTATCTCACACACTCTGTGTGTGAGCTGGACGCTCACTGAGCAGGACTCACCATCCAAAGCTCCGCTGGGCAGAGGTCGCAAACAGACGCTGGCAGCTCAGTTATTTGCAAAAATTTGAGTTCCTGTAAACGTGAAAGTTTCTGCCTCATTGGATAATAGGACGATTTGGCAAAGCGGGGCCTTCATCTATGCAAAGCAAAAGCAGGGGGCTTCCCTCTTCAAGCAGGGCAGCCTCTCCCCACCTCCTCCCCCTCCCCATCCTTACTCCTTTAGGTGTTGTTGACCTTGGAACTTCACTAAGGGATTCAGAGCTGAATCAAGGCCTGCTTAGCAAGATTCTGAATGAGGGAGGGTCTAGATTAAGCAAAGGAGAGAAGGAAGAGTTCTAGGAGGAGCCAGCCAAATAGGACCCCAGTCCTAGAGCATTCCCCGGATCCAAGCCCAGGTTTTGGAAAGCCAGGTTGGTTGAGTAAATGGATGGATGGATGAATGGGTCAGGGCAAAGATAACATTACAGAAAGCCTCTTCCAGATGGAAATGTGAAGGCAAGGAGGCCAGGTGCATGGGGTCAAGGGCACATTCTTTGTTGGTGTTATGGACACAAAGGAATTTCCACACCCAAGGCCAGGGCTGTGCCCCTCTTCATCCACTCTGTTATCCTGTGCTCCCAGAGCGGCTCCACCTAACACCTTTCACTACAAACTGTATTTCCCACTCAGCTTCACTTGTTTGGAAAAGGAAACCTACAGGCAGCATGCTAGGCAGAAAACCAGCATCACCAGCAGCAAAGGGGAGGCGAGTACCAGGATACTTACAAGGAAAGGCAGAATCACGCCCCGCAGAGACTGCCGTCTGCCCGTGCCATGGGCCTGTAGCTTGTCCTCTTTCCGTTCCAAAAGGAATGTGACCAGAAGACTGCTTAGAGGCGGTCCCTGGAGTAGGCACATCCAAGGAGACAGAACGCTGAATAGGGGTTGTTGGGGGCTGGGGGAGAATAGGAGTGGTGATGTCAGTCCGTGTCATACATGTTCTGCCAGAAGTTTTTAGGATGCTGAGCAAACATTAGTGACTGCGTTAGAGATTGAAGACTTCACAGATTCACACTGAGGCCTTCTTGATATAGTACACCATGAAGAAGACTTGGAAAAAAACCCTCATGGTGGAAAGTGTGATTATTTAAAAAGTAAGAAATCAATCAGTGTTGGGTGTTACAGAGATGAGGGGTAGTAGAGGAGGGAGCAGGAGGCCCCAGGTGGGCCAGCCCCCTTGAAGCTGTGACGTTTGGGAGAGTTCCCTGCAGGAGGAGGCCTGGAGCAGCTGCTGGGACCAAGGGCTGTCCCCCCACTAGTGTCCTGGGTCCCAGCTCCAGGCTTTCTCTCAGTGGACTTCGAGGCAGTTTCTTGATGCTTCCACTTGCACTTGTCCAAAGCATTCCCCGGACAAGTGAAGTTGCAATTCCCTACCTGCTGCTCCTCCACCCGGAAGCTGTTACCTCCATCTAGTTCTTCCCCTTCCACTTGGCCTCTGCAGGCCTCGGTGAGTCCCAGTGGCTCCCTGGCCCCCAGATGTCGCCAAGGTGCTTTAGTGTCTGCTGCCTTCCTAAGACAAGCCACTAGAGGGTTCCCAGCCTCAGGCCTGCTCCCTACTAAGATGTCAGCATCAGGTGAGATTGGGCACGTTCAGGGTGGTATGGCCGTACACAAGATGTCAGCATCAAACAGCAACTGTTATCTCTTCTAGAACTCAATCCCTTCAGGTCTAGCCTTGTTAATATCATCCGGCAACTTCTCACTGGTTGTAGGATAATGTCAGGTAGTCCCTCGGGGAGTTCCGGGCACTGCCTGACTGGGCTCCTGCCTGTCTCTGTTCTGGTCTCCCTCCCACAGCTGTCTCTGCACCAGCTCACTGGCTCACTCTCCTTGTCTCTCACACACTGAGCCCTTGCAGCTTTCGTGGATGGATGTGCACCTGCGCTGAAGCCCCAAGGCCCTCACCCCCCTGAGCTTTCTCAGCCACCAACTCCTTCATTGTCGGTATCTCCTCCTTTCCTAGCCACTCTCTCTTAGCTAGGCTGATTCCATCTCCAGACCTGAAATCCAAAATGATCCAAAATCCTAAGTTTTTAAAGCATTTTCATGATGCCATGAAAGAAAAATTCCATGCCTTGAAACTTGTTTCTTGCACAAAATTGTTCCAAATGTTGTATAAAAATATTGTATAAAATCATGTTCAGGTTATGCATGTAAGATTATGAGAAATATAAAGAATTTTTCAAAGCTTTATTTTAATTATTTGAAAGTCAAGGTTAACAGGGGTGATAAAGAGAGTATCCATCTAATGGTTCACTCCCCAAATACGTACAGGAGCTTGGGTGGACCTGGTTGAAGCTAGGAACCAGGAAGCAGAAGCCAGGAGCTTCATCCAGGTCTCCCACGTGGGTATAGGGGTCCAAAGGCCATCTTCCACTGTTTTCCTCAAAAATGGAACTGCTAGGGCTTGAATGGGCACCTGTGTGGAGTACCAGTGTTGCAGGCAGTAGCTTAACACGCTACTCCACAATGCTAGCCCCGGTAATTTCATTTTTAAACCTTGGTCTCAATGCCAAGACAACTGCTATGTCTTTGCAAGCATCACAAAATCTGAAATCTAGTCCTAGATATTTTCTTCTAAGCTTTTCATCAATTTTATCTCAGTGCCATGTGTTGTTTTGGGGTTCTAATTATAAACATTTCCAAGCACGCATACAAGTAGAGACAAGATAGTGGCTGGTGATCCCTTGTCACTTACCCAGCTGGCTTCCTGGGGAGGATGTTGTCAGGCTTGCCTCATCGGGCCGGGGCTTTTCTTCTCTGCTGAGGAATTTCAAGGTGAATTGTGAATATGATGTCATTTCACCTCTACCTACTTACACACACATTTCCAAAGGGTAAAGGCGTTCTCTTACATAACCAAAGTTCCAGTAATACATCTAACAAAACAATAGTTCTTGGTCTCGTTCAAAGCTCTGTCTAAAATAAAATGGCCCCCCTTGTTTCCGAGGTGGCTTTTGAACAGGGTCCATGACTGCACCTGGCTGTTGTAGCCTCCTGTGTCCCTGGGAAGCCTCTGCTTGCTCGTCTTCCCTGTGGAATGAGACCACGCTACCCAGATTCACTTCACCTTCTACGCTTGCCCACGGTGTAATTCACTCCTCTCCTCCCTGGAGTCCCTACAGCTGCAGGAAGTTCTAGACACCTGGTTGACGTTGTGCCTGAGGTGGTGTGTGTGTTGCTACCTGCACAGCCTGTTGTGTCCAGCTGTCCCACTCGCATGATGCTAGGATTGGCCAGTGGCATCAGATGGCAACAACCCTCTACCCCTTTGCAAAGGGGCCCTGGCTGAATACTATTGTTCCTTCATCCATTCTGCAGACACTCATCTGATAGCTTCATGGTGGTGGACGAGGGTTTGCACAATTTCCTTCATTTCTTTCAGATCAGCAGCACATCCTCCCCATTCCCAGGGAAGGCACAGGTCGTGGTGAGGGTGCGTGGTCCGTGGGGAACTGAAAGGCCCTCTGCTTTGTGACACTGCTGTGTGCTCGATCCTGAGCTATGTCTGTAGTGGCTCCTGCCTCCTGCCTGAACACCGCACTCCCACATCCACCCCCACCATGAGAAGCCGCTGTGTACTTGCTTCTGGAAGCTTCTGGAAGGAATATTCCAAGGAGGTTTACTTGTCTTGGAATCTAGCTTCCTTCTAATGAAGGCCCAGCTTTTTATTCCTGGGGGCACTTTTTATTCACCATTGCACTTGGCTGGCTTGTTCAGAGCCTGTTGCCTGTAAGAAGGAGGCTGCCCAGAAGTACATGCGAAGGTGCTGCTGCATTTAAACACTTGCATGAAGGCCGAGCAGGGGGAATTCACAGTGGTGCTGGGGGCGGGGGGGGGGGGGAGGAAGATGCCTGGGAGAAGACCCCCAGGGAAGCCATGGCTGGGTCTTCCGGCAGAGCCTGACGTAGGAAAAGACAGTGCTGTGGCTGCAGGAGCTGGGGCAGCCCTCAGGGCCACACTTCCCAAACAGGAGGGGGGCTGTATTGCTGTGTGTGGGGCCTGCCACCTGCGGGCGCTGTCTGCCTCAGGAACCCCGTGGCAGAGCTGCTCTCTACCTGAGCACAGAGATTTGGCTGCCTTCTCTGCGAGCATTTGCCTCCCTCACTCCCGCTCTTTCTCTAATTGCTCTGTTTTCCTTCTACTTCCCAAGCGGTTGGCTAGGAACACTGAAGTCTGTTTTATACACATATAGAGAGTTAGCAAACACAAACTGTGCGATAAGCCATGTTGCAGCTTTTCGTTATTAACACACAAAAGCAAGAGAGCTCCAAGTTAGAGCATCTGTAGCTGGGTCCAGTGTACGGAAGCCATATGGTGTGAGTGCCAACCAAGAACACCACCGCATCCCTGCCTCCCTCCCACACCCTGCCTGGCTCAGTCAGCCAGCCATCAACCCTTCACTCATTCATTCATTCATTCATTCGCAACACTCAGTCAACTTCCTGTCACAGACAGAGGGTTGAGCTTCCGGCAGGAAGGGAGGGAACTGAGGCAGGCAAAAGCCTGTTCTTGGCTGGCAGGAGGCCAGGTCGGAAGTCAGTGGTCTCAGAGCTCTTAGGAGGGTAAGCCCGCTGATGAGAGAGTAGGCAGGACGTGTATGATGTCACGTGCGATGGTTCAGGAAGGCCTCCTGGAGGAGACACGGGCACTAAACCCTGAGGCATGAGAAAAGTCCAACCAGAAGAGCTACAGGGAGAACATCTCAGACGCAGGGACCTGTCTGTGCAAAGACCCAGAGGTGTGAATAAGTTCACCACACAGTACAGCAGCAAGCAGCCCGGGCCTGGAGAGCAAGGGAGAGTGGGCGGCTGGGCTTCGAGTCTGACACTGAAGAAGAGGGGAAACTTGCCTGATTTACATATTTAAAGACCACTTTGCAGCTTGGGGCAGCATGGACCCTGGCGGGCAGGGAGACCAGTGGTTCAAACTGGCCAAGCTGGCAGCTTGGTCAAAGCTGGGGCAAGGCAGGGCAGGGAGACCAGTGGTTCAAACTGGCCAAGCTGGCAGCTTGGTCAAAGCTGGGGCAAGGCAGGGCAGGGAGACCAGTGGTTCAAACTGGCCAAGCTGGCAGCTTGGTCAAAGCTGGGGCAAGGCAGGTTTGGGCACAAGGCTCCGTTAGGCTGACCATAGAGAAAGCTGCCATGGCCAGGAAGTGAGGCATGGATCCTTCCCCCAGGGTTGCAGGACTGCACTGTGGGCTCTCCTGAACGGGCACCTCTTCATCCTGCTCTTCTGCCCTGGCCCCAGGTTGCCCAGCCAGCCCCATCCCCACCCTGTTCTTCCTTGGGACCCTGGAGTTTGAAGCTGCCTCCTCTTCTGCTATTTTCTCTCCTGGCCTCTCCTATCCAACTTGATCTGTCAGCATCATTTTCAAGCTCTGGCTCAGACGCCACCTCCCCAGGGTGTGGTCCTGCTCTGCCTTCTCCGCGCAGCTGTGTCTCCCACAGTCGACACCATGGTGTCCAGGCGGTTCTAACCATCAGCAAGGGCTCTCTCTGAGGATAGCCCCTGAGTCCCACTCTCCTCTGCCTTCTTTACTAACTTGGTGGAAATGCTCTTCATCACCAGTAGCAGATTCCTGGTTCAAATGGGTCCAAGGAGAAACAGGGTTTCCTAGGATACGTTATCAAACGTAGGAGCTCCTGGTACAGGACTGCACCTCTGGCTTGGTCCTGCTATCTTGCAGGCTCCCAGCAGTTGATGACTGGGGCGGGGGCTGTAAAGGGTCAGCTGCTGACCACTTTCCCAGGGCTCTGATTGGTCACTTTGGGGCTAGGGGTGGGGTGGACCCTGAGCAGGCAGAGCAGCAGAAGCTCCTGAGAGGGTCTTCCCCCCGTCCCCTCCTCAGGGGCTGTGGGGTCATGTTGCTCCCTCCTGGTTCTCCAGGGACACCTGCTCACTGAAGCACTGGGACAGACAGCTGCAGGGTGCCTTGTCCTTCCCCTTCCCCTCCCTAGGCAGCCAGTCAGTGGAGTCTTTCTGGGCAGTGGCTCACACAAGGCTTGAGACCCTGAGGGCTCCCCCGGCCCCAGCTGGAGGCCACTCACCCTAAGCAGGTGCATCTGGCCGTGGTGAGCCAGCAGGTGCTCCTGCAGCCCTAGCTTCTTCTGCCCCTTCCTGCCTCTGGCACTCACACTCCAGACTCCTCACACCAGCTTGCGTGGCCTCATGCCTCTGCCTGCAGTACGCTTACCCCACCAAGTCTGACTGGCTAACTTCTCTTCTTCCATACTTCTCTCTGGTGTTGCTTCCTCTAGAAAGCCCTCCTGGATGTAAGCACACCCATTTCTGGGTGTTCACAGCTGCTCTCCCCTCTGAGCTGCGCTGATCAGGGTGCCCTCTCTGGCCCCCGCCTGCCTGTCAGGTGTCTGTAATGTCCCCACCCGTCTCCCTGGTGCCTTGTGCCAGGTCCAGCCCTAGTACCTGGGTGCAGTGTGTGGACGGAAGACTCAGAGCAGCGTCAGAGCTTCTCTCCATCCTGGTCCAGTGCATGGCAAGCAGATATGTATGTGTTCTGTTGGCTTACTCAGTGTGTAACATTTGCCTTTTGTTAAGGAGAAGATGCACCCGGCGTGGTAGCTTCATGGCTAAAGTCCTTGCACGTACAGGATCCCATATGGGTGCTGGTTCATGTCCCAGCTGTTCAACTTCCCATCCAGCTCCCTGCTTGTGGCCTGGGAAATCAGTTGAAGATGGTCCAAGGGCTTAGGGCCCTGCACCCATGAGGGAGACCTGGAAGAAGCTCCTGGCTCCTGGCTTCAGATCGGCTCAGCACCAGCCGTTGTGACCACTTGGAAAGTGAATGAATGGACGTAAGATCTTCCTCTATGTCTGTTTTCCTCTCTGTAAATATGACTTTCCAATAAAAATAAATAAATCTTTAAAAAAAAAAAAAAAGGAGATATCCCCACCCCACTCCCCCCACCATTATCTTGCTCCTACCCCAAGGCTCTGGGATGCAGCAGCCTGAGATCTGGGCCATGAATGACCTAATCATGAAAGGAGGGAACAAACGAGGAGGCATTTATAAAGATCTGAGTGGGTGTACTGTCCTTCTCAAACTATGATCAGAGACTGAAGGCAAAATAAATACATTAATACACAAAAAAAACTGAAATGAAAGGGAGTAGAGGCAGGTGAGGGCAGAAACCAACTCTTGCCACCCTGTTGTTTGCACAAGGGGCTCAGGAGGACCACAGAGCTCACCCGGTTCTGCTGTCCTCAGGTGGAGTCTTTGTGGAGCAGGAATTGACACAGGCTGCAGCAGCAGCCAAAGCGGAAGTCACAGCCTGGGCCCAGAGCTTGGCTTGAGCCTTGGCCTTGGCTGGCAGAGCGTGAGACCCTTGGCAAAGCAGGCACGCACGCAGAAACCCAAGTGCTCAGACCGTCAGCTGCTGCCTCCCACTATCAGCAGTTTAACGCACTGTGCTACAATGCCTGCCCCATGGCAGAGTTTCTTACAGCCGTTTCTTCCTTCCTGCTTGCTTCTCTCTTTTCTTCCTGCCTTTCCTCCTTCTCTCCCTCCCCTCCTTCCTTCCATCTCTCCTTCCCTTCCTTCCTTCCTTCCTTCCTTCCTTCCTTCCTAGATTTATTTAAAAGGCAATGTTAGAAGAAAGGAAGACGAAGAGAGACGGGCCATTTTCTGGTTCCTTTCCCAGACAACAGCAGCAGCCAGAGCTGGGCCAGACTAAAGCCAGGAGCTAGGAGCCAGGAGATGCGAGCTTCATCTGGTCTCTCATGTGGGTACAGACACCCATGCACTTGGGGCATCTTCTGCTTTTCCAGGCTCATCAGCAAGGAACTGGATCAAAAGTAGAGCATCTGGGACTCAGACCAGCCTCCAAATGAGAGGCCAGCATCGCAGGCCATGGCTTAACCCACTGTGTGACAATACTGGCCCCTCTTGATGCTGTTTCAGCTCCACTGCAGGACTGGTTTGAGTGGCACCATTTTAGGACATGGCCACATGTGCATGCGCTCCAAAGCTCCGGAAGCCCCTGAGACTGGAACAGGGAGAGAATGTCCCCTTTCTCTCAAAGCAATGGTTGGGGGAAGGTATGTGGTACAGCAGGTACCACACTGGCTGGGTCCCTTGTGTCACAGTTCGGGGGGCCTGGTTTCCAGCCCCTAGTTCTGTTTCCAGTTCCAGCTAAGGTGCACATGGGAGGCAGCAAGTGAGAGCTCCAGTTCTGGGGGCCTTGCCACCCATGTGAAAAGCTCAGCTTGAGTGTGGGACATCTGTCTTTGGCTTGGCCCAGCCCTGGCTGCTGTGGGTGTTTGGGGAGTAAAGCAGCAAATGGAATCTTTCAGTCTCTCTCATTCTCTCCTTCTCAAATAATCATAAGCAACAATAGCTTATGGAGGAATGATGAATCTGTAGCTACAGACGTGTGTGTCACTGTGCGCCTCACCAATGGCCCTGCCAGGACCAACTCCTTGCCTCTCAGGAGAACCCCCCGCCAGCTGTGACTCCACATTGTGTGGGCGCTGTCTTCATGAATGCACATGGATGGCATTGCTCAGCACACACTGATGGGGTCATGCCCCAAACGCGCTTGGGTCCTTACTTTCTTCTTCAGGAGTAAGAAACCTCTCCTGGGGCTTTCTGCACGGGAGAACAAATGTTCCTCATTTCCCACCCCCCCATCCTGTGGCCAGACATGGCATCGCCTCTTTTTTTAAAAAACATTTATTTATTTTTTATTACAAAGTCAGATATACAGAGAGGAGGAGAGACAGAGAGGAAGATCTTCCGTCCGATGATTCACTCCCCAAGTGAGCGCAGTGGCCGGTGTTGCGCCGATCCGGAGCCAGGACCCTGGAACCTCCTTCAGGTCTCCCATGCGGGTGCAGGAACCCAAGGCTTTGGGCCACCCTGGCCTGCTTTCCTAAGCCACAAGCAGGGAGCTGGATGGGAAGTGGAGCTGCCGGGATTAGAACCGGCGCCCATATGGGATCCCGGGGCTCAAGGCGAGGACTTTAGCCGTTAGGCCACGCCACTGGGCCTGCCATCGCCTCTTTAGCTATCCTCCTGCTTCTGACATTGTGCTGGTCCCGGAGGCTGGCCCTGTGGTACAGTGGGTTAAACTGCCCTATCAGTTTCCTGCCCACCCAGATTCCAGACCAGCTCCTGACTCGTCCAGATGACCCAAATACTTGCGGCCCTGCCACCTGTGTGGAACACCCAAGTGGAGCTGTAGGCGCCTGGCTTTGGCCTGCCCAGCCCTGGCTGTCGCCGTCATCTGGGGGAGTCAACCAGCAGACGGAAGATCCAGCTCTCTTCATGTCTCTATGTCTCTCCTCCCCACCCCATCCTATGCTTACCGCCCTTCTCTCAAATACGACACAAAGAAGGGAGGGGCGGCACCGTGATGTAGTAAGCTAATTCTGCACCTGCAGCGTGGCATCCCATAAGGCAGACGGTTCATGTCTGGATGCTCCACTTCCAATCCAGCTCCCTGCCTGTGGCCCGGGAGAAGCAGACGAGGTCGGAGAGCTCAAGTCCTTGGGCTCCTGAATCCACATGGGAGGCCTGAAAGAAGTTTCTTGCTCCTGGCTTCAGATGAACCCAGCTCCGGCCATTCTGGCCATTTGGGGTGTGAATCAGTGGGTGGAAGACATCTCTGTCTCTCCTTCTCTCTGTAACTGCCTTTTTAATATAAACAAATAAGAGAAAAAGAAAAAGAATATTCCTAAGTATTTGCAAGCTGCAAAAAATCTGTGGAAAATATTCTTTTTTTTTTAAGGATTTTTTTTCAGATTTGTTTTATTTTTATTGGAAAGTCAGATATACAGAGAGAAGAGACAGTGAGGAAGATCTTCTGTCCACTGATTCACTCTCCAAGTGGTCACAACGGCTGGAGCTGCGACGATCCAAAGCCAGGAGCCCAGAGCTTCTTCTGGCTCTCCCACGTGGGTGCAGGATCCCAAGGCTTTGGGTTGTCCTCTACTGCCTTCCCAGGTCACAAACAGGGAGCTGGGTGGGAACCAGGGTTGCTGGGGTTAGAACTGGTGCCCATATGGGATCCTGGCACGTGCAAGGTGAGGACTTAAGCCACTAGGTTATAGCACAGGGCCCGAGAATATTCTTTACGCCACCTCTTCGTGTCCCCATATGGTTGCTGGCTCACAGCCTGGCATGACTAGCACTCTCTGGATGCTCCCAGTGGAAAGAAAGAACCCTTCCCCATTGGTGGTGCCCCTCACTTTGGTGCTGGCCCCTCTCCTAGGGTGCTGCCCATCCCCTTTGGTGCTGACCCCTCCCCTCAACTGTTCTCTTGGCAGGAGACCCATGGACAGCTCCAGCCCAGTCTCCTGGAACTCCTGGTGCTTGTGGACCACATCAGGCAAACTGCAGCACCTGTCGACATCGGGCAGGTTAGGATGGGGTGAAGAGGCTGCCTGTGCGGGTGGAGTGAGTGAGCTCGGACAGGGAAGGAAGTCCACATCTTGGACTCACTGCCCTTGTACTTGACACTTGCCTTGCCCGGTCCCATAGCTCCTGACCTTGCCCAAGCCTCCACCCTGGTCCTCTGTCCGGCATTAGGAAAGCATCTCTAATTCCGGTGGGTGCCACCATTTGCAGCTCCTCAGGCAAGCTCAGCACAGGTGCCAAGTGATATTTCACTCTCCCACTTTCTGTTTCCACAGCTCAGCACCTGCAAAGCCCCCGGCTGTACCATGCCAACCAGGGGTGGGGGCATGTGTGTGTGTGTGTGTGTGTGTATGTCGTGTGCCAGCCCATGAGCTGGGCTGCTAGTGCTCACAGGAAGCCACAAGGGAAATTTCCAACACAAAGACTGTATGCTTGAGAGAGAAGGGAATTGCTCAGCAAACTTCAGAAGCGATCAAAATGTCCTTTCTACAAAGCCCCGGCTTAAAAAATGTTAGCAGGTGCGTGTATAATAGCGAGTCAGTTGGGATGGATTACCATGGAACGCCATTTCCGCTTAGTCCAGATGATGAATTCAGAGCGTAATTTTCTGCAAATTGTCATTCTTGTGTGGTAAGGAAAGCTAAATTTTTCCATGCACTAGACTGGGCCCCTACTCCTTGGAGCAGCACCTGCGGGAGCCCCCGCTTTGTTCTGGGGCTGCTATGGTCTGAGGCTGGCCGACAGCATGACCCAGGGCACAAGGGTTGAGTCCAAGGGGGGAGCCTCGGGGAGGGTGTGGGCTTGGGTGGTGGGGATGAGGTGTGCTGGCCGGGAGGTTGGGGTTCATCAGCAAGGGTTTGGGGGGCAGCCCATTGTTAGCTCATTCCCTCATCAGCCATGCACCCCATGAATGTTGACAAGTCAGCAGTGTGGAGGAACCCCTTCCAGGTCCTGAGGTCCTTATGGGGCTTGGAGCGTTTCCCGCATCCAGTGGAGAGAAGCAGAGAATAAAGAGAAGAAACCATGGTTGCTGTTCAGCTCAGGGCGCCAGAGGTGAATTTTGTCAGAGCCTGGGTGGAGAGGAGGAGCCAGCGGCATTCCTACAAGGCTCAATGCACGTGTCAGGCCGGACAGCCCAGCCAGCAGGGCTTGTTCTATGAGAGAGAGGAGCTGGGGCAGGGGGCTAGGGCACAGGCATCAAAGGGCACGAGCAGCATGGGAGAGGGCCACCTGGGTACTGGGGAATCTCCCTCAGGCCACAAGCCTGGAGACCCAACCAGAGGGGGTACCTGGAGTGGGAGTGGGAGCTATGGCTGCTCTCATCCTCCCATTGGCCAGAGCCTGCCTGCTGGATCACACCCGACCCTGGCTCCCACCCTACCCCTCGGCACACCCCCACGCTCTGCCACAGCTCTTCTTCCCAGTGGAGTTGGTCAGCCCCCTCCACAGGTTGCTCTCTGTGACTTTGGCAGGAAACTTCAAGACGAGCATTTGGGAGTGGGGAAACCTGGGCCTCACCTTGGCCAAGAACTCAGTTTCGTTCTGACTCATTCAGTGCAAGGCAGAAGCAGCTGAGTGAGACCCGGGAGAGCATCGGTTACCACTGGCTCTTGCTGTGGCCAAGCGCTGGGCCTTCAAGTGGGCCAGGTCCAGGGGCCTAGCCGGTGAGCACCCTGGCCCCTCCATTTCCAGTTTAGCTTCTTGCCATTCACACCCTGGCAGACAGCAGGGGTGACTCAGGTATTGGGTCTCTGCCACCCAGTGAAGTCCCTGGTGCCTGGCCCAACCCCAGCCATTTTGGCCACTGGGGGGAGTAAACCAGCAGATGAAAGATCTCTTTCTCTGTGTGTCCTTCTCTTGCTCTATTTCTTGGTAACCCTGCCTTTCAAATAAACAAATAAATCCTGAGAAAAAAGACTGTAGTAATTTCCCTGGAAGGAATGAGGGGACAGGCTGCAGACCATACTGCACACAAATGCGATCAGGGTGTTTCATTTGAAAGCTGTGTCTCCACCCACTGCTCGGCTCAGGCGGCCGTTAAGGTGGTGGGCACAGAGTGCCTGGCCAGGACACTTGAGGGCTAGGTCCCCTGCAGCTGACAGGTAGCCTCACTGGGGCTCTTCTTACACGGGGGCCAGAGACACGCATCAATGAAACATGGCTGTTGAGCCAAGTCCAGCTTGGAGCAGCAGGGACTGTCTGAAGTCCCAGTGTTTAGTGGAGGTCACACTGGGCTCTGTCCCTCCCCACTGTTGCCCTCGGGCTCCTGGAGGTGGCTGGTACCAGAGAGGGAGCAGCTGGCCAGCCGGGAAGGAGGGCACTTCCCCACCTGTCTCAGAGAACAGTCAGTCTTGGTGATGGGAGGAGATGGGGCATGACTGGTCCGTTTGCAAGCTAGCTTCTTTTCATCAGCAAAAGGGGCTATGGCACCTAGCTCGCCAGCCATCAAGGAGCTGGGGGACCGAGCGTCCTGTGCTCTGAGCGTAATCGGAAGCGGTGCGGGGACGACGGAGGTGTGATTACTATTATTATTGACCATAAAACACTTGACAAATGGTTGTAGAATCCGCAGGAGAGGAGCGTCTTGGCTCTGGGGGAGGCATTTTCAGGCTGTTTTAAGAGTGTTTGGGAGTCCAAAGCCACAGCCGCACGAGTGGGCCCTGTGGAGGCCTTTCAGAAGAGGGGCTGGGAGCTGGGAAGTCTTTGATTACCTTACATCTGCTTTTATGGAGATATCTGGGAGCAGCCGAGGGGAAACGCAACCGTAAACAGCGCAGCCAGAGCGGCCTCCTCATCAGATTGCTAACCGGGAGCTGCCCGCGTGGGTCCCCGGTGGACTTGGCTCTTGGTCTACGGCCGGGGTTGTTAAACCATATGAGCACCCAGGGGAGGGGGCAAGCCGCAGAAGAGAAATCAGAGTTTTATGTCCCGCAGTTCTGCACAGTAAAAGAAAATATTCCTGTTAAGTGTGAATTAATTGGCTCCTGTAATTGGCGCGTGGTGCAGCTCTGGCCTCCTCACTGTGCAATGCAGGGGTGTGAGGGCTGCAGCTGCCTGGCTCACAGGCAGAGCACACATCCCAGTGCGACCCATTGGCCAGAGGACCATCACCCTGACCCGGTCCGCATCTTGTTGCCACAAGAGGCTGGGTCCCAGGCAGGCGCTCTGGGCTTTGCTTCATCAGTTGCGCACCTTCCTTGTAACATCCCGACCCGGTCCCTGAGTGCAATAGCAAGTGCTGTGCATTGCACAAGAGCAGCTGGCCCAAACCCATCTTGCACTGCCTGTTCCAGGCCATGTGCCTTTGGGATCATATCAACCTGGAAGGGTACTTTGTCCTGAGGTGCCCTGACACCTAGTAGAAACGTAACCCCGACCACACACTCCCTGTGCTGCAGCCATGCCCTGCTATCTGTCGCCTGCCACAAACCTGCCACAGGACCCGTTTCTGCATCTCTCTGTCTCACTTCAAAGCCCATGAAAATGCCGGCCCCTCCTGCGGCCTTGCTGTTGAGGGGTTCACTGCAATGAACCTCTGGGCCTGGCCTGCGGCCCCTGCCTTCTCCTGGCAAGGGCACCTCACTCCCACAGGCTGCGGTGAAGGACTTCCCCTCTCAGATTCCAGCCACCTGGGTCTGGTAGAAGCCACCATCCTCAGAATTGTGCCCCCGATGGATCCTGCAACAGCCAACTGGCCTGGTAGAGGCATTAGGGGGCAGCTCTGGCCAGGAGGGTCCAAGCTGCTCCTGGGCCGTTCTCAAGTTATAACCCAGACAGACAGACTTGGGGCTCTGGTGAGAAAGGCTGATGATGTGAGACCTTACAGGGATGTGTGTGTGTGGGTGTGTGTGTGTGTGTGTGTGTGTGGTGGGGGGGAGGTGCTTCCCTCCCACATGGAGGCCAGCTTGGAGAACAGAGGCCGGCTGAAGACAAGGCAGTCCTGTCTCTCAGACTAGCCCCTAGCCCAGGCCTTTCTCCCCTGGCAAACACACACCTGCCCTGAGTGAGCCCTGCCCCCAGGGCTCCTGGAGGGGTGCCTGTCCGAGGAGGGAATTGGAGCAGGGTCTGCAGAGAAGATGGCGGAACGATAAAGGAGAAGGGAGCTCAAGAACACAGCCCCTCTTGTGCTACCTGGGCATTCCCCGAGTTTCCCTCCTGCCCCCTCAGATGGGCACGGCAAAAGCAACCATGGGAACCTGTGGGAATCTCCCAGAGCAATCCCAGACCCAGCTGTGGGGCCTTCCCCCTACTGTCAACCAGGGACTGGGCTGGAGAGGAGCAGGCCAGGCTGTAGGCTGGGGGTCCCCAGGAGGCTGAACCTCCAGTCATCTAGGCCTACTGGGCAAGGCTGGGAGTTACTACAGCTGGGACAGCACACGCTGGGGCAGTGGGCCTCAGTCCCCATTTCTGGGGACAGAGTGACAGGAGCAGAGCTCTGGGTGGTGGGCACCTTGGTGATGCCCTTGCTGCATGCTCTGGGGAACTGTTGAGGCTCTGCAGCCTGACTGAGGCAGCTTGGGCAAGCTCAGGCAAGGGTTTATAGGAATGAAAGGTGCTCTCAGGCAGCCCCACTGCACCCACCTGTCCCTTTCTGCAGAGAAGGGCCTACTGACATGGGCTGAGTCCCCATTCTACTAGCCTAGCACCCCCAGCCTGGAGGGCAGCAGAGCCCCACGTTACCCCGTAGTCGGACCATGGAGCCCGAGAGCAGAGGGGACAGCTGCCCTCTGCCTGCCTTTGTGCTTGGCTGAAAGGGCTGAGCAGTGGAAATTACAGGCTGAGAGGGGCATTGAAAAGTGTCCAGCTCCCTCTACAATGGAGCAGGTGTCCCTCCTCTCCACAGGTGGCTCAGGGCTTCGTGGCAGGGACGGGACTGTGTGTGCTTGGGGCCAGCAGTGGGAAGTGGGGGCCCGAGGTGGGCTGGGGTGTCCTCTAAAGACTTGCCCATCGCAGGATGTCCTCAGGGGCTTCTCCTGGCTCCTGCAGCAAGTCCCAGCTCCTTGTCCTGCTCCTGCTCCTCCACGGCCCCACCCTACACCCACGCCGACCACCACTTTCTGTACTCCCTTCTCCCAAAGCCTCTTGGCAGATGCTGCAGCTGCTGCCCCCTCTGTCCCTCTGTGAGGAGAGCCGCTCCCTTAGATCTTGGTGCCACCACTCCCCTATTGGGGATCCCTCCCCATTTAGAGTAACAGTCCCCTGCCTCATTTCCCCAGACCTCTTCTTCCCCCTCCCTGACCTCCACCCCTCACAGTCTGCGTGGCCTCTGTGACACTGGCGACTGTGTACTCCTACACCCAGCTGCATGTCCTATCAGTGGTCAGTGACATGCAGACCCTGCCATCAGCACCTGTGACAGCACAGCTCCCTTCCTCCAGCAGAGCCACGTTGTCACCTAGTAGTGTCTGCCCATGGGACCAGAAGTGTCCTTGTACTGTTCTGTGGACAGTCCTGCAGAGATCTGAAAGTAGTCCTCCCTCTGGAGGGTATTCTACAGCATGTGCTGAGACCCTGGAAAATGTCCTAGAGAGGTGGGTAGGGCACAGAGAGGGGCACCAGGACGGGTGGGGTGGGGCAGATTCTGCAGGGCCTCCTGAGCTGAGGGTCTCAGGAAGGGAGGTGGGTGTGTCAGGGAGGGGATGGATGGGACTGTGCTTTATTAACTCCCTATGGCTTGCGCTGTCTGGAGTCTCAGGCTTCATGCTCTGACCCTCAGGGTTCTGCCTAGAGACCTCTGCTGGCCTTAGAAGACCCCTGCCCAGGAGATATCCCCTGTTTTGAGGAGGCTCTCTGGCCATGTCCGC
Organism: Ochotona princeps; assembly: GCF_030435755.1. Taxonomy (NCBI): domain Eukaryota; kingdom Metazoa; phylum Chordata; class Mammalia; order Lagomorpha; family Ochotonidae; genus Ochotona; species Ochotona princeps. Next base: position 43,141,318 of record NC_080847.1, on the reverse strand, counting down.
TCTGAGCCTTCTCCTCACAGAGTCACCACAACCAAAGGTGCTGCTGGCTTTGGGGTGAGCATGTCGTCTAGCAGCCATGACTGCAGTTGAAAGACTCATGAAGTCTGGCACAGTAGCCTAGTGGCTAAAGTCCTCACCTTGCATGCCAGGATCCCACATGGGTTCTGGTTCTAATCCCAAAGGCCCCACTTCCCATCCAGCTCCTTTCTTCTGGCCTGGGAAAGCAGCTGAGAATGGCCCAAAGCCTTGGGAGCCTGCACCCGTGTGGGAGACCCAGAAGAAGCTTCTGGCTCCTGGTGTTGGATCAGCTCAGCTTGAGCCATTGTGATCACTTGGTGAATGAACCAGTGGATGGAGGATCTTTCTTTGGATCTTTTTATTGGAAAATAAGTCTGACTTTCCAATAAAAATTAAAAAACAAAACAAAACAAAACCCAACACTCATGTCACATTTGCTTGAGTTCCAGCACCACATCCAGCTCCCAGCCCAAGCAGGCCTAGGCAGATGGCAGGTGATGGCTCAGGCAGCTGGGTTTGGGGCACCTAGGTGGGAGGCCTGGGTGGAGTTCCCAGTGCTGGGGCAGGGCTGGCTGTTGCTGGCATTTACAGAGTGGACCAGACAGTGCTCTGTCTGTCTCTCTTTATGTCTGTTTCTTCAAGTGAAAAAAAAAAATGCTGTCCAACTTGGCTTCCATGTGGGGTCAAGGAGAAGGGCCTCAGGCCTGGTACACTCCATCTTCTACTCTGACAGGTGGGTATCAGGTGAGTATGGCACCCAAGCCGGGAGGGGCAGCTGTGGGCTAGAAACACACACGGACAGGTGGATGAGACGGGTGTGGTGGTGCTGCTGAGCCCGTTCTGACCTGGGGAGAATCTTTTGGGGAGAAGGGGCCATCGGGTGAGAGGGGCTGCAGAGGGGGTAGACACAAAGGCTTTGTAAACAGAGCCAGAGGCCCTGGGTCGCCCCCCCGGAGGGCACCTGAGCAGAGATTGCTGCTTAGAAGGGAAACATAGTAAGCTGCCTGACCCATCCCTTCCCTCCTCCCACTCCTTCCCTGTGGCTCTAGACCCTTGCTGGAATCTCCCGACTTACATCTGCCTCAGCACCGCCCCCCGCCCTGGGCAAGGAGACCCGTGGGAGCCCCAAGTGCCTGCTGCCGTGCGGTGAGGCCCAGGATCAGCTCTGCACACACCTCCACACACACGCAGGTGTTCTCTCACCCGTTAAAGGCTCCAAGGCCAAGGCCAAGATGCCAGTAGGACTGTAGTCCCCTCAAAATCTTTGGCTGGTAGCTGCCTCATTCCAGAATCTGCCTTCACATGGAAATGGTTTCTGAGGCCAACGGCTCAGGGATGTCACACAGTGCCAAGCACAGGTGACAGAGGAAGGTGCTATTTCACTCACAGTATTGCAGGCTGCAAGTGTGAAAATAAGACCATTGGCTCCAGAGAGGGTCCAGTGACCAAGGGCAGGAATGATTGGAGATCACACCAGTCTTCCCTAACCGGCACTGGTGGGAGTCCCGGTTCCTAACCCTACACCTCGCCCTCACCCTCACCCTAACCCTCACCCTCACCCTCACCCTCACCCTCACCCTAACAACAGCTGATGTGCCCAGGAAGGGCCATGGGTGATGGCCCAGGAATTTAAGCCCCTGCCACTCACGTGGGAGTTTTAGATTCTAGACTCAGCCCTAGCTTTGAGGTTATTTGGGGAAATGGATGGAAAATCCCTCTTTCTCTGTGTGTGTCTCCCCCACTTTTTTTTTTGAAGATATGTTCATTTTTATTGGAAAGGCAGATTTCCTGCAAAAGAAGGAAAGAGAGAAAGATCTTCCATCCACTGGTTCATTTCCCAGGTGGCTGCAATGGACAGAGCTGAGCTGATCCAAAGCCAGGAGCCAGGGACTTCTGGGTCTCTGGTAGAGTTCCAAGGCCATCCTCGACTGCTTTCCCAGGCCACGAGCAGGGAGCTGGAAAGGAAGTGGAGCAGCCAGGATACAAACCAGTGCCTCTATGGGATGCTAATGCTTGCAGGCAGAGGACTAGCCACTTGAGCCATGGTGGTGGGCCCCACTGCCTGCCTAAGTAATTAATTAGAAGGGACAGGAGCTAGAGGAAATGCCAGAGGAAGCAATCTTGAAATAGGAAGCCAGCGAGACTGGCTGGGCCCAGGCACAGACTCCCACAACAATCCTCTTACAAGAAGTTACCATGGTCCTGCAGGAAGTCCTTGAGTCCCAGCTCCCCCGCCACCCCACCACACACACACACACACACACTCACACACACACACACACACACACACACACACTCACACACTCACACACACACATACACACATGCAAACACACTCCCTACCCGCAGCTGACCTGACAGCCTCTAGCCAGGCCCCATCTCTTACAGGTTCCACCCCATCTCCCAGCAGTGCCGTCCTGGAGAACAAACTGCTAAGATAAGAAGCTCTGGGGGGACAGATGACAGATGACGCTCCAGCCTTCTCTCTCTGGTGGCTTTACGTTTCTCAATCCAAATCTCCCTCCTATTACACAGTGCCCGGCAGTGTGAACTTGTCACATCAGCAAAGATCCATTCTCCAAATAAGGTCACAGCTGAAGGCAGGGAGCGAGGCCTTCCACCTGCCTTTGTGAGGGACACAATTGCAGCCATGGCAGTTCTTACCCCAGAGGGCTTCTGTGCAGGCTGAGGGGTGTAGAGTCTGCCTCTGTGTTACTGAGTGGAGCAGTTATTGTCACAGAAACCAACTGAGCAGAGCCCGTTTAGACAGTGCACCTGTCTGTGAGGCAGCAGTGACCTTGTTGCCCACGTGGAAGAATCCCCAGCCGTGCAAGCAGTCCCCAGGGATGGGCAGTGGAGTAGTTTCCCACTGAGGGGTGGTGGCAGGCTAAGGAGCCCGGGCCACACCTTCTTGGCTGGGGAGGGCTGCATGTCCGACTCCATCTTTGGACACTCCTGCAGGTGCACCCATGTGTAGGGAAACACCAGATGCCTGGCGCCAGGGCTTGGACAGGATTCCCAGGGAATCCCAGGGAGCAGCCAGCAGGCCCTTCGACTGTGCCTTGATGCTTTTATCTTCTTGCAAGCAGAATGTCTTCATACAGAATTTTAGAAAGAAAGAAAAAAAAACCCTCATGTGGAGAGCGGGACTATGCCCCAAGATGGCGCTTGTTATTGTCTTCTCATGGCACAAAGGCAGTAAACAAGTTTTAGGAAGTTGTAGAGGATTGGTTCAAGGTCTCATGCAGTCTGCATGGTGTGCGCGTGATCAGAGTTGTGATTGGTGTGTGTGTGCGTGATCAAGGCTGTGATTGGTGTGTTTGATGCGTGGCCAAGCAGCCCTGTTGCAATTGGCTGTTGATAGGGTTTTAACCTAAGTTTGAGAGAGAACAGAGAAGAAGAACAAAGAGGAGTAGTGGTAGAGTAGTAGTAGTAGAAGAGGAAGCCTGTAAATATGCTGTAGTTACTGCCCTTCTGTATTATACTTGGATTTCTTGTTATGTTATGTAATTAGTTTGTCCTTCAATAAATCCTCATAAGAGCAAGCACCTGTGTCGGAGCTTCACTCGCTGGACGAGGGACCCCGTTATCTGGTGCCGTGAGAAGACAATAACAAGCGCCATCTTGGGGCATAGTCCCGCTCTCCACACCCTCATAAGTTCTATTAGCCACAGGTGACTTTAGGCTCAAGGCTACTCCTTTCATCTCTTGGGCTCTGGGGTTCTAGAAACAGCCCTGAAGCCCAGGTCACCCCACTGTAGGGTCCCCAGGGCCAGATGTGAGGGGGAGAGACCCTGCCGTCCCTAGGGTGTGAATCTCCCGAGAGAGGGCCCACACCTTCTTCCCAGAGGGAGACCTGAACTTGCAGCTCTTCTGTCCCTGAGGAGCAGAAAGAGCAAAGACTAGAGCTTGCTTCAGGAATGGAACCTCTCTGTTTCTGTGCTCCCACAACCTGGGGAGAGCTTCCCAGGGTGCTGAACAGAGGCCCTGGGGCCACGTTCAGGGAGCCATGGCCCACCTGAGTCCCTGCAGCTGACAGTGAGCCGTTGGGAAGGAGCCCCAGGCTTGTAGGGCGCTATACCAGTACCATAACTGCTGGTGCTTGGGGTGCCAAGACTTAGTCTAGGCTCCAGCTCTTGCTCATGCAGACCCTAGGAAGCAGCAATGACAGCTCAAGTAACCAGGCTCCCGCCCCGACATGATGGACCCAGACTACATTCCTGATTTCTGACTTAAAGCCAGCATTGCAAGTGCTTGGGAAGTGAAGAAGCAGGTGGTAGTTATCTCTCCATCTCCCTCCCTCCCTCCCTCCGTCCCTCCCTCCCTAACAGCAAAAAAAAAAAAAAATTAATAAATAACAGTCTGGAGGGATCATGTGAGTTGTGTCCTTCTGGGGTGGAGTCCTGGGTAGTTTGGACAGGCCCCACAGGAGTCGGGAGTGTCACGTAGCATAGTGCAGCGTGGTTCCTGGGGGTTCCTGAATGAGGGTGTGGGGAGTCACTGCTGAGGGTGGGGGCAGGGAAAGGAAGCGAGGAGGAGCGGAGGTGATACCTACAAGAGCTCTGGCCCAAGTGGAGCAGCTGCCCCAAGAAAGCGCCCAGCCTCACACTTGCAGAAAATATTGCACAAAGCCCAAATGTGTCTGGGTGAGTCCCCATGCCTCCCTCCAGGGCTGCTCGCATGCTGTACAGAGAGATGCTGCCGATAACTGGGATCCCAGAAGGCCTCTCCTCCAGGTTTTACCTGGATCATGACTCCATTAAGCCAGCTGCAGGTCAGCCGCCCTGGCACTGCCCTCACCATACCTTCCCTAGCCATCCACCCTGGCACTGCCCTCACCACACCTCCCCTAGGCCATCCACCCTGGCATTGCCCTCACCACACCTCTCCTAGGCCATCCACCCTGGCATTGCCCTCACCACACCTCCCTGTGACCCAGCAAGGCTGGAGCACCCCGAGAAGCAGCTGCTGAACCCTGGGATCTGCACACCCCTGCAAGGTGTCTGGGCAGTGACAGTGCACTGCAGGGAGTGCTGGCCAAGACCGCACCGTCACCCTTGTGTTTTAGGAGAATCAGCCACGCCATCTGGTGCTAGCAGTAACTGTCATACCGAGCCGGCTGTTTCTGTCTGCATGGGCGCACCGGCCACCGAGCCCGTTCCAGGGCAGCACGTTCCTTTGGGTGGGAGGTTATAGAAATATGCTCCCTTGCAGAGACTTCAGCTCATGTCCCATTTGACAAATGAGTACATCCATTGATCAAGCTGGGACAAAGTGATTGATCCAACTGTAAATGAGAACCAGAGGATCAACTGATGCTGGTTCAGTCTTAGTGTCCAGTGAAAACAGGAGGGATGTGGGAGTGTGTGTGGGGTCGGTGTGTGTGCACCTGCTGATTTCCCGGAGGTCCGAGAGAGAGAGAGAGAGAGAGAGCGCATGCCTGGATGTGCAGAGAGTCGGTATGGCATGGCTGTGTGTGGGATCAGTGTCACAGGGTTTGTGCATGGAGGCACAGAAGTCATATTTGTCAGTAGACTTTGTAGAGAGTACCTGTTCCCTGTGGCTCCGGGGGCTGCAGGCCCAGGCACACTCTCGCCAGGCCACTTCTCCTGCCTTGCAGAGGGCAGCTTCCTGCTGTGTCTCTTCATCCCTGGCGTCTCTGTGTCCAGATTTCCGCTTCCTGGAGGACACAGGTGCGGTTAGATCACCCTGTCTGCTTTATTGTAATCTGGTCATTTCTTTTTTAAAATTTTGTATATGATAATTACTTTAATTTTTGCTGATTTTTACATACTTGATTAGGGCAATAAGGCTCAAGGGCTACAGGGAGGCGGGTGAGACCATTGCTTCCACATTCTCTTCTTTGTCCTTCCTGTTTCTGCGGGAAGAGGGAAGATACGGGGACAAGTTGCTCACTTCTTTAAAGGCCCTAGTGTCCAACAGGACGTCAATAAGCTCAGGGAAACAGAGTTTGGGTGCAAAATCTTTGAGATCCACCAGCAGATTTCTCAAAACCATGCATTTTTAAAAATATTTATTTTTATGCGAAAGTCAGATTTACAGAAAGAAAGAGACAAAGATCCTCCATCCACTGGTTCACTCCCCAAGTGGCCACAATGACCAGGGCTGAGCTGACCCGAAGCCAGGAGCTTCTTCTGGGCCTCCCACGTGGGTGCAGGGTTCCAAGGCTTTGGGCCATCCTTGAATGCTTTCCCAGGCCAAAGCAGGGAGCTGGATGGGAAGTGGAACAGCCAGGATATGAATCGGCGCCCATATGGGATCCTGGCACATGCAAGGCAAGGATTTTAGGCACTAGGCTATTGCAACAGGCCCTAAAATCATGCATTTTCCATAAACTTTGTGAAGAGCTGCTTTCAGGTATACTGTGTACCTCGGGTGTTGGGGCCACTCTGCTTGCACCCACCAAGATGCCTCTTCAAGGCCCTTGGCCTGACCCTGGGAGCCCCGGGCCTGGGGCTTGGCAGGCTCCAAGCCTCAGCCTCTGAGCCTCTCCCTGCTTGCTGAGGCCCTGCCAGTTGTGTCGGATCTGGGGACCCCAATCTTCTCCAGGCTTGAGAAAGTTCCCCTTCTTCTCCTGCTCCCCGTTCCTCCAGTGCCCCAAGATACAGGGACAGACGCATCCAGGCAGGTATGCAGGCAGGTCAGTGGGCCCAGCAGGAGTGACCAGCGCTGCAGGCACTAAGGTGGGCTCCGACTGTCCAGGGGCACCATGTGGCCCAGCCTTGCCGCAAGTCCTGGTTTTATCAGAGAATCAGAGAATTCTTCATCATAATGTCATTTCTCTCCATTTTTAAATGTTGGCAGGGCTTTTGCATTCTTCCAGAACTGTTTTAAAACAAATAAGCATGTGCCAATCAGATGCGGCCTCGAATCGGCTCAAATCCCGGGGGTGGTGGTGGTGGATTTAAACTCAGAGCCTGGGAACTCAAGCATACTTCGAGGGAGACAGGGGAGGCCATGTGTCATTTGAGACTGACCCTAGAGGGCTCATGCTGCTCCCTCAGAGGTGGCACCATGTCCCTCCCACACTGATGCGGACACTGAGGCCAAAAGGACAGGTGGCTGGTTCCAGGGCACACGAGGAGTTGGGTGTGGGGGATTCACCTGCCAGCTAGAATGGAGGCGGAGGAAGCCGTCTGGGGCTTTGAGTACAGCGGTGCTGCTGCTGCACTGTGGGGTGGTGGCAGTCACTTCTGAGGGTGGCTGGAGTGGATCGGCACAGGACTCCAGCGCTAAGGACACCGCAGAACAGCCCTGGAGAAGCAATGCGGGGTGTCTCCAGCTGCTGCTGCTGCTGCTCCAGGCCAGGGAGCCACCCAGCACAACAGCCCCAGGCCTGCGACCCGCTCTCCTCCCCTGCAGCCTTGCGCCCTTCACCACTGGGTTCTGTCCCATTCGCAGCTCCCTCCAGATGTACACACTTCCAGGGCATCACTTCCCCAGGTTCAGGACCCAATTCACGACTATCACGTGACTTCCTGTTCTTGCTGCTCATGGGCTCTGTCCCGGGAAGGTAAGTGCCCGATCAGGAATCTTGGACTGTCTCATTCACGAGTCCGTACCCAGGGAGGATATCACTGCCTCAGTGAATGAAATACAAGGCATGGACAGGTAGGCAGAGGGAGGTAGGCAGGGTGGCTGGTCTTGGGTAGTGACCTGGTCTGTTGGTTGGGATAGTGATTTGGGATCCCATCTATCCATCCACCCATCCATCCATCCATGTATCTATTCACCTGGGTGTTCATGCTGTCTCTTGGGGAAAGGGCTTGCAGTGTTTTCACTGGTAAGCAGACGCCAGATTCAGAGATTAGTCAGATTGCTTAAGCAGGTGCCAAATGCCCCTGGCCCTCTCCAGGCCTGGGCTATGGTACCAGCTGGAATCAGGCATCTATGCTAGGAGTGTCAACTGCAACCACAACTAACTGGAGAACTCCACTGATGAAAAGTGGAAGTCGCTGCATAGCCATGAGTTGCAGTTGACATTGGAAACTAACAAATTTGCTGGTAATGATGCTTTGGTGAAAGAGGCTGTTTTTAAAAGACACAGAGGAGTTGCTACAAATCTCATTCATTGTGGGAGAGGTGAAAAGCTAATCTGTTTCTGGCATGCGGGAGAGCAGTTGCACTTGTCCCAGGAGTGTCACTTCAGGGGAGGGGCCAGGTACTGCCCAGCCCCTGGAGGCTGCCCTGGCCTTCCCCTGCCTTTTGTTCTTGTGAATAGTGGCGCACGGTATATCGACATGCCATGCAGGCCACACTGTCCCCGTCACTTTAATGTTACCACACATAAGCATTTTTTGGCAATTTCGGGGTGGAATTTGGTGTCCCGTTGCTCCACCTGCCCCTTCCTGCCCAAAGTCACGAATTTGTTTGCGCATGGACTCAGTGCTGGCGGACCCCATGTGGGGCCCTGCTGGATGTGGGGCTGTGACGTCTGAGAAAGCAGGTGCAGCTCCTCTCTCCAGGACTTGCAGGATGCAGGAGGAACTGCCCAGGGCCTGCCCTCCAGGATGTGGAGAGGTCAGCATGGAGCTGGAACGGAGCTGCCTGTAGGCACGTGTGAGCCTGGCTCTGGGGTCCAGAGGTTCTGAGTGTGGTTGTTGTAAGTTCAGGAGGTGAGCTGGATTATTCACAGTGACTCCAAGGCCAGGTTGAACACCCATGGCTAGCTGTTCCTCCTCACTCACCCTGGGCTTGCTCCCTTTGTCCGACACAGGGTGGCTGCTCACAAAGGCCAGCCTCAACCATCCCGTGCCATCCCTACGCAGCCCCAAGGTAAATGTTATCTGTCCAGGAAAGGCTGTCCAAGGTCAGGTTGGGTGGGTGGAACTGAGGTTGAATTTGGGTGGGCTAATCCCTAAAGCTTCCAACTTGGGCACAGGAGGGAGCCAAGAATTCCTTGGCACCCCTTTTGCTGGATGTGTGCCCTGTCTGTGGCCCCTAACCCACTTTCTTTAGGTGCTGTGATCCTTGGCTGCTCTACATCTGAGTCTCAGCTTTCCCATCTGTGGTGTGGATGCAATGCCCTCTGGCCTGCCCACCCCTGCTCTTGGGAAGCCCTCAGAGCATCTTTAAAATGCCCCAGTGCTGGGCCTGGAGGGCAGCAGCGCTGTGAACACTTTCCAGGACTAATCCTGTGACTGCTGCGAATCTGACTCCAGGACCCAGGGCCGCAGCCTCCCCTCCCCTTTCCCATCTTCTCAGCCATCAGGCACATAGGGTGAAAGCTGCATTTTCAGATGCAAATTTGTCTCTGAGTCCTGGAAGCTTTAAAACCACCAGATGAAGTACAGAAAGTGCTTCACAATTTCTTCCAGGAGCATTCGTTCTCGGGGTTGGAGCATCGCGCGGGCGTCAATGCGTGTGTTGTGTGTTTTTTAAATCCTGCTACCATGAGCAGCAGGTAGCAAAATGTTGATCTTTAATGTGTTAGTAAAACAGCATACATTTGAATATTGGCTTTTTCTACCATCTGCACCAGTTGACACTGTTTTTCGTACCAGCTTATTACATTTCTTGTACAAACATACTTTTGGGTGTCTCTGTTGATTTATGCTATAGCGGCTCTGGCATCTGTGCTAAAATAGCATCTTAAAACTTATAAAACATTACTCTCTGTTCCTGCCTTGAACCTTTGTCCCTTGATGAGCTCCGAAGCGGGGGTTATCACCCAAGAATTGAGCCTTCCATTGCAATTCTCTAGAGGGGAGAGTGGACTGGGGGAAGGTGTGCCCAGAACAGCTTGGGCGCAGGGGCCAGCTGGGTAGGTCTGGGTCATGGTCTCCAGTGGGGCAGACTGGCAGCCCTTAAGGGTCATTATCAAGTCCCAATAGTAAGCAAAGGTGATAAGACGCGCCTTTAGACAGCTGAATGTGCTCCCTTTGAAGTCCTGTCTTCTTGGATTCTGTTTTCCTTTTTGACATCCCGATGCTCTTCCTTTGGTAACTGGGAAGATGGTGAGGGACCGGCCAACCTTTCCTCCTAAACAGCTTCCGTAGGCAGAATCACGAGCTGGTGTTCTCTGCTGCTTGTCCGGGTGATGGGGGCCGTTTACTGGCCTGCAAAACCTACACATGATGGGGGCGGGGGAGGCTCTGTTACACCCTGCACCCTGCCGTGGCCATGTGGAGGCTTAAGAGCAGGGTGGAGAGAGCATCTGGGTGGGGGGCCCCTCTCGATCCCAGGGGAGGCTCTGTGGCAGCGTGTGGTGCCCGCCGCCGGCTGGTGCATGCATGCGGCATTCTGCCACTCTGAAAAAAAAAATCTGTGCAAACTGCCACAGATGGGAGGAAGAGCCGATACTGAAATTGGAGGCTGTTTTGCTAACGCGTTCAAGATGAACGTGCTTTTACTGGCTTGCCACAAACTGTAGCAAGATGCGTTTTCCTTTTCTGAAAAGGAAAGCGGTAGAAGCAGTCTGTTTGGGGGCTGGTGCTGGGCACCCCCTGCTGTCCGACAGGGTTCTGAAGCACAGCCCTGGTGCCCTGTCTCCACCACCCAGACACTGGACTTTCCTGGGCCATCACGCAGCCTGTCCCTCCTTCCTTCTGTTTGGCCCATACCAGTGTCCTTTTATTAAGGTTATGCCCTAGTGTGGTGATGATGAAGGGAACTAAGATTCGTTGTGCGTCAGGCTCTAGGAAGCATTCCAGTTGTACCATTGGGCAGAAGGGGAAACAGAGGCACAGTGAAGTCACGTAGCTGGGAAGGGGGTTTGAGTGTGGGCGGTGGGGTCGGCGATCTGATTCCAGCTCCTACAGAAGTCAGCGTCGCACCCACCTCTCCAGCTTCCTCCTCTGGGCTCCCACACACAGTCCCCCATGCAGTCAGCACGCGTATCTGCCTCTCCGTCTATTCCCAGGCCAGGGCACAATAGCAGGGCTCTATGGGGACACGGTCAAAGACATTCAGCACAAAGAAGTGACAGAAGATGAGGTGTGTGTAATGTTGGGGCAGGAGGAGAGCAGTCCAGGCTGTTTCCTTCTTGAAGAAGTTTGGGGAGCCACCTGCCTAAGTAGGGTCTCGCCCTGGATGGGGCCGCTTGCCCCTGCTGGTCACTGGCGGCAATACATCCAGCCTACACCCCAGGGAGTCAGAAAGTAAGGGTACCCTCTACTGAGCCCATAGCAGGCACGAAGGACTTCTGCTCACAGAGGAAGCCAAAGCAGAGAGCTAGGAGACCATGCCCCTTACTCATGGTCACCCTGGGCTGTCCAACGAACAACGAAATCTCCGGCGGGCTCATCCTGGGTTTCTGTATGTGATGCCTGGGCTGCCAGCGGTGGCTCCTAGCATTGCCAGCCAGAGACAAGGGCATGCGCAGGACAACTTTGTAATCCAGTGTAGCAAAACGAGGGCGTGACCTCTGAGATGCAACAGCAGGGAGGGTTGTGAAAACCCTTTCTCCAAGCCTTGGGGCAGGCTGGGTGGGAGCAGTGGGTCATGTACACCTGGGACCTGCCACCCACTCGCTCCATGCAGAGTCATGTGAAAATCAGGAGTTTTGGTTTCCTTATCTGTGGAATGGGCACACTGGTGATCTCAGAAGGGACTCAGATTCCAGGGGACCTCCACAGGGCTCTCACCCCGAGCCCCAGCCTCTGTCCCCTGCTCCTTCCCAGGCCCCAGGGCAATCACCCTGGGAGGGTCAGCTCTCATCCTAGATTGTCACAGCCCATGTGCCTCAATGCTTGGCTGCCCACAGCTAGGCTTCAACAAACATTTGCTGGCCAGACCCACCGAGCCCCTGCCAGAGGACCTTGCCCCACCCCGCCTCTCCCCTGCCGCAGTCCTCCATCTCTGAGCACAGATCATGGCTGGGCATCTCACAGGGCCTCAGCTGGGGTGAGACGATGAGGTGTTCCTGGTCAGACTGAGCTGCTGGAAGACCAGGTTCAACTTCAAGCTTTACAGACTGTGTGGAGTTCTGCACTGGGCTGCAGCTGCCTGCCTCCCCACCTGCAGTGTCCTCTGGTGCGTGAGGACAGAGCAGGCTGCAAGCCCAGGTCCTACCCGTGGTTTCCACCACTGCTGCCCCAGCCAGGCCCATGCACATGTTAGCGGATCCTCTCTGTGGTGGATGGGGCGTCCTGTGCATTCAACTATGGGTGGCAGGGATGCCCTCCCCCAGCTGTCCCTAAACTGTTGCCCAGTGTCTCGGTGGGGAGCAGCTGTCTGTCTCCTCTGAGAGTCACTCATACAGGGGGAGGCAGTCCAGAGACAGACCCGTGTGCTTTTGGGGGGGAGCCTGGGAACCACCCCCCTCCAGCCCTGGCTCTGGGTGCAGGATAGGTAGGGATACAAAGGTGAACTCAAAGGAGAAGATTGCCACTGGGAGCTGCCCTGTCCAAGGCAAAGGCTCTTGGGAAACTCAGCCTCCCGTGCCCAGGCTGGAGTCCCTGCCCATGGGCCAGTCCCTCAGCATCCCTGTGAAGATGAGGTGTGGTGCCCAATCATGCTCCTGCTGTGTCTCTATCTCCAGAACCCAGGGCAGCACCAGGACTAGGGGTCTGGGGGTGCTGTCTACTGGGCCCCTCTGCCTCCCACCTGGAGCAGTGAGAGCCCCAGGGTCGGCTCCTGCTGGGCACCCTGGGCTGTCACTTAGCCCACTAGGCACCAGTGCCTGAGCCCTGTGTGGATGGGGCTTGGCTTGGTGTGCCACTTGTTGGCTGCCAGAGAGGCGTGTTGGCCATGTCAGGAAGTTTGCTCTGGACTGCTGCTCTCTCAAGTGACACTGAAGGCGAGTGTGGAGGCCTTTCTGTTCAGAGAGCTGTTGCAGTGGGCTGGGTGTGGAGGCCTGTCTGTGCAGAGGGCTGGGCATGGAGGTTTGTCTGGATAGTGGTGTGGGCAGCGGATTGGGTGTCGAGGTCTGTCTGTGAAGAGGCCCGAGCAGTGGCCTGGGCAGTGGGCTGGGCGAGGAGGCCTGTCTATGCATTGGGCTGGACAGTAAACTGGGTATGGAGGCCTATCTGGGCAGAGGGCTGGGTAGTAGGTTGGGTGTAGGAAGAGGTAGTAGGAGGGGTAGTAGAAGGCCTGTGCATGTGCCGGGCTGTGCGGTGGGCTGTGCAGTGGGCTGGGCGTGGAGGCCTGTCCGTGGCGGTGGGCTGGGCGTGGAGGCCTGTGCATGTGCCGGGCTGTGCAGTGGGCTGTGCAGTGGGCTGGGCGTGGAGGCCTGTCCGTGGCAGTGGGCTGGGTGTGGAGGCCTATCTGGGCAGAGGGCTGGGTAGTAGGTTGGGTGTAGGAAGAGGTAGTAGGAGGGGTAGTAGAAGGCCTGTGCATGTGCCGGGCTGTGCAGTGGGCTGGGCGTGGAGGCCTGTGCATGTGCCGGGCTGTGCAGTGGGCTGGGCGTGGAGGCCTGTGCATGTGCCAGGCTGTGCAGTAGACTGGGCATGGAGGCCTGTCTGGACAGAGGGCTGTGTAGTGGGCTGGGCAGCAGGCTAGAGGTGATGCTGGCTTCCAGGCATGGCTGCCCTGGAGGTGTTTCCGGAGACAGATGCCCTGGGTATGGGGACATCTGTGCCAAGGGCATGCTCTCCATCCACTTGTGTTGGAACCTGGCTTCCCACTAGTCCTTACTCCAGGATGCAAGCAGGGCAGGATGGAGCTGGGCCCTGTTCCTCACCAGAATCCACCAAAGCTGCAGGCAAAGGCCTGTGGCCACCACTGCTCATTTATGACCAACCTTCTGGTGCCAACTCCATGTGGCAACTTGAAGTGAAAATTTGGAGAGCAGAACTTGCCACTCACTGCCAGTCTGGAGAGAGGAAAAGAAAACCGCAGGTGTAAGGGGCCCTGTGACTTGGATATGGCCCAGAATGCCCTACCTCTATCCTGTGTCCTAGGGCATCCACCAGGTCTCCCACATGGAGGCAGGGGCCCAAGGGCTTAAGCCATCCTCTTCTGCTTTTCCAGGCCATTAGCAGGGAGCTGGATCAGAAGTGGAGCAGCTGTGCTCAAACCACAACCCAAATGGGATGCCAGCACAGCAAGCAGAGGCTTAACCAGCCTATCACAGCACTGGCCTGTTTCCCCCTGTTACTGCAGTCCTCCTTGTCACTGGGATAACAGAAGTATGCTGCAGAAGGTGGCTGGTGATTAAATGAGGGGAGGCTTGGAATAGCGCCCAAGGCCTAGTACTTCTTACACCTCTGTCCACACCTTGGGGACCCCAAACAGAGAATGAGCCCCTTGGGCAGGGACTGGTTTGAATTGCCAATAATCCATTGAGAATTGAAAGCCAGATTTCCTCTGGGAAATATTAGTTCTTAGGTTTACAGAGTGCCTCGGTTGTAAATACCCATAAAAGTGACAATTTGTTGAGCTGTATTTATTCTGGGACCAGTCAGGAGATAGAAGCATGTCCGACTGTGTAAATCTGCCAGCTTCCGGCTCCTCATACTCCCTCAACCTGGGTCTTGAGCCATACCCCTGCCAGGGCTGGGTGCCAGTGCCAATGACCCCAGGCTGTCATGGCAGGGTATGCCGGGTGGCTGGGACCTGTGGGTGGAAGGCAGGGCAAGCTCTGGCCCCACAGGGAAACCCTTTGCCCAGAGAGCAATTCGCTGGTAGGGCCTGGTTCCCAGCATCCTGACCCGGTGCCCATCCCTGCCTCACAGCCTTCACCTCCAAGCATGCTCTCCCACCCCTTCCCCAGCTGCCGCGTCCATGGTCAAGACCACTACCTGACCTTTGCTCATGGCCCTGAATGCCCTCCCTCTATCCTGTGTCACGTCTCAGCTCACAGCCCTTCTCTTGGATCTGCCCCAGCACTCATGTGTCCTAGTGAGACCTACTCTGTTGTTTGTGTCCAGGGCATTGGGCAGCCTCCCCAGCAGGCAGGGCTGGGGTTTGGTATATGTGCTGCCGAAGCGAGCACCGGGGTTGGGGTTGGGGTCTCCCAGGGCTCAGAGCTCCCAGAAGGCTGTCTTCCATCCACACCCTTGGCTGTTCTCCCTGGTGGTGAGTGCCAACAAAACAGCAATTGACCCTCTTTTTGTGGGCAAGGAGTTATTTATTACTCATTTGAAAGACACACAGACTGGGGGAGGTAGTGGAGAACAAAAATGAGAGCAAGAGAGAGAGAGAGAGAGAGAGAGAGAGAGAGAGAGAGAGAGAGAGAGGGGCAAGAAATCTATCCTGGTCTGGTGGATGTCAGGGACCCAGGTACATGCTCCATCATCTGTTGCCTTCCCAGGCACGTTAGCAAGAAGACTGATCAAAAGCAGAGCAGCCGGGACTCAAGCCCACACTACAATTCAGGATGCTGGTGACATCAGTGGCAGTTTAATCCACTGTGCCACGATGCCAGCTCCTGATTGTTGCTCTCTGCTGACTGCCCAACATGACTCATCCCCTTAATGTGCCATCCCATCTCATGCTCACTGGCTGTGAGGCAGTGACATTAGTTCTGGATGTGTGCAGATTGCAGCTCTGGAAGTAGTGACTTGGTGAACATAGAGCTGGTGTTGAGATCTGGGACACAGCCCCACCCACCCACCAGAGAGCTCAGCTTCAAGGCTTTGTGCAAAGGGATGGGAGCAAAACAGAGGAGCTGGTCCTGAAGCAGCTTCAGTGACCAAGGAGGGACGGCAAATTAGGAGAGCAGGGCACGGGCTCTGGCCCCAGCACTCCTGAGCACTGGCCCATTTGTTGTTGGATGCCCGTCTGTGCTGGGGAACTCTGAGGGGTGTGAAGGGCTCTGGGGGTGGGCAGTGTTCTGTTGGAGGCATGTGTGTGGTGCTGACTGGTATGGATGCCCACAGCCCCATGCGTCCTATGTGACGGCCGGGACCCATTGCCATCTGAGGGTGCTTGTCATTTGGTGTGATGACGGTTTCGTCCCCACAGCAACTACGTGAGAAGGGCTACTGAAGAAGATTTATTTGGGCTTAGTGATCAGGCTTCTGATGAGAATGGCGTTGGTGGAACTGGTGTGGAGGGCCAGTGGAAGGCTTACACCACCAGCCTTGTCCCTGTGGCCTAACCACCTGCCAGAAGGCCCCCCAACACCACACCTGGGACACATCTCCACTCTGGGAACCTTGAGGGGGCCCAGAAATGAAGATCCAAACCACAGGGCTGCAGATGGCATTTGTACATGCCAGGGCAAAAAATGACAAGAACAGCGCCGGGGCAGCGTTGGTGTTGCCGGTGCTGGGGACACAACCAGTTAAACAACAATGGCCAACGGCAGCAGGAATGGTGGCCAGAGCCCAGGACATCCTCACCTGCCCCTTCCTTTGCCAGAGTGCCAATACATTGTGACTTCCCCCTCACATGCAGGCACTCGCTGCATTCTTCTTCTTTTTTAAGATTTATTTACTTTTATTGCAAAGTCAGATGTACAGAATGGAGAAGAGACAGAGAGGAAGATCTTTCGTCTGGTGATTCACTCCCCAAGTGACCACAACAACCGGTGCTGCGCCGACCCAAAGCCAGGAGCCAGGAACCTCTTCCAGGTCTCCCAGGTAGGTGCAGGGTCCCAAGGCTTTGGGCTGTCCTCAACTGCTTTCCCAGGCCACAAGCAGGGAGCTGGATGGGAAGCGGGGCCTTCCAAACATTTGACTTGCAGAGTTGACCCCCAAAGTCCCATCTGCCTGGCCATTTATCTACTTCAATCTGATATAACAACATGGGGAGTGCCCAAAGAAGCCAAGAATTTCTGGGTTTGCAAACGCTAATCTCCTGCCCATTACCACTTTTTCAGGAAAGTATCGCCCATTCACGCATGTTTAAGCGATGCCTTTTTCAGGCACAATTACATGTGCCCAGCCGAAAGCCAAGTGTGTGCTGTAAATCTCCACCGTTAAAAGGCTTCCCTTAAGTGCACGGCTGACATAAATTGGTGAGGGGCAAATTTATTTATTTAATAGGTTTGTTCTCTGAACTGGTCTGATCACCATTACTGCTCACTGTGTGGTGTGAGTGGGGAAGAAGGAGTTCTTATGAATTGAGCTGATTTATTTCTGTAGCCCATATTTATGTGAAAGGAGTCCTCTGGAATTGAAGATGGACACAAGGGATTGATGGAACAGGTTGAGTCGTAAGTAGCCTTCAGGGACCCTCATGGCATAGTCACTGGGAGGAGAGAGAGAGAGAGAGGGCCGGGGGAAGGAAAGGGGAGGAGACAAAAGCCTCCATTCTAACAGCCCCAGAATGTTTGGGCAAGTTGAAGATACAAGAGAACCTGCTAATCAGGCCCGTATAAACTTGTTCGCTTTGTAAATCTTGTTTGTGGCTCCTGATGGTGTTGGAGGGAAAGCAGACAGGCCAGCTGGTGGAAGCGAGGGAGAGAAATGCAGATTTTTAGCAGTTGAGGTTTATTTTTAGGCATTTAAGGAGTATCTTTAGCTTCTGAGTAAATGAGTCCATCAGAAGGCCATACATGAACTCATTAGCATGTAAAAATACAGAACATTTGTGAGGACCCCCACAACTAAAGCAAGCTATTCAGGCAGCCTCCTGTGGATGGGACCAGGCAAGCTCCTGGTATCTTGCAGCCCAGGCCACCCAAACCTAGCCAGGGAAGGACATGGGGGCCGGTTGGGTTACCGGGCACACAGCTCATATTGCTGCCACACACGCAGGCCTGCTTCTCCCTTGCTCAAAGAGCTGGCAGTAGCCTGGACTGCAGTCCCAGGTGTGTGGGGGTGGAGAGCCACAGCAGCCACCCCACCCCTGGTGCCTAGTGACTTCTCAGCTACTGGATGGGCTGTCCCCTAGGAGGGCCTGACCAGGTCCTATGCCCCTTTGGCTTCAGTGGGTGTAACCTTTGGTGTGTGGGTACCTGGTGACTTCCTGGCCCTTCCCCACCTGCTGCTGTCTCAGAGCCCACTTCTAGGGCTACCCCACAATGAACCACAATGGCGGAGGCCTCTGTGTGCCTAGGGGCCAGCGTCTGCTTTCCATATCCTCATCTGTATCTATGTCCAGGTATGTTTACCTGTCCTTTCTGTCCCTATCATGTCTCACACTAGTTATTTGTCCATTGATCAACTGACTGGTCCATCTGTAGGGTTATAAGTGTGTGGGGCCAGCACAATGGCCCCATTGGCTAATCCTCTATCTTCAGGTACCAGTATCCCATATGGCAGTCCCACTTCCCATCCAGCTCCCTGCTGATGGCCTGGGAAAGCAGCAGAGAATAGCCCAAAGCCAGGACCCTGCACCCTCGTGGGAGACCAATGGGGCTCCTAGCTTCAGATCAGCCATTGCAGCCATTTGGGGAGTGAACCAGTGGATGGAAGACCTTTCTGTCTCTCTTTCTTTCTGTAAATCTGCCTGCGCATAAAAAGTAAAATAAATTAAAAAAAAAAATCACGAGTGCGGGGCATGAGTGTGGCCCCGCAGTTAAGCAAGTGCAATGCCAACATGCCATAAAGGAGTGCTAGTTCAATTGTGGCTGTCCCACTCCCCACCCAGCTCCCTGCTGATATAGCTGGGAGAGCAGTGAGAGGTGGCTCACCTTCTTGAACCTCTGTCACCTACATGGGACACCTGGCTGGAGTTCCTGGGCTGTCAACTTCGGCCAGACTCAGCCGGCTGTCGAGGCCATTTGGGGTGTGAATCAGCAGATGGATGTCTCTCCCTATCTCTCTCTATCACTCTGCTTTTCAAACAAAGTTAACAATAAAAAAGCAAGAAGTCATGAGTGTGGCTGTGTCCCATGCGAGCTGCAAAGTCTGGAGAGGTCATGAGAGAGAAGACGCCATCAGAGGCTCTATTCCTGCTCCAGGTACCGTGAGGGTAGGGTTTGCTGCTGGGCCTCCCTGGGATGCTGCCCCTACGTGCTCTTGTCCAACCAAGTCACCCGGGGACCCACAGTGAGGCTTGTCTGTCCCCCCACCCATTTGCTCTGAGGGTGAAAGCCGCCCGTGCCCTCTGCGGGGGTGGTGGGCACACAGATATTTGTAACAGGTCGGCAGCTGCTTCTGCACTGGGCGAAGTTCCACACTCTAGAGTGGTGAGTGCTGCTCTGGCCTTGCTGACTGGTAGGGTCCTTCCGGGCTGGGAAGTCCCAGCAGCTTCCTTCTCTGTGTCCAGCCCCCTGAACTCACAGGGGTAAAGGTGTCCTCACTCTCCCATGGGGTAACTGCCTCGGGGGCTCCCTCACTACCTCCCAAGGCAGAGTGCATTTCAGCTTTGCCCATCAGGGATGACTGTCTCGGTGTTCATACAAAGAGGAAAATCTTCGATCTGCTGATTCACTCCCCAACTGGCCACAATGGCCAGAGCTGAGCTGATCCTAATCCAGGAGCCTGGAGGTCTTCCTGGTCTTCTACGTGGATGCAGGTTCCCAAGGCTTTGGGCCATTCTCTGCTGCTTTCCCAGCCCACAAGTGGGAGCTGGATGGGAAGCAGAGCTGCCAGGATTAGAACCGGCACCAATATGGGATGCCAGTGAGTGCAAGGTGAGGACTTTAGCCGCTAGACTACCACGTTGGACCCTGTCTCGGTTGTTTTTAATGGTACTGGCAGCTTGAGGCAGGGGAGAGCGGGTAGGAATGGCTCAACTGGCTAATTCTCTACCACAAAGCATGGCATCCCATATGGGTGCTGGTTCATGTCCCGGCTGTTCCACTTCCCATCCAGCTTCTTGCATGGGAAACCAGGAAGAAATTCCTGACTTCAGATGGGCTCAGCTCTGGCCATTGTGGCCATTTGGGGAGGCAACCAGCAGATGGAAGGTCTTTCTCTCTGCACATCTGTCTTTCAAGAGAAAATAAACAAATCTTAAAAGATTAAAAGGCAGCATTAAAGAAAGATGACTCCTAACATGGCTGCAATAGCTGGAGCTGGGCCCATACAAAGCCAAAAGCCAGGAGCTTCCACATGGATGACAGGGACCCAAGCATACGAGCCATCCTCTTCTGCTTTTCCAGGCCGTTAACAGGGAGCAGGATTGCAAGTAGGGCAGCTGGGACCCAAGCTGACGCCCATAAGGGATGCCTGAGCCAAAGGCCACGGCCTTTCCAGCAATGCCATGGTGCCACGATATAAGGGCAGTAATACCACCCCGAGGACTGCACCCCATGACCTCCCTAACCTAACACCCAGTCCCACCATGCTGAGGGACAACACATGAGCAGCGCCCCGGCGTCTCCCACGCACCCCTGCTGCCTGCAATCCTGCAGTACACACAGCAAGGTGCCTGATCTGGTTCTCACCCTGCTGCCTCTGTCCCAGTGGCTCCCAGGGCCCTCAGGCAGATCCCGCATCCTGGAGGGCTCAGAAGGCCCTGTTCCCAGGCCCCGTCTCCCCAGCCCTGATGCCCCGGCGCAGCAGCTGCGCCCTCCCAGCACCCCAGCAGCCTAGGGCAGCTATTCTGCTCCTCCCCAACTTAGCAGTTCCCTCTGGCCTGAACAATCCTCCACCCCTTGTACACCTCCAGTCACACCTGCCTCGCTTGTGGTTCCCTTACATTCCCAGGAGAAAGACATCTGGTCAGATAAGCCTCCTGGGTTATAGGTTGCTCTGTGCCTGGGGTTCTGCGGGCCACACCTGGGCCCCAGCCTTGCGTTTGGCCTGAGCCTGTGGGCAGCTGGAGTCTTAATGCAAAAAAGACATGGTCAGATGACTGATTGAGGCCTCCCATAGCATCCGACTGGGGTGGGGTCAGCAGAGGCAGCCGTGGCCCCACTGTGACTCAAAGGGTGTTTCCCTTGCAACTCCTAGTAATCAGAGTTGATCTTCTTTAGTATTCTTTTTTAAAGATTTATTTATTCTTACTGCAAAGTCAGATTTGCAGAGAGAAGGAGATACAGAGACAAAGATCTTCCATCTGCTGGTTCACTCCCCAAGTGGCCACAATGGCCAGAGCTGAGCCCATCTGAAGCCAGGAGCCTGGAGCTTCTTCCAGGTCTCCCACCCAGGTGTAGGATGCCAAGGCTTTGGGCCATCCTTGACTACTTTCCCAGGCCACAGGCATGGAGCTGGATGGGAAGCAGAGCAGCTGGGATTAGAACTGGCGCCCACATGAGATCTCAGTGCATGAAAGGCAAGGACTTTAGCCACTAGGCTACTGCACTAGGCTACTACACTAGGTTAATGATTATTTTAAGCAGGTATCATAATGTAGTGAATTAAGGGACACTTGGGACACCCACATACCAACCAGAGGGCCTAATCCAGTTCCTGCCAATGCGTCCTGGAGGTAATCTAGTACTTGAATCAAGTACTTGGGTTCCTGTCGCCATCAAAGGAGAACCAGATGGAGCTCCTGACTCCAGGCTTCAGCCTGACCCAGCCCTGGTAACTGTGGGCTTTTGCAGAGTGAACCAGCAGATGGAACATCTCTCTCCCTGTCACTCTTTCAAATAAAGAAATAGGTGACAGAGAGCGAGAGACAGAGAGAGAGAGAGAGAGAGAGAGAGAGAGGTTTAAAGCAAGACAGTGAAAAACCTTCTTTACCTCTACATGAAACAATGTGTTAGGACAAAGGGCCCAGTGACAGCTGCGAGGCAGGCCTGGGACTTTAGGCTGCCGGGATCTGGAACAAGCCACCTGCTCCTAGGCTGGGCCTGGGTCTGCTTGTCCTTTGCCCCTTAAGCTGGACGTCTGAGGGGCATCACTGTGTGCAGAGAGACATCGGAATGTGGGTGCAGAGAGATGGGCGGGATCTGTCAAACCGGCCTTTCCACTAGCCACTGCACGGACCGTGTGACCCTGTGGAGTGTCCTCCCCCTCTGGGCCCCTGGACAGCAGGAGCTGGGCAGGCAGGTGGCTGGGGTGCTGAGGATGCTCCTTTCCGTTCTCAAGGGCTACTGATGGGTAGCCTACAAGGTCCGAAACATGAGCAGAACAGGCCTGCTCTTGGGAGAGCCTCCGTACAGGTAGCAGGGCCGGGGATCAGGCGCCTCTGCTTGGGGGAGAAAAGCCTTCCTCGCTGCCCACCTGGCTGTGGCCACGGGAAGTCCAGTCAGCCTCAGGGCCACAGAGCAGGGTAGCCCTCATGGCAGGCACGGACTCATGCAGACCGCAGCTGCTTTCCCTGCTGCCCCGGATGTGTCCAGATCCATGGGGGCCAAGAGGCTGTGCAGGGCTCCTCGTCCACCAGACAAGAAAGGAGGTTTCAGGTCAGGAGCAAGGCTGCCAGTCACATGCCAAGGGGCCCCTTTCTGTGCAGCAAGCGTGGAGTCCTTGCGTGTAGTGCCCTGCTTCAGAGTCTCCAACTACGGAGGAAAGGGCTGGGGTCACCTGGGGCTGGGGTCACCTGCTCCCCCACAGTGTCCTCGGCTGCCAATGAAAGGAGGTGGCATCATCCTGGGGGTGCCGGATCCCCCAGATTCCCAGAGGACAATGGCTGGGCAACTCATTAGAGTGTGTTCCTGGGGGCTAGGGGGACAGGCAAGGTAGAGCAACAGGGGCTCAGACTTGGGTCTAAAGGTGGCAGCCATCGGAGGGTCCTTAGGAGGTAGAGGGGGCACAAGGTGGGGTAGCCTGGGAAGGGAAGGCAGGATTCACGTGTACCCTCTGAGACTGAGCAGAGCAACATCAACCAGACTGGCCGCTCCAGGACTGTGGGGTGACTGTGTTGGGCTGAACTGGCACCAGGACACGAGGTTCTGGTACCTGGTGGGGCCTATAGGGACCCTTGGGAGTGTGGACGGCACTTGGTGCATTTCTGCATCAATGCCTTGAGATGAGTGACAAGACATGGAGTTCATGGCCCAGAACCACAGAGTGCAGTGCTGAGCCCTGAGACTGCGTGTTTGAAGGCCCCGGCCCTCACTTCAAGGCCTCATTAGTTTGAACCTTACAATTTCAGAGTGGAAGATCCCATCAGATAGGAGGACTCTGACCACACACTGGGAGTCATCAGGCCCGGAGATGCTGCTGGCCTTTCACGTGCTGCTCCGTCTCTCTCCTATCAGTCTCCAATCACAGAGGCCAGCAGCCTGCATGGGAGACCCTGATCCCAACCACATCTAACCCAGGAGACTGCTAAGCTCCCGACCAATCTTCAGAGATACAGCCTCTCCCATGCCCATGGTCAGTCGTTCCCCCAGTCCTGAGCTCAGCCCTCCCCCAGTCCTGGGCCCAGCCCTCCCCCAGCCCTGAGCTCAGCCCTCCCCCAGTCCTGGGCCCAGCCCTCCCCCAGCCCTGAGATCAGCCCTCCACTAGCCCTGGAGTTTTGCCTTCCTCCAGTAACGGGGCTCAGTCCTCTCATAGTTCTGGGGTTCAGTCCTCCCTTAGTCCTGGGGCTTAGACTTCCTCCAGTCCTAGGGCTCAGTCCTGGGCTGAGTCCTGCCTTAGTCCTGGGTCTCAGATCTGCTCACAGGGCTCCCCTCACTCAAGGGAAGCAGGGTCCTTGTGGTGTGTGCAGGTACAGGTATGCCCACACCCATCACTCACAGTGAAGGATCTTAGCACTGAATCCCCTCCCTCCTCCTCACCCCGGCGTCCTGGCCTGAGTAGTGTGTTCCAGAGAAAACACATCACTCATGCAGTGTGGCTGGCGAGCCGACCACTGGGGTGACTCATGGAGTTGGTGGCAGTGGGGTGGAGTGTGGCTGGGGTCCCAGGCAGAGCTCCTGAGCCCCGGGCTGAGCTAAGCCAGATGAAAATCAAAGGGAGATAACCAGCAAGAATGTTGGAGGCTGGGCGGTCCAGAATTACTCGAATGCCAAGCTGTCAAAGCCTCGGAGCTTTGAGGAAAGTGATCATTTTGTGGCTGTGCTGTGGAAGTCATAAGTGAAGAGTGTCACACCGTGTCCCAGTAGCCTTTTTTTTTTTTTTTTAAGATTTAGTTATTTTTATTGGAAACTCAGATTTTCAGAGAGGAGGAGAGATAGAAAGGAAGATCTTCCATCTGCTGATCCACTCCCCAAGTGGCCACAATGGTTGGAGCTGAGCCAACCCAAAGCCAGGAACCAGGAGCCTCTTCTGGGTCTTCCACATGTGGGTGCAGGGTCCCAAGGTTTTGGGCCATCCTCAACTGCTTCCCAGGCCACAAGCAGGGAGCTGGATAGGAGGCAGGGCCTCTAGAATTAGAACCAGCACCCATTATAAGCTCCTGGCACATGAAAGGAAGAGACTTCAGCCACTAGGCTACCGCACTGTGCCCGTTCCTGCAGACTTTTATCAGAAAAGAACTCCTAAATCAACAGTTGATTCATTCTAAGAATTAGGACATAGGGGCAGGCATTGTGGTGCAGCGTGTTAAGCCGCCACCTACAGCATGAGCATTGCATGTCAGAGTTCAGGTCCCAGATGTTCAGCTTCCAATCCAGCTCCCTGCTAATACACCAAGGTGCTCCAGCCACCCTTGTGGAAGCCTGCATGGAGTTCCTGGCTCCTGGCGTGAGCCTGAGTGAACCAGCAAATGGAAGATGTCGTCTGTTTGTGCATTTGTCTGTCTCTCGCTCTCACCCTCCTTTTTAAATAAGTAAGTCCTTAAAAAAAAGAAAAGAATTAGAGCACAGTGAGAAGTGTAACAGGTTCTAATTTAACTAAATGAATTATTTAAAAAACAGAATTATAGCTTCAGTTTTTGAGATGATAACCAAATCCCACGTTGTACGCACACGAAGTGGATTCTGTTGGGACTTTCTAGTCAATTCTAGCTCTCAGTGAGTAAAGGCACCCATGTCTCCCTTCAAGCAGTTCATCACTGTGCTGTGTATTAGATTGTTTGGTAAATTATCAGTGTATTTATTTCTACATTGTATGCAACTATCTCAAAAATTATTAAAAAGTCACAAGACAAAAAACTCTTTTTTTACTCAGATTCTCCACATCTTCGCGTCACCACATTTGTGTTATGATTTCTGAACCGTTAGAACTATTAGAGGTTTAGCCCCCTTTCCTCCTGAATATTTCCTTATGTGTTTCCTAAAAAACAGTACCTTCTCTGGAACAGCCCATTATCAAAATTGGCAGATAGTCCCCGATGTCACCCTGTGATCTAAACCTCAAATACTACTCCCATTTCCTCCTAAGCCCTTGCTTCGCCACTATAAGATGCCCCTGCCACCAGCGACGTGGCAGGCATCTTAGAAAGAGTTGGTGGCATGCAGGGCTCCATTCAAGTGCTTGTCCATCCACCTGCTAGTCTGTTCTTTTTTTTTTTAAGGTTTATTTATGTTTATTAGAAAGGCAGATGTACAGAAAGGAGGAGAGACAGAGAGAAAGGAAGATCTTTCATCTGATGATTCACTCCTCAAACAGCCACAACGGCTGGAGCTGAGCCAAGCCAAAGCCAGGAGCCTGGAGCTTCTTCCAGGTCTCTCACGCGGGTGCAGGGTGCCAGGGCTTTCCCAGGCCACAAGCAGGGAGCTGGATGGAAAGCGGGACTGCCAGGACACAAACCAGAACCCACATGGGATCCCGGGATATGTAAGGCAAGGACTTTCGCCACTAAGCCACCGCATCAGGCCCAAATGTATTTTTAATTCTGTTTCCCATAAGGGTTTTGAGGTGGTACAGTATGGTAATTTGATGTACATCCATGTGCAATGTACAGTGTCACTAGAGGTTTTAGAACTTGTCCCCTATCTGTGTCTGTCACCCAGAGTAACACTTGTTCTGCTTGGGTGTTTCTGAGCACCTTTACAAGCGCGCATGCTCTCTGCCCCAATGTAGGAGTGAAGCCCAGAAACAATGGGGTCCCAGCGGATGCTGAGTAATGGCAACTTGCGTGTCTTGTGCCACCCAGAAAGCAGCACAGAGTCCGAGGCAGGGCTGGCACTTAGACAGCACTCAGGCCCACACTGCAGCACACTGCTTTTAGATGACCCGAGGCCATGCAGGGCCAGAACTCTGGGAGGTTCCAGCTCTCATGCGATCTTCCAGGGTGCTCCGGAGCCTGTGGTGGTACATTGAGGGTCTGCTGTGATGGAGAAAGGTGCCGGGGAGGCTTCCGTGGGCTCCTGCAGGAGCATTTCAGCATAGATCTTCCTGGAATCGCACTGTGCCTCCTGCTGCCAAGAGCAGCCCACAGTCCGCAAGCAGTTCTTGGTGCACAGTTGGGCGCTGGCACGCCCCACCCATAGGGCAGCAAATGTCCGTGCCCCAGTGGAACCGACTGGCACGTGCCGGGCCATCTCACCATCATAGCCAGGAAGACACAAGGGCAGCCCTTCCTGCAGTAAAAGTTGTGCGCTGTGGAATCCAGGCCCAAGGAAGTCCAGTGGGAGCAAAAAACACACATGGAGCCTCACTTAGCCGTAAAGCAGAACAAAGTTCCAATACCTATTCTAACTCAAATGAGCCTTTAAAGTAGTGCACTGTGTTAAGTAAGCCAGTTATGAAATGATGAATATTGCATGAGTCTAGTTACATAAAATACCTACACTAGACAAATTCATGCAGAGTAGGTAAGGGGCCGAGGGGAGGGAATAGGCACTTAGTGCTCAATGGTGACGTTTGCGTGTGAGGGCAGGTGCTGGGCATGTTGGCGAAGCGGCTGCTGGGGAGGCCCTCAGCGGGTGGCAGCGTACCTGCGTGCCCATGCCAGCTCTGCCTATGCCTCCAGCTTCTTACAGGCCCTGAGACGACAGCAGACGGTGGTCCAAGTGGTGGGGTTCTTGCCACCCCGATGGGGAAGCTGGATTGAATCGCTCACTCCTGGCTTTGGCCTGGCCCACCCCTGCCTGTTGCAGGAACTTGGGGGAGTGAAGCAGTCGACAGACACACACACATACACACTCTGCCTTTCAAACACACACAAAAAATAATCATTTTAAAAGAAGAAATTTGTAACAAAAAAATACTGTGAATCAATAGTAGTGGTAAGTGCGGTATTGTGGGTATAATGAATGCCGTGCAACTAAACAGTTGAAAATGGTCAACTTGCCATTTAGTGCTGGTCATGCTGGCAGGATACCAGTGCCGGTTACTGTCAGAAGACCCAGGGAGCACTCCAGGGAGGGATGTGCGATTCTATCTGGGACCCGGGGATGCCTTCCGGGGAGGCCTGGTCTTCAGTAAGGATGCAGGGACTGCTGTAGCAGCTCTAGACCAGGTCGCTAAGGATGTAGGACACTCAGCCATGAAGCTGGGACCGCCTCCCCCAGCACCCAACCTGGACAAGCCCAGGTGCCGGCATACAGCAAGAGATATCCAGAACAGCTGGTGTAGGGCTTCAGGGCCAGCCACAGCCAACCCCCCACCCCACAAACTGCATTTATGCCAGCTGTGAGTGGACCCGAGGGTGTCCAGGGAGACCCCTACCCAAGCAGCTTGCCACATGTGCCTCGGGCCCTACCTTACACCCTCTAGACCCCAACTGACTTCTGACTCCATTCAGTGGCTTCGGTGACCATCTCCGCAGGCTTTAGCCTGCCTGGCCCAGACAGCACCCAGGGGCTCCCCAAAGCTGTGGTGTGGGAAGGCTGAGCCCATTCCACAGGCACAGCGGCAGCCTGGAGGTTCAAGTGGCTAACGTCTTCCGGGAACTCTCAGCCAATGAGGGTGAGCAGGGGCCTCTGGGAGGCCTCCCATCTGTTCCACATCCCCGCGAGAGCCCGGATGCCCACCTGATGACAGCCAGGGCATATTGGCAGCAGGACCTCAAAGAAGCTGACATTCAGAGAGAGGAGGGTGGCCCTAGCCCCTCACTTTAAAGGAGTCACAAGGTCTGGGCCTGCAGGGCCCAGCTATTGTCCACACCACAGCATCCTGGTCTGGGGTTCCCTCCTTCCTTGGGTCCGCTCTCAAGTCCCTCATTTCTGCTTCTGGGGATTGCTTCCAAACTCCAGGTGCTTCTTCCTTGGAGAAGGAATGGACTTGATATCACCTTGAAAAGGATAAGACAGAGTCGATAAAATACAAACATGGGGGCTGGCGCTGTGGTCTAGCATGTTAAGCAGTTGCTTGCAGTGGGGACACCCATATGGACGCTGGTTCAAGTCCTGGGTGCTCCATTTCCCATCCAGCTCCCTGCTAATACTCCTGGGAAATCAACAGCGGATGGTCTGAGTGCTTGGGCCCCTGCACCTACATGGGCGACCCAGAGGAAGTCCCTGGCTTTACTTTGGCTCAGCCGCAGCCACTGAGGTCATTTGAATGAACCACCAGAAGACTGACCGACTCTCTCTCTCTCTCTCTGTCTTTAACTCTGCCTGTCAAGTAAATAAAGCTTTCAGAAACAAAAGCACAAGGATCTATGATTGCCTATATAAGTTCTGCAACCTTGAAATCCCATAAAATCACAGGCTACATAAAATGTCCAAACTGTGCACCCCTAGAATGGCTTCATCATGCAGCATGGTGAAGGCTTGCACCATGTCCAGTGAACAGTTCTAAAGTGAAACGCTTGACCGCCTAGAATCAGGTTGGGAGGGCAGCAGCTCCAGCGCCAGCCCCAGTGGTTCCGGGATTTCCTGATCTACAGCACCCCCTAGTGTTGCGTTTGACTCACGTCCTGACTTCACGGTGAAGTCCCAGTTGCGCTTGAGTGGAGGACCCCCAGCAGTGGAAGTCTTTCATGGCCTCTGTTCTAAGAAGCAGGTGCTGAAATCGTCGGAGGAGGAATGTGCGACATTTCTGTGTTTAAAATAAAGCATCATGGCTGCTACACCCAAGTGGACTGGGGAAGGCACCCTGCTGAGATGCGCAGTGAGTGACACTTTCACAGATGCCCGGCCGAGGGTGGCGTCAGGCCAGTGTCTGGAGAAGCAGCGCCTGAGGTGTGCAGGGGGATGGATGCCCCGTTTCAGCCCCATGACAGACTGCCTCATCCTTCCTGGCTCAGAGCAGAACGGCCACGTACGCTCTTCAGAGTCCACCCCATGGCCGATGCCAGGTCGCCTGTTCTAAAACAAAAAGATGCCCTTGGCTGAGCCAGGGCCCAGCAGCTTTGCGCTGAGTTGGACTAACTTCCATGGAACATAGACACTTGGGTGATTCGTATGTCATTTTTGGTGTTCTGGAAGGTGGTAATAAGGGCACGACTTTGATTTTCAGTGATGGGAAGAGGGGAAATGTGTGAATTTGTCCCAGATTCCACATAGGATCATGGAAGAAAATGTTCTACTTACTTGGAGAGTCCTCTGACGTTCCCACTCACCTGTTCGCACTGTGGCTGGCAGTCACCCCTTCCGTGCCCAGTAGCCTTGAGAACAATCTCAGAAAGCCCCCAAGTCACTCTGAGGACCCCAAACTGTCCGGAAACGCAAGGGCATAGCACATGCCAGAATGTCTCAGAAGAAACTCAAGCATGGCTTGTTGTCTCAAGAGAGCGTGTCTTTGTTTTAAGCAGCAGCCTGGTAGGCATGGACATGCATCAGTGCACAGCCAGGAATGGAAAAGGCTGGCAAAGGCGAGGCCGTGCAGAGAGAACTGGGAGATGAGAGAACTGACAAACTCTGAACACAAAGAAAAGGTAAGGAAACTGAGAGGCCAGGTACCTGATGTGATTAGTTCTTGCTCTGCGTGGAAATATTGCACCACAACCCACAGTAATGTACAAGTGGTACCTGCCAACCAAAACATCTCTTGGAATGTTTAAAAAAGGAAAAGAGGTTGGTGTTGTGGCAGACAGAGTTAGGCTGCTGCCTGCCATACCGGGATCCCCTGTGAGCACCACATTGAGTCCCAGCTGCTCCACACTCCTCTTTTAAAGAAGATATATTTTACTTTTATTGGAAAGTCAGATATACAGAGAGAAGGAGAGACAGAGAGGAAGATCTTCCATCTGCTGACTCACCCCCCAGGTGGCCGCAATGACCAGAGCTGCACTGATTCGAGTCAAGGGACTTCCTCCAGGTCTCCCATATGGGTTCCAAGGCCTTGGACCATTCTCAACTGCCTTCCCAGGCCACAAGCAGGGAGCAGATGGGAAGTGGGGTTGCTGGTATTAGAATTGGTGCCCGTATAGGATCCTGGTGCATGAAAAGCAAGGAGCTTAGCCACTAGGCTACCACACCGGGTGCGCTGCTCCACTGTTACTAGCTCTCTCCTTATGAAGATGGCTCAGCTCCTTGGGGTGTTCCATCCATGTGGGAGACCCAGCTGCAGTCCCTGGCTCCTGGCTTTGGGTTGGCCCAGCCTGGGTCATGTGGCCATGTGGAGAGTGAATCAGCAGATGAAAGATCTCTCTCCCTACCTGTCCCTCCTTTCCTCTCTGAAAGTTTGCCTTTCAAATAAATAAATACAATTTTAATTTAAAAAAAGGAAAATTAAAATTCTAGTAGAAAAAAAATCCGGGGGTGGATGATTAGCCTAACAGTTAAGACAATAGTTAAAACGCTTGCGCTCCTGCCTCTGCTCCCAGTTCCAACTTTCTGCTAAGGTGCATCCCAGAGGCGGCAGGTGATGGCCCAGCACTCAGGCCCCTGCCCCCGACCTGGGAGACCTGCCGGAGCTCCTGGATCCCAGCCTTAGCCCACCCCACCCAGCCCTGGCCAATGCAGCCATGTGAGAAATGAACCAGCATTTGGGAGTTCTCTGTCTCTTTCCGCCTTTCAAACTGTATGTATAATTTGTGTGTGTGTGTGTGTGTGTGTGTGTGTGTGTGTGTGTGTGAGAGAGAGAGAGAGAGAGAGAGAGAGAGAGAGAGAGAGAGAGGAAAGTCGACCACAGGGCTGTGTCTTCTAGGAGGGAAGGAGGGAGACACAGTCACTACAGAACCTGAGTCAACTTGTCCTGTGGCACACCTCCATTTAGCGGAAGAGAGGACAGCAAACCTAAAGTCTGGACCACGTTAAAGGTCAGACATTATTTCAGGGCTTTGGGCTGGACGAGCATCTCATGACGCTGGCCGTGGGAAGGGGCATTCGTGGAGGATGTGGAGTCTGAACAGGCCCATCCACCAAGGAGAGAGCAGCGAGCGGTCAGAGCCATGATGACGAGAGTCTGGCTGGGCCCGTGTTCCCTCGTAGGCGGTCACAGGCGACCCTCAGCAGGCATTGCAGCTGCTCTGGTGCGGTTGCCGATTTGGGACAGTCCCAGGTAGGGGGCGTGTGGCGTTTCCCACTTGCCCAGGATTGCCGGGGCTGAGCAGGGTGGAGAGAAGCAGCTCCGGCGGCAGGCCGACTTCAGGAGCATCCATTCAGCGAATGGGAAGAGCAGACGTTCCTAGTGGAGTCCCACTGCGAGCAGACCGAGGCCCTGAGTCAAGTTGACTCATTAAGGCCAAGGGGACTGGGAGGCATCCCAGAAGGCCACTACGTGTTAAGGTGATGTAGTTGGTGACCGCATCTTTGCACTAAGCACATGAGCAGGACATCACAAGTCCACCCTTGTGGATGCGACTGCCGGGAGGAGAGGCACAGGACAAATGGCCAATGCTCCACAGGGTGGGGTAGTGTCAAGCCTGCTCCTCCAGCAGGCTCAGCTGAAACACTTGGCCTGCAGGGTCAAGGTGGATGTACCCCTCCCTCCCCCAGGGCACAGTCCCCTCCCAGAGCTCCCCAGCTGACAGTACTGCCTACAGTCTCGCTCAGCTCCATCCAGCACCAATGGTTGTATGTGTGTTTATTCACTGGCCTTTCTGCCTCTGTTAGAGATCCACGCGGAGGACCTTGAAACTGTTGGCCGCTGTTCTGTTCCCCAGTGTGGAAGGCTGGATGGCTCCTACAAGGTTGAGGGTCCATCCATGGTTGCTGGCTTGGGAGATTGTTGCAGGCAACTGACTACAAGTGTTTATGCTATTACAGGTGGCACAGCAGGGCCATCCGAGCTTGGGTTTCTACCCGAGAGGGCAGGGCACCTCGCCAGCTGAGCAGGAAGGAAACTGAGGGGTCCTATGGGGGTGCACTGTGCAGCATGCCCTCAGATTTCAGGAAGAAAGGAATGGAAAGCCGGTATTTTACATATAAAAATGCGACTGAGAGTCAGCCATTTTATTGGCAAGGTCTCCATGAACCCCACGTGATCTCAGGGGACAGGGAGGGTGGGGCACACTGCACTTTGGTTTTAAAGCCACATGCAATCTCATGGGAGGGCGGCACTGCCCAGGCTAGCCCGGGGCCAGGGTCTGCAGCCATGGAGCTGCGGGAGGCACACGTGCGGGCCTGTGCCATGGCCTCTGTCTGCTGCACTTAGAGCAAGCCGCTTTGCTCGTGTGGTGTGGACCAGTGGCCTAGTGGCTAAAGTCCTCTCCTTGAATGCTCCAGGATCCCATATGGTCACCAGTTCTAGTCCCGGTGGCCCTACTTCCCATCCAGCTCCCTGCTTGTGGCCTGGGAAAGCAGTCGAGGATGGGACCCTGCATCCGTGTGGGAGACCTGGAAGAAGCTCCTGGCTTCACCTCTCAGCTCTAGCCATTGTGATGAACACCCCAAGCCTGGTTCTGTGCAGGCCCTCGCTGCTCCCCAGGCTGCTGTTCTGCTGATGCCAGGCATGGCTGGGAAGGAGATTCCAGAGAGGAGCGTGGGTGGAGGACCTGACACCTGTAGCGCAGCCACTGTGGAGTGGGGGTGGGGGAGAGGGTCCTCCTGGTGGAAGACTCTCTTGGGAAGTCCAAAGAAGGTCCATACCTTGCAAAGGCGCCCTATTTAGAGCTTGAAGTTGGGGTGAGCGGTGCCTCAAGCCAAGCCAGAGCTGTGGAGCATAGCCGCTGGGTTTTCATACCAGGCAGGGGCCAAGCAAGAGGCGCTGGAGAGCTGGGGTGTACAAAGCCGGTCCTGTTTCCAACGGTTTCCACCTGAGGTCCGATGCGAGCTCCCCCAAGGCAGTAGAGAGGCAGTGCACAGCCCAGCTCTAGGATGGGGTGGGGTAGCGCAGAAGGGAGGGCGACAGGCCAGGGATTCCACGTTCAAGGCCACTGAGCTCCCAAAGCTCACTCTGCAAATTTCAAGGGGCCTTTCTCGGTGGCTCCAGGCTATGGAAAACTTCCTTCAATTGCTCGATTTCCTCGACAGCGAAGTGTGTGTAAGACAGAGGGGACAGTGCCCATTTGGGCTTTACTCCTTAAACGCCCGCAGTGGTCCCAGGCTGGCTGGGAGTGGCGAGACTCTGTCGAGGTCTCCCACAGTCACTTGAACCATCTGCACTGCAGGGTCTGCCTGAGCAGGAAGCTGGGCCCAGACACTCTGCTGTGGGACGCCAGTTCCTTGACCAACCCCACAGGAGGCCCTGGTCACCTGCTTCGATAACCCCTCTCTTCCAAAGGCTCCCTGCGCCCAGGGCCAGACCACCTGCAGTGTACTGCTCCTGCTGGAGCTGGGGTCATGCTGGGAGGCCTGGAGTTTTGTTCTGATTCTGTTAACAACTGTGTGACCAAGTGCAGCCCCTGCCTCTGTTTTCTGGGTACCATAGGATTTCAGCAGTTATAGACGCTAGGCAGGGAGAGTGGGTTCCCCAGTGCTAGACTGCTGCGGGCAGGCATTCTGGAACTTTCCACAGTCCCTAAGTTTGCCCATTGGGGAAAAGTCAAGAGGCCCAAGGCCTGAGGACCACCTTTCCCCAAGGGATTTCTTCTGGGAGTAGAGACCACCACCCATGTTCTGGACGCTCAGCTCGGCCCTCACCAGCCGAAAGCTCGAGGGTCCCTGATGTAACCAAGGGAACCTCCAGCTCCACTGTTCTCTGAGCTGGCAGACACCTGCCTGAGCACACCTGCGCGTTTCAGCATCACTCTGTGATCATCCTCCTGAGACGCAGGCGCTCGGCAACCTGGAACACAAACGCTATCGAGATCGCTGCATTCAAACAAACAAAAAAGCAGCTATACAGACTGTCTAGGTGCCTTTCTAAAAATGGTGTGTCCCTCAGGCTAACAAATAAATGCCACAGTGACTTCATGGTATGTATCGTGGCGAGGGAACATTGCCATTGAACAGTCTCAAACAGACCTCGGTTCCAAATAAAGACTACTATCCCTACCCCCCTCCCCGCCACCAAAACTTGTAGCAGTACTAAAGCACCATTGGGGAGAGAAAAATTCTTTCCTATGAGCCATTTGGAATAAAAACTTCAGAATCATAATAGTGACTACCATAATTTTCCATAATAAAACATCTATTATAACAGATACAGCAATACCATAAAAGTCCTATTGTTCCAGAAACTGTATTATAAATGAAACACGATAATTATAAAAATACTTGGGTGAAACTGCATGTTCAACAGAACCATTGAAAATCATTCTTCTCACACTGAAAATAAGTACAGACTTCTTTAGCAGGATCTGAAATGTGAGAAGACCAGGAGGAGCTTAAAAACAGTCTTTTATAGCCACATAACCTTCCAGAGCTCCTCCAGGACCATCCGTAAGGTGTTTCCAGGGGGCCATTCAGCTCCAAGATCCTTACTAGGAATACTAAAATCTGCAAGTAGATTCTGAAGTAGGGCATCTTGGTATGTTCTTTCGAGAGTCAGACTTTTTGGGTAAATTTCAGCTCCATCAAGTTCATTTGTAAACTCCAACTTTAGAATCGCCAGCATTTTAGAACACCCAACCTGGGGATGCTTTGCAAAATCGCATCCTATGCTGAAAGCTTTGTTGGTCCGGCCAGCCTCCCTGCTTAGTTTATAAAACTGTCCCCTGCAGGTGGTCCTCACAGGGGGCCCAAGCTCCTGGGGGTGGGGGTTCTCACTGGGGACTCTGGTGGGGAACGGGGGGGGGGGGGAGGGGGCTGAGGCACTGCCTGGAAGCTGCGCGTGCACTGGAAACATCCTGCTTCCGCTTAGCTTGTGACTTTGGAAAACTGATGGGAATTTGAGAGGAGGAAGGGGGCAGCCCTGGTCTCCGTTACTGACACCAGATGTCCCAGCCCAGCTAACTGGGAACCTGGAGGAAATCCTCAGAATGAGGACGATGACTCAGAGATTAAGAGGAAATACTAATAGACAGGGATGATAACTACAGTCAACACCATGGCAAACACGGAGAGTGCTGCTAAGTGGTGACTGAAGGGACGTGATAACCGTCTACAAATATTTGAAGGATGTAAACATCTAGGAAGAAGATGAATTAATTATTCAGAACTACAGTGACGAAGCCCCAGACAAGATCATTACCAGTACCACAGCCACCTCGTTCCTTCCCGATCTTGTCCGAATCAAGCTCTCCCTGGACTAATGGCAGATGGCTGGGTAGTCGTCCTGTGCATACGACCATCTTGACACAGGCAAGGCCTGTTATGCCATGGACACGGACGCCCCTCTGTGGGCTCCCGTGCTGAGCTGTCTTCTGGTGAATACCTGGGGTTGTGGGTTAAAATGGTGTTGCCTCCAAAGACATTGCTTTGGTCCAGGATCTTTATAGATGTGACCAAGTGAAGGTGGGGTCATTAGGGCAGACTGTTAATCAGTACCTTTCGAAGCAGAGGGATCTGTGGGCACAGACACTGGGAGAGAGTGGTCTGGAGCGATACAGCAGAGAGGCAGCTGCAGCACCAGGAGCTGGCGGCTGGGAAGAAGCTGCGAGGGGGCCTTCTCTACAGAGGGATGCGCTTGTTTAAGAATATCCTGGGGCCAGCATTGCCTGCAGTGTCAGCATCTCATACGTGCACCTGTTCCATCTCCTATCCAGCTCCCTGCTAATGCGCCTAGCAAAGCAGCAGAGGATGGCTCAAGTGCTTGGGCCCCTGCACCCACATGGGAGACCAGGAGGAGTTTCAGGTACCTGGCTTCGGCCTTGCCTAGTCTCAGATGTTGTGGCCATTTGAAGAGTGATTCAACAGATGGAAAACCTCTCTCTGTCTCTCCCTCTGTAATTCTGCCTTTCAAATAATTAAATCTCTAAACACACACACACACACACACACACACACACGGTGCCAGTAGACTCGGTGTGCTATAGTAAAACACCCTCCGCTGGGTCAGTTGGAAACAGAGACGGTTCTCACCAGTCTGGGGGCTGCGATGTCCAGGACCAAGCGCCAACAGATCCCCTCCTGGTGGGGCCTTGGAGATGGCTCCCAGCTGCTCTGGCCTCACTGGCAATGAGCTCCCACAAGCATCTCTCATGATGTCACGACTGCCACCTGTGGCGGGGGTCCTCAGGACCTACCACCCTCCCACGTTCACCTACACTGGGTATTAGGTTAGAGGCACCCTGCTGACAGCCCTAGCAGATGAGTGTACCTGATACCTGCCCATGAGTATATCTGATATCCACCTGTGAGTAAGTCTCATACCCACCCATGAGTGCGCCTGGTACCCACCCGTGAGTGTGCCTGCCTGTGAGGTGCCTGGTACCTGCCTGGTACTGTACCTGGTTCCCGCCCTTGAGTGTACATCACACTCTCCATGCAGAACGGAAGGTGGGACTGCCGGGACAAGCAAGGGGACAGGAATTCGGAAGTTCTTGGGAGGGCTGTCCTGGGCCCAGCTTACGTGCTTGGGCCTTCCACTGGTTCTCCTCTGGGGGCACCTGGGGACACACAACTGACAGAGAGCTAGGATTAGGGTGGCTGGGGATCACTGACCATTAGCACACCACGGGGATGGCTCTGAGGCCATTTAAAATGAAACCAACCCTGACCACAACATCAGAGCATCCAAATGACAGCAAAGTGCTCAAGCCAAGCGGCTGTGGGTTTGTGGGTGCAGACCTGGTTGACTTTCCCTGAGAGAGCCATGGGAACAAGGAGCAGGGGCACTGGGCATCTGGAAAGAGTGGGGGGGGCCCTGCTGAGTTGTGGCTCCCCCTGGCTCTACAAGTGCAGCCGAGAACCCCGGGGGCATCCTCCGCGCCTCAGGAAGGGCTGGGGTGGGCGTGACTTTCCGATCACTCCGGACAGATGAGATGCATGACCGGAACAAGCCTGCAACATGAGTGTTTGTGGTCCCCAGATAAGGAAACCAAGCACAGACACGCTGGAGGGCTTCCACAAGGTCTGTTACAGAAGGTCAAGTCACACACGGGGCCAGAACACATTCCGCCTGGGGAACCCCATGCCTCCTTGTTGGCAAGCACCCAGCTGGCACGGGAAGAGCGAGGAATCCTGTGTGGCATTTCCAGCTTCCGTGTGTGCCATCATTTTATGACTTATTCTGCAGTAGAATGCAGGTCCCCAGGTGGTGTCAGGTTGGCAGTCGATGTAAAGTTTACATTTCTTTCTTCTGCGCCTCCCCGTGAAAGTACCTGGCCCGTCTAGCATCCTTCCCCTTTCCCAGTCTCTGGGGTCCGGCAGCGGGCTGGTTCACTTCTCTCAGTAACCGCCAGAGGGAGCCACGGACAGAAAAGGACCGGGACCACTCACCTGGCCTGGCTGGTGCAACAGCAGCCTCAAGCTGGACTATCTTTGCCTCAATTTGCTTTCATTCTAGAAACTCATCCAGACTCAAGCCAAGCTCCTACCCAGCCAAGGAGGGCGCTGTTCCACATGCAGCGGGGAGGATCCGGCAACTAAGGGCTCTGGTCCTTCCTCACAAGGCAGGCAAAGGACAACCAGCCAGCCAGGGGTCCTCTGGGGTCCAGCCATCCAGGAAAGCCAGGCAGGGTGCTGGGCACACCGAAACTGCAGCCTGCATCTGGACACTTCCGGACCGGCTGGCCTTGTGTGGACAAACCTCTGTGTCCGGGCTGTCCTATCTACGACTTGGAAATTGGACAGCCTGCAGTCAGGGCTGTGTGTCTTTGGGGTGGGGGTGGAGGACTCATGGAGAACTCCAGAAGTCTCTTTCAGATTTGAGATGGTTCAGGCTATGCCTCGGATCTCAGGGGACACAGCCCTGGGTAGAACTTGGAGAAATGGGCCTTCCTCCTCTCCTCAGGCCCTTTTCTAACCCTGGACCCTGTTGCCTTTGGCTCCCTCCCAGGACACTCCCCAGCTTTAGCCTGGACCCTACAAGCAATTTGTCCTTGTCAAGCCCAGAGCCCAGAAGCCCCTGTGCATCACGGGACAGCTGAAGGTCCACTCTGGTCAATCACCAAACGCTGATTAGCACATCACAACACCACCTCTGGACACGGAGTTTTGCGGCACCTGTTCCACTCTGGATTCAGCTTCCTGCTAATCCAAGCTTGGGCTCCTACATCTACATGGGAGACCCTGAAAAACTCCTGACTTCCACCTGCCACAACCCTGGCTGTGGCCATTGCAGACTTGCCAGCAGTGACCCAGCACAGAGATTTCTCTCTCTCTCTCAACAACTGCACCTTTCAGTAATTTTTAAATTACATAAATCTTATTTTAAAAAAACGGGGAGTGTGGGGAAAGAAAAAGGAAAAACCTCAGGTCCGGTGTGGTGACACAGAAAGCTAAGCCACCCACCCCCTCAGGGGCCAGCATCCCATACAGGTGCTAGTTCATATCCCAGCCCCTCCACTTCTGAGCCAGCTCTCTGTGTGTGGCAGAGAAAGCAGCAGAGGATGGCCCAAGTCCCTGGGATGCAACACTCATGGGGAAGACCCACAGGGAGCTCCGGGCTCCAGGACTGGCTCATGGGGGAGACCCACAGGGCGCTCCAGGCTCCGGACTGGCTCATCTCTGGCCACTGTGACATTTGGGGAATGCACCAGGGATGAGAGATCTTTCTGTAAAATGTGCCTTTCAAATAAAATTAGACAAATATCTTCTAAAAATCCTTTCATCTATGTATTTGTTCACTTACAAAGGCAGACAGCTCCAACCTGTCATGTCGACCCCCCAGTGCCCCCTGTGTCCTGTCCCTACCCAGGAAAGCGTGTGCCACCCAGGGAGTCCTTCAAGGTGAGGAAGGTCAGCCCGGAGCCCCACAGGTGCGTGAGGGAGGGAGCGGGTGAAGGGCAGGGTGGACTCCCAGCTGAGCCAGCCCCTTTCCAGGCCCAGTCAGTTCTGGTCCTCCCGCACCCAATGCCAGTCGAAGGGACTAGTCGGGGCCGAGTTCCGGTCAGCACCCAGGGAACCTGCCCTGGCAAGCGCCCTCCGGGCGCGCGGCAACCAGCTCCGGTCGACCCGGAAGGCCCCGGAAGGCCCCCGGGAACCGGCGCCGGAAGGCGGGGAGGCGGGGCCAGCGCGCCCGCCGCCACCACCGCCACCCCCAAGGCCACCACCGCTAGGGCCACCACCGCCTGGGCCACCCTCGGCGGCGCGCGTGGGGCAGCGGCCGGGGCCGGGGCGCAGACGCTGTGGGCTCCCGGGGCTCGGGAGCGCCCGCGGGCCCGTCTCCCCGGACCCGCGGAGTGGCCTTTGGATCTCACAGGCGCGCACACCGGGCAGGCCTGACCGTCAGGTAAAGGTGTGGCCGAGGGCGAGGAGGGCGAGGGTCGGGACTGAGCCTTCGGCCTCTGACCTCCTGCTCTACGCCGGCGCGGGGAGGGTGCGCCCTTGGCGCATGGTGGCATCGGGCCTGGAGTCCTGGGAGCGACTTGAGGTCCGGCCCTCACGGTGCCAGGGTGGACGCTCTCGGTGTTTTTCATTTTCCATATGAGGAAACATGGCTTTAGGACTCAGGCGCTCCCGCAATCCCTCGGTGTGGGTGTTGTCCCAGCACACACCTGCTTAGGGCAGCTCGCCTGGCCTTGCCATGGCAGGTGAGCAGGAAGAATCGGTGGGGGTTTAGGAAGTGTGCTTGGTTTTGGTGTGGTTGAGAGGCTGCTGTAGCCTTTTCCAGAGCCACTGAGGATGCTTTTAGAGGCTGTGAGGTGGATCAGGTGCAGGAGCTGGAGGGGCTGTGGCGGAGAGGGCAGTGCCTGCTGTGTGTGTGTGTGTGTGTGTGTGTGTGTGTGTGTGTGTGTGTGTTGGGGGTCCGGGGCAGGTCAGCCCCTTCTCAGCCATAGATACCTAAGATTGCATGGCTATCCAGAAAAGCAGAGATTTCAGAAGATACCAGAAGTTTGAAATGTGTGATATCTTGGGAATTAAAAATAAATTGTTTCAAGAGTTATTTACTTATTATTATTTGAAAGAGATTTATAGTGAAAAGGAGAGATAGGGCCCGGTGCCATGGCCTAGTGACTAAAATCCTCGCCTTGAAAGTGCCAGGATCCCATATGGGTGCCAGTTCTAATCTCAGCAGCTCCACTTGCCATCCAGCTCCCTGCTTGTGGCCTGGCAAAGCAGTCGAGGACGGCCCAAAGCTTTGGGACCCTGCACCCATATGGGAGACCCGGAGGAGGTTCCAGGTTCCTGGCTTCGGATCGGTGCAGCACCGGCCGTTGCAGTCACTTGGGGTGTGAATCATCGGACGGAAGATCTTCCTCTATGTCTCTCCTCCTCTCTGTGTATCTGTCTTTCCAATAAAAAAAATAAATAAAGCTTTAAAAAGAAAAGAAAGAAAAGGAGAGAGAGACAAGGTCTACCATCCATTGCTTCACTCCCAGATGGCCGTAATGGTCAGAACTGAGCTGATCCAAAATCAGGAGCCAGGAGCTTCTTGTGGGCCTCCCACGTGGGTGCAGCATCCCAGGGCCTTGGGCCATCCTCTGCTACTTTCCAAGGCCACAAACAGGTTGCTAGGTTCATGTAGTGTATAAATTTATTTGAAAGGTGCTGTTGCAGGGGTCGGGGGAGGGAGGGAGGGAGAGAGAGAGATCTCTGTTGGTTCACTCCACAGATGTCTTCAGTGGCCACAGCCAGGGTCATGCCCAGTGGAAGCCGGGAGCTTGTTCCCAGGTCTCCATGTGAGTTCAGAATCCCAAGCACTTGGACCTTCTTTTGCTGTGTCCCCAGGGGCATTAGCAGGAAGCTGAGTTGGAAGTGGAACAGCCAGGACTTGAACTAGCACCATATGGGATACCAGTGCCACAGACAGGGGCTTAACATGCTACATCCCAATGTTGGTAACTACAAGCTCACCCCTTGGTGCTCGCTGCTGAGGTCCACTCGTGAGCACGGCGCTGGGGCGTGCACTGGTGGGAAGATGAGGTTTGGTTCCCCAGAGTAGAACGCACAGTGAACCCCTTGGTCTCCTGTCTATTTTGTAAAATGGTGTGCGGAGGTCTGTGTTGTCCTGAATCCCACCCCATTTCCCAGGTCCCCCAAGTAGGCGGATCTTCCTGTGTCAAGCAGAGACCTTCCCCCTCCCCGACAAGAGCCAAAATGGGGTGCTTACAACTTTCAGTTGACCTTTGCCTCGTCTAGCACCCAGCAGTTGGACTTCCTGTGTCGTTGGCCTGTTGAGGGACAGCTGTGAGTCTGAAACAAGTGTGATCCGGGCGG
Organism: Ochotona princeps; assembly: GCF_030435755.1. Classification (NCBI taxonomy): domain Eukaryota; kingdom Metazoa; phylum Chordata; class Mammalia; order Lagomorpha; family Ochotonidae; genus Ochotona; species Ochotona princeps. The sequence continues at coordinate 43,100,304 of NC_080847.1, read as the reverse complement.
GGAGGAGGCCTCCCTCGCTTCCCTGTGAGGCTCGTCCCCTCTGAGTGCCCTCCTGCTCCCTCCGACACCCCTTCTTGTCCAGTGTACACCAGGAGCCTGTACTGGGAGGACAAGCCCAGAGACCTCAGGCAGCTGAGCTTTTAAAGCAAAGGCTCAGGAGCTGGCGTTACACCTGCCTTCCGTCAGACTCTGGTGCTCTGACTTCTAGAATGCTTCAAGGAACTGTTGGGTGGAGGGCTGTGGGCTGTCCTCAACTGCATTCCCAGGCCACAGGCAGAGAGCTGGATGGAAAGCAGGGCCGCCGGAATTAGAACCGGTATCCATATGGAATCCCGCTGTGTTCCAGGTGAGGACTTTAACTGCTATGCTATTGCATTGGGTTCTGAGGTGTCGCATCTTGAAGTGCAACAGAAGTCAGGCCCCTCCCTCGCCTGGGCTCAGTGGAGATTGGGGTGCCTTTGGAAGCTTGATTAGCCCTTGAGGGTCTGGGGTTAAAGTCTCGCCTCGGGAGGGCCCTTCCCAGTCCTGGGCAAACAGGTGTGTTGTAATCGGCAGGATGAGTAGCTTGTAGCTAAACCCGAACTGCTGCATTAGCAGGTGACTCAGTTTACCAGCAGGATTTCCAGCCTTTTGAGAGGTTTCACTGTAGGAGTAATTCCTTTGGTTGTCTTATTTGACATTAGACCAATTTTGTTGGCATGGTTTTTCAAGACCAAGGCAAACCAAGGGGTACTCCCCTGGCTTCCCCTTTCCGGGTGGGGCCTTGGCCAGGTCCAGCGCTTTCCCTTGGATAAGCAACATCATTGTGCAAAAACCTTGACTGCCACCTTCCAGGGAGAAGCCCGTCCAGCTGGCTGGACACCGGGCAGCCAGGCCAGGGACTGGTGCACCTGAGTGTCTTCCAGCCCTTGGACAGCCCTGTCAGGCCTCCGCTCCGTTGCCTTCCACCCGCTGCTTGGCCAAACAGACACATCTGGAGAGTGCCTCTTGTAGCACCCAGGAAGGAGTGAGTGGAAGCCCCAGCACCCAGTACTGTTCCGTGTGCTTGTAGCGTCTTGCTGACCGCAGTTGTTAGGTCACAAACACAACTCTTTCCCCACCCCGGATCTGACACAGACCTGAGAGATTCCTGTGTGCCATGGGATCACAGATGTGGAGTGTCAGAGGAAAGAAGGAAGGAAAGTGTGCAGGAGCCACGCTATGCCCTTCCTGGGGCTGCCAAGAAGCTCTGAGAACCCAGCACGAGGCGGCCAGGTGGGTGCGTGGTGTTCTGCACACTGGCATTTGCTCCCTTGTCACGTCAGACCTCAGACTCAAAGTCCATGCAGGTCACGTAAGCCAGAGCTGCTGAGCAGTGGAACCTGTCCCTGCTCCCTGCATCCCAGGCCTGTAGCAGCTGTGGCAGCCTTCAGCTAGGAAAGGGCAGGGAAGTTGGTGAGGATAGAGCTGTGAGACCAACTGGTATGTGAAGGAGAGGACCCAGCTCAGTGGCGTGTGACTTTCTCCTGGCACTGCCAGCCCGACAGCTCCTGATTCCTGCTTGTTCCTCGCAGGGCAGGGTAGTGTGTCAGGTTTCCTGGCAGCAGTGTTAAGTGTTCTGATGCTGGCAATTATTCTAAAGGTCATTAGATTAAAAATCCATCCCTCAGGGCCAGAGCCGTGGCTGCAGCAGGTAAAGCTGCTGCCTGCGGCACCAGCATCCTGTATGGGTCCCAGTTCAAGTCCTGGCTGTTCCACTTCTGATCCAGCTCTTTCCTTGGCCTGGGAAGGCAGCAGGGGATGATCAAGTCCTTGGGCTCCTACACCCATGTGGGAGACCCCGGAGAAGCTCCTGGATTTGTTCTGCCCATTGCACCATTTGAGGAGCAAACCAGTGGATACAAGATTCTCTCTCTCTTTCTCTTTTTCTTTCTCTAGATTTCTTTATCTCTGTAACTGCATTTCCAATATGGAAGTAAAAAAATAAATTTTTTTAAAAAAAGCAAAGTTTGTTGTTATTTAAAAAAAGGAGGGGGACATCCATGCCTGCACCTGCTCCTTGCCTCGGTCTACTCAGTCTCTGCTTGCTTCATCTCGCCCTGAGTGTTTTTAAATGTTTATTTGTTTTCAGTTACTTAAAAGGTGGAGAATGATGGAAGGAGTGAGATCAGCCCCATCTACTGGCTCCCTCTCCAAATGCCAGCAACAGGGCTGGCAGGCCAGAGTCATCCCAGGTCTCCCACGTGGGCGGCAGGGCCCGGATGCTGTGGCTGGCCCCTCAGTTTGCCTTGGCTGAGAGGGCACAAAGTGCCTGGCCTGTGTGTGCTGTCAGGTGGCCCATGTGTGGAGCGGTAGTGTGAGGAAGGACGTGTATGTGTGTCTGTGTCACTGAGAGCCCTGGGGAGAGTGCGACATGCCACCCCCAGCCTGGGCACCTTGTGTCTGTTCTACCGGCACCTTCTGAGAGCCAAGGTGAGGTGCCCGGCAGATGCCATTTGTGGGCCCCATGCTGTTCTACCATCCTCTGGCTTGGTGCAGATGCCCTATGACACAGAAGGGGCTACAAGGCCCTTGAGACAACATGGCACACGCCGGGCTCTGCGGGTCAGTGTGGCCTGAGCTGAGGGAGGGGCAGGTGCTGCAGGAAGGGCCAGCGCTGTTTCCGAATGGATGGGCCGAGCACCCGAGCACAGGGGCCCCTGTATCTGCCTCTGCTACTTCTGTTTGCCAGTGACTAGCCCTCACCCTGCGTTTTTGGGTCAGGGGCTTCTCCCGTGACATGCAGTGGGGCCGCTGCCCCCTCCAGGACCCAGGGGCTCATCTGCTCACAAGAGCTGTCTGCTTTGTCCTTCCCCAAGGCCGGCCAGGATGCCCGTCATGGTGGACGACATCATGAAGCTGTTGTGCACCCTCTCTGAGAAGAGGAAAATGCAAGCAGCTGTCAAGCACTCGGGCAAGGGCGCCCTGGTCACGGGAGCTGTGGCCTTCGTGGGCGGCCTGGTAGGTGGCCCACCAGGACTTGCTGTCGGTAAGTGCAGGTGTCTTGCTGGGACAGCCAGCCGGGAGGGGGTCCTGAAGGGGAAAGATGCACACAGGGGCGAGGACACAGTGGCCTCTCCTCTGTGGAATGAGTGTGTGAACGGAATCCAGCCTGTGAATGGCTCAGAAGCACCCAGGGCTCCCACACTTCCAGCACCAGTCCGCTCTCGCAGGCAGGCAGGGGAACCATGGTCCCAGCCTCCTCCCTCCCCTACCGGCCTGTGTCCGTGGATTCTGGGTTCGCAGAGCAGCAGCATCACAGGTCGTTTTGGAAGGGAGCCAGGAAGGAAGCTGGTGTCTGCTGCACATGTGGCCACGAGCAGATGTTGCATGGCTGGTCTGCACAGGCAACACCACAGACAGCCCCGCAGCCCCAGGGCCGGCCCTCCTGGGCAGCCTGCAATGGCTGGTAGCGAGACCTTGGCTCATTTCCCAGTGTGTTCTCAGAGCTGGGATAAAGGTGCTTCCTTTTTTAGAAGAATTATTTATTTTTTTTATTGGAAAGCCAGCTTCACAGAGAGAAGGAGAGACAGAGAGAAAGATCTCCTATCTGCTGGTTCACCGCCCATGTGGTCACAATGGCCAGAGCTGAACGAATCTGATGCCAGGATCCAGGAGCTTCTTCCAGGTCTCCCATGTGGGTGCAGGGTCCCAAGGCCTTGGGCCATCCTCTGTTGCTTTCCCAGGCCACAAGCAGGGAGCTGGAAGGGGAGTGCAGCAGTGGGGATATGAACCAGTCCCCATATGGGATCCTGGCGCATGCAAGGTGAGGACTTTATTCACTAGGCTACTGTGCCAGGCCCCAAAGGTACTTCTTTCTGATGAGGGGCAGGAGGGATTCCTGTGTCCTGGCAACAGGCTGCGCCTGAACCCTCAGCTAGGGTGCAGTGAGCCAGCCGGGTGAGGCCCCAGCCGCATCCTGCACCGCTGTTGAGCTGGGATCCTCAGGCTGCTGTCTGCCTGGGTCCTGTTGCATTGGGCGCCATGGTTTTTAGCAGCGCCTCCTCCGTGCTGGGGCGTCGGGCTGATGGGAGGCCTGTGTCCATGGCTGTAGGCCACCGAGCAGCCGCTTTTCTGCCCAGGCTGCCAACTGCTTGCCAGCTCCCTGCCTGGGTTTTCTGAGCTGTTTTCCCCTCTGGGGGCAGGACTGACATTCAAGGACCTTCCAGGAAACAGACCACAGGAGCAGGGAGGATAAACCCCAGAAGGCCCTTCCAGAATGTTCCCTTTGCACATGCCGGAGCTCAGCCAGTGCTGACATCAGCTCCTCGCCGTCCCGGAAGGAGCCAGGCAGGCAGGAGACCAGACCATGGCCTCCTTCCTCAGTGACCTCCCGAGTCTGTCCCCACCACCTCCGATACCCCCTGGCTGCCTAAGCATGCCCAGGGACCCCATGAGAACATACAGTTGCTGAAACTGAATAAAAGCTGGTGGAGACCCGGGCCTTGGCAGGAAGCTGGGCACCTGCTGCATCCAGCTCTTGTTCTTGGGTGGGAGAAAACAAAGGAATTTTCTCTTTTGCTTAGAACTAGTAATTTGCTAGTGGATATTCCTGGAGACTCCGTGTGTTAAGTGATGTTCTCATACAGGGTTAGTGCCGATGGATACAACTCTTGTCAGCTCCAAGCATTTCACTGGTGTCATGGGGAATAGTTCAGGAAAACGTGGGCATTGGCTGCTCTGCGTTCCCCAGAGTGCTGCTCTCCCTGGGAGAGTCAGAGAGCCCAGTCCGGAGCAGCCAGCCACCAGGACTTGGGGCTGAGGCCAGTGTGGTGGTGGAGTGGGTTAAGCTGCATCCCATATGGGTCCCAGCTGCTCTGCTTCCCATCCAGCTCCCTGCTAAGGTGCCTGGGAAAGCAGCGGAGAGGGCGCTAAAGCTTGGCCCCTGCACCCAACGAGGGATACCTGGAAGCAGTCTGGGCTCCTGGGCAGCCTGGCCCAGCTCTGGTTGTTGTCCTTTGGGGAACAAAGCTGCAGATGAAAGATCTCTCTATCTCAGTAACTCTGCCTTTCAAATAATTAAAGAAAAATCTTTTAAAAAGGTTGGGGGGCAGAGAGGAGAGGTGGGGTGGAGGAACAGCGGCTAGTACCTCCTTGAGCTGTGGTTTCTGTGGAAAGAGTGCCCTCCCACCCCTAGCTGTTGGCTTCCTGAATGAGCTCAGCGGGGAGGGGGCTCTGCAAGCCTAAAGCCACCTGAGAGCTTATCACTTCCAGACAATTCCATGTGGATCTACATAAGTGTATTTCCCTGCTGCCTTCCTCTCAAGTCCAGGATGAAACAGATGAATCTGGGAGAAGGGGTGTTTTGATTGACAAGCAGGAGGAGAGCTTTACACAGGGGTGAGGCCTTGTGGCTCACGGAACTTCAGGGCAGCAGCTCCTAAACTAGCTGCCTGCTTATCCCCTGCCAGCTGTGGGGAGACCCAGACGGAGTTCCTGGCTCCTAAGCTTGGCTGGCCCATCCTCAGCCATTGTGGCCATGTGGGAAGTGAACCAGGGCATGCCCCCCACCCCCTGCCCAACACCCCGTCTCTGACCCATGGTACAGGATTTTTTTTTTAAATGAATTTTACAGACTGGAAGAATAATAGATTTACAGGAAGTTGCATAGACAGAATTCCCATGCGTCTGTCACCTGGTTCCAGTTCTAGTGTTAACATATATCATGGGTCATTTGTCAAGGCTACAAAACTAACACTTGACACTCTACTGTGAACCATGTTCTAGACTCCATTTGGGTTTCACTAGGGATTTCTTTCTTTCCTTCCTTTCTCTCTAACATTTCTTTGTTGAAAGGCAGAGTGGGTGTCTCTCTCTCCTCTTTCGAGAGGCACCCCACCTCCTGGTTTTCTCTCCGGAGGTGCTCTCCGCTTCCTCTCCCTTCCCTGCTCACCTGGTCCCTTCACAAATAAATTTTTCTGTCTGCAACAGATTCCCGGCTTTTCATTTCTATACTAAGCTGAGGAAAGAACCCACCAGGAATTTCTGGTAACATATTTTCCCTGGCACCCACCGTGGAGACTGAAAAAAAGAGACTTAGACGGGAGCCACGTGGCCCAACTCAACCGAGAGAAGACTTCACAAGGGGTCTTCAGAACCCAGGTGGCCTTGAACATGCAAACTTGTATGACAACCAGACCAACTTCTGCCATGGCAACTTGGATGACCTGGACCATCTCTCTGGATCCCACACCTCTAGGGGCCCCTTACCCAAACGACGCCCTGGTTCAGCAGAAAGCAGCCAGAAGACATTGTCACCCTTTGCCCCTACAGAAGTAGGGTGTGGGATTTCAAGAGGGGGGTCTGAGACCATCCAGGCCTGCTGAGATCTTGGCCACACCTTCAGGTGGGTGGCACAAGCATTGCCCACCCATTTTCTAACTAATTAAGAGATCACCAATGGGGAACATCTTACCTATAGGTTCCCCACCCAACAAGGAGGGGTCAGGAAAGGCTTAAAATCCCAAGACCCCTCCTCAAACCTTTGGTGTCTCTCTCTCCCTCCTCTTTCGAGAGGCACCCCACCTCCCGGCTTTCTCTCCAGAGCTGCTTCTCCCTCCCTCCCCGTTCCCTGCTCGCCTGGCCCCTTCGCAAATAAATTTTTCTGTCTGAAAAAAAAAAAAAAAAGGCAGAGTGACTGAAAGAGAGAGAAGAGACAAAGACGTGGTCCATCTGGTGTCTGCTGGCCAACTCTCCAAATGGCCCAGGCTGAAGTCAGAAGCCAAGAATTCCGTGCTGGCCTCCCAGGTGGCAGGGGCCATCTGCTGTGCTTGCTCAGGCATAGTGACAGGCAGCTGGGTTGGAAGTGGAACAGCTGGGACTTGAACCAGTGCTACAGGATGGGATGTTGGTGTCGCAATGAGCAGCTTAAGCTACCGTGCCACAACACTATCCCCAGATTTGACCAGGTTTTGCATTAGTGACCCCCTGCCCTTTATTGGTTCTAGAGTCCTGTTTGATTCCTTAGTCACCTCTGGTCTGTGCCGGTTTGTTTAGACTGTCACTGGTTTTACAATCTTGACGGTTAGGAGAGCTGCCATGCTTGGTGGGCCTTCTGTCCATCTGGAGTTGTCATGTTTCTCGTGCTCAGACAGGAGCCGCGGGCCTTCAGAAGATCAGCCCAGAGGTAAACGTATGGCACTTGCACCACTCCCGGTGGGTACAGGGCACCCACGCAACCTCGCTGGCTTGGCTGGCCCCGCTCCCTCAGAGAGTCATGCGCACTGGGGTTTTCTGCTGTGAAGCTGCTATTCCCTTCCTGCGTGATGTTCTGCAGGCGTGCGTCACGGAGGCCAGACGGGCTGCACCCTTAGATATCTGATTGCTGATATTTTAGAACGCTGGCATTTTAACGACACGAATCCCATGTTATGTGTGGCATGAATTGGCTGGCAAGACTGGCAGCTGCCCCTTTGATGTCACCACAGTCCCACTCCGCCTGCTTCCCTCCTGTTGCGTTCCTGTCCGGCTCCTGAAGGTCCTTGAATCTGGACTCCGGTCTCAGGCCCCTCCCACTAGTGTGGAACCTTACCCAGAGCACACACTCACTTTGACACAGTTTGCAGTTGGAAATGGTGGTGTGCCCCTGTTAGGGGGCAGGAGGCAAGCAGTAGGCCGCATCACGGCATAATTGGAGGGGTTCCTGGGTCTTCTAACCTTCTGAGATCAGGGGAAGTTTCTTAGGCTCCAGGGGCAAGGAGTGTGTCGGCACCCCCAGGGGAGGAAGCAGGGCCTCACTGCAGAGCCACTTGTCCTCCAGGGCCCCTTTGCAGCTCAGCTCCCTGGTCTGTAAGGCAGGAGATGGTGTGGGAAGCCACTTGGAGGAAGACTTGGCTCACAAGCAGCTGTGCTTTGCACCACACTGGTACTGCCATCAGGGCAAGGTGCACTTGGGTATCCACTCCCACAGGCAGGGGGGGCAGCACAGGTCTGCCCTGCCTGCTGCCTGCAGAGCTGAGCCCACCCGACCAGCTCCACCACTGGCCCCCTCCTCATGGGCTCAACGAGAAGCTGAGGCTGGCATGTGGCCCCAGGCCTAACTGCTGGCTCCCTTGCTTTCCAGGTGGGGCTGTCGGGGGCCTGCTAGGTGCCTGGATGACGAGTGGACAGTTCCAGCCCGTCCCTCAGATCCTGATGGAGCTGCCCCCGGCCGAGCAGCAGAAGCTCTTTAATGAAGCCGTTGCTATCATCCAGCACCTGGACTGGACAGACGCCGTTCAGCTCACCACGCTGGTCCTGGGCAGCGAGGCCCTGCAGCAGCAGCTGCTGGCTGTGCTGGTAGGCTACATCACCAAGGAGCTGAAGGCCCAGATCCGCTATGACGACTAGGCCACCCTGCCTAGTGACTCAGAGGGGCTGGGGGCCAGGGGAGGCGCAGCGTGTCCTCTGCCTGGAGTGGCGTCTCCCGCCTGAGAAGATACTTCTATGCTGTGACATATTCCAGAAATTATTTCCCAGTGTGCCCTGCTACCTTCTGACCCCAGAAGCCAGCAACAAGAGCAGGCGCTCCTGGCTCAGGCCCGTGGGGCAGTTTTCTGAGTTGCCTATTGGGCGCTTGGGCAGCTGGAGGAAGTCGTCATGGCCCCACCACACTTCCCCAGACTTCTCCCCTCCCAAGCACCTGTGCAGAAAGGACCTGGAGCCCTTGTGCGAGAATCATGTGACCTCCCGGGTGTGCCCTGCCTCTGCCCCAGAGGAGGGGGAGGGCGCTCAGCCCACAGAGCCACCAGCCCGCCCCTGCTGGGGTTTCGGCAGTTCCAGAGGTCCACATTACTGGCTCTAAGGAGTGTCTGCAGCCTACGGATTGCCTCCTTCTGCTTCAAGTGACAATAAATCTGAAAAGTCACTCTTCCACGTGTTCCTTGTGAAGTATTTCTAACATTGAAAGGCCTTTTTGTTGTTTTTGCTTCTGTTTTAAAAAATTAATTACATTGCATTACGTGACACAGTTTCATAGGCTCTGGGATTCCCCCAACCCCTCCCCGTACCTCCCCCCCTGGTGGGTTCCTCCACCTTGTTGCAGTATTACAGTTCAAATTCAGTCAAGATTCTTTCATTGCAAGCATATACCAAGCATAGAGTCCAGCATCCTTTTTTTTTTTAAGATTTATTTATTTTTATTACAAAGTCAGATATACAGAGAGGAGGAGAGATAGAGAGGAAGATCTTCCATCTGATGATTTTCTCCTCAGGTGAGTGCAACGGCCGGTGCTGTGCTGATCCGGAGCCAGGAGCCAGGAGCCAGGAACCTCCTCCAGGTCTGCCATGCGGGTGCAGGATCCCAAAGCACTGGGCTGTCCTCGACTGCTTTCCCAGGCCACAAGTAGGGAGCTGGATGGGAAGCGGAGCTGCTGAGATTAGAGCCAGCTCCCATATGGGATCCCGGCATGTTCAAAGCGAGGACTTTAGCCACTAGGCCATGCTGCCAGGCCCGAGAGTCCAGCATCTTATTGTCCAGATAAATTCAGCGGTTTCTTGAGGAGACCTTCTCTGGTCTGAAGGCTGAGCTGGCAGAATATCATTCCGATCAATTAAAAGCCACAACATAACATCAACAACAATTTACAACATTATGGAATTATTTGACATGGTATTGAGTAACCAATATGTTAAGAAATGCAAGTTCTTCACCGTATCCTGTGACTACTTCATTGACATTTCAATTTTAGTTTATGTACATCCGGCTTCTATAGCACCTGAAAATGGCTATAGGGTACTATTCAGCTGTCTCATGTCTACTTTCACTTTAGTGTTTAGCAGTTTATAGTGTTGAAGCATAATTTTGCTGAACTTGGCAGATTTTAGGATAGTCTAAACTGGCTTGTAACTCTAACAAGACATATGTCAACAGCTGAGGTGCAGAACAGTTTTAGGAGGGGTGTGCAGAGAAATCTTCAGTACCTTAGTGAGGAGTAACTAATCTTTGTGTCCTACCTAGTAAGGTATGTGTGAGTCCACGCTGACCGTTTCCTGTCTGGTTCTAAGCTTTCCTTGTTGTTCTCTGTCGATCTATTCTAATTCTTTTTTTTGGGGGGGGAGGGCCCGGAGTGACCCTGATGGTCATTGCAAGAGAGGGTGGGGATCCAAAGTTGGAACTAAGTAAGGACCAGAGAAAGCTCCTCTCCCTAGTCCCGAAGGAAGTTTTCTGTTCTGTTTCTGTGGACCGCTCAGGGCTCCTGGCTATTGTTTTGATGACCTTGGATCCTGCAAGGAAGGATTTGGTCTTCTTCTGTCCCATGTGGGAGATCCAAGCGGGATCTCCCATGTGGGGGTGGATGAGCTCAGAGTTCTTGGCCTCCGAAGGCACTCCAGTTCCCCGTGATCTCCTTGGTAGTTGGGATGTAGTCCTTGGTGCCCGTACTGATAGTCCTTGGTGAGGATCCGGCAGTCTCCAGGGTTGGGATACAAGCCTCCTCCTGTCCACCTGCTCCACTCTGGGATCCCCCTGCTCTGTGCATATGACCTCCTGTTAAGAGGTTGTCAGGATCGCTCTTGATTTCCCCCTGTATGTCTTTGTAGTTTTACTATTGTCTAATGCTAATTTGAATCTGTTGTCTATGAGTTACCTGTTATGTTCCTGATAGGCTATACTTCACGTCTTCCTCACACATTCTAAGGAGATGGAAGATTTCTCTGCTCTCCCGCCCCATTTCCGAGTAGCATAGGGTCTTAAAAGTATATTAGGTTTTACAGTTACTTGATGTAGATCATAAGTAGTCTGACTCACATTGATTGTTGGTTCATTGGTTACATCACAATATCTTATTGCATGAGATACAGGCTGTTGGGGTTGAAATAATATTACAATTTACAGGTACTGTTTTTCAGATTGACATCATTTCATCTTAAATTAAGGCAATCATGTGTTATCTAACCTTTTGAGATTGGCTCATTTCTCTTTGCATAATGGTTTCCAGTTGGGCCCATTTGGCCACAAAGAACTGCATTTCATTTTTTTTTTTAAATAGCTGAGTAGTTTTCCATGGAGTAAATAAACCATAGCTTTCTTATCCAGTCTTCTGTTGATGGGCATTTCGGTTGCTTCCAAGATTTTGCAATTACTGATTGTGCTGCTATAAACATAGGGGTGCATGTTGGTTTCTCGTGTAACAGGGTGTTTTGGATATATTCCTAGGAGTGCTATTGCTGGATCATATGGTATGCAGATTTTCAGTTGTTTGAGTGTTCTCCATGCTGATTTCCATCATCCCATTGTCTACACATGTCCAACAGTTTCATTGGGAATCCATCTTTTGTCTGAATGCAGGGATGCATGTTCCATTGTACCGCCACGTCTGTATATGATAGACCCCAGTACTCCATCACTATACATTACCATAAGTGAGAAGCCATGAAACAGGGTCAGCAACCGGTATGAGTTAGAACAGCCACATCAACAACAACAACATCAACAACAAATTATAGCACCTCAAAATATAACGCGCCACCGAATACCAACACATGAGGGACAAAAAGGAAACAGAAATCTCTTGGGAAAAATGATGCCATCATATAATTCATGAGCATGTGATGAATTCAGTTTGAGAAAAGAGATTATTTGGAAGGGACCAAACTGAAATAAAAACATCAAAGCACATGGGTTACAGCCCAAAAAGCAAACAAACACTCAAAAAAAAAGTACGGATTGGATTATTGGAGTTACACTTTCCATGTTGGCTTCCTTATATGAGAGAGAACATATGGTATTTGTTCTTTTGTGATTGACTCATTTCACTGAGCATAATGGTCTCTAGTTGGGACCACCTGGTTGTAAATAGAATAATTTCATTCTTCTTAATAGCTGAATAATATTCCATGGAGTAGATGTACCACAGTTTCTTTAACCACTCTTCCTTGGACACACATCTGGATTGTTTCCATGTCTTTGCTATTGTAGATTGTGCTGCTGTAAATATAAGATTACAGAGCCCCTTCTCACATGCAGATTTCACTTCTTTCGGGTATATTCCTAGGAGCAGGATAGGTGGATCATATGGTAGATTTATTTGTAATTCTATAAGCACTTTCCATATTGATTTCCACAGTGGTTCTATTAGTCTACACTCCCACCAGCAGTGAAGAAGGGTGCCTTTCTCCCCACATCCATGCCAGCAGGTGTTGTTAGTTGAGTTCTGAATGTAGACCAGTCTCACTGGAATTAGGTGGTACCTCAATGTGGTTTTCATTTGTATCTCTCTTATGGCTAGGAAGCCTGAGCATCTTTTCATATGTCTGTTAGCCATTTGAACCTGTTCTTTTGAGAAATGTCTGTTCATTTTTTTTGCCCATTTTGTTACAGGGTTTTTTTTTTTTTTTCTGTCTCTGGGTTTCTGAAGCTCTTTGTAAATCCTGGATATTAGTCCCCTATCATTTGTGTGGTGTGTAAAAATTTTCTCCCATTCTGTTGGTTACTTCTTCACTTTATTGATTGTTTCCTTTGCTGTACAGAAGCTTTTTAGTTTGATGTAGTCCCATTTGTTCATTTTGGATTTGATTGCCTTTGCTTTTGGTGTATTTTCTAAGAAGTCTTTCTCTGGGCCCGGCAGCGTGGCCTAGCAGCCAAAGTCCTTACCTTGAATGCCCCGGGATCCCATATGGGCGCCGGTTCTAATCCCGGCAGCTCCACTTCCCATCCAGCTCCCTGCTTGTGGCCTAAGAAAGCAGTCGAGGATGGCCCAGAGCACTGGGACCCTGCACTTGCGTGGGAGACCCGGAAGAGGTTCCTGCTTCCCGGCTTCGGATCGGCACAGTACCGGCCGTTGCAGTCACTTGGGGAGTGACTCATCAGAAGGAAGATCTTCCTCTCTGTCTCTCCTCCTCTCTGTATATCTGGCTTTGTAATAAAAAGTAAATAAATCTTTTTTAAAAATTAAAAAAAAAAGTCTTTCCCTGTTCCTATCTCTTGGAGTGTGCTTCCTATGTTTTCCTTTAACAGTTGGATGGTTTCTGGGTGTAGATTTAGGTCCTTGATCCATTTAGAGCTGATTTTTGTGGAATGTGACAGATGTGGGTCTTGCTGCTTTATTCTTCCAGCTGCTGTCCAGTTGTCCCAACAGCATTTGTTGAATAGACCAGGCTTTTTACCTGGATTGTTTGCAATTTTCTTGTCAAAGATTAGTTGACTATACATGTGTGGGTTCCCTTCTGGTGTTTCTATTCTGTTCCACTGATCTTCTTCTCTGTTTCTGTACCAGTACCAGACTGTTTTGATAACCACTGCTCTGTGGAATGTATTGAGGTCTGGAATTGTGATTCCCCCAGCTTGATTTCTATTTTTCAGGACAGCTTTAGCTATTCGTGGTCTTTTGTGATTCCAGATGAACTTTTGTATCATCTTTTCTATTTCTGAGAAGAATGTTGCTGGGATTTTGATTGGGATTGCGTTGAATCTGTATATTGCTTTTGGTACTATGCTCATTTTGATAATGTTGTTCATGCCAATCCAAGAACATGGTAAGGTTCTCCATTTTTCAAGGTCTTCTTCTGTTTCCTTTTAAAATGATTTATACTTTTCATCATAGAGGTCTTTCACATATTTAGTTAGCTTAATTCCTAGGTATTTAAGATTCCTCTCCTCTATTTTAAAGGGGACTGTACTTACAATTTCTTTCTCAGTCGTGGAATTATTTGCGTACACTAGTGCCATCGATTTGTGTTCACTGATTTTGTATCCTGCTACTCTGCCAAAGTCTCTTATGAGTTCCAATAGTCTCTTGACTGAGTCTTTTGGTTCTCCTATGTAGAGAATCATGTCATCTGCAAATAGCGATCATTTCAATTCCTCATTTCCAATTTGTATTCCTTTAATTGCTTTTTCTTGCCTAATAGCTCTGGCAAGGACTTCCAAAATTATATTGAAGAGTAGTGGTGAGAGTGGACATCCCTGTCTAGTTCCAGATTTTAGCGGGAAGGCTTCCAATCTTTCCCCATTTAGTATGATGCTGGCTTTGGGTTTTTTGTAAATTGCTTTGATTGTATTGTAGAATGTTCCTTCTATGCCTATCTTGTTTAGAGTTTTCAGCATGAAGTGGTGTTGGATTTTATCAACTGCCTTCTCTGCATCTATTGAGAGGATCTTACGGTTTTTACTTTTCAATTTGTTGATGTGGTGTATCACATTTATTGATTTGCGAATGTTGAAGCATCCCTGCATGCCTGGGATGAATCCCACCTGGTCTGGGTGAATGATCTGCCTGGTGTGTTGTTGGATCCTGTTGGCTAGTATTGTGTTGAGGATCTTTGCATCTATGTTCTTCAAAGATATCGGTCTGTAATTCTCTTTTTCTGTTGTTTCTCTATCTGGCTTTGGTATTAAGCTGATATTAGCTTCATGGAAAGAGTTTGGAAGGATTGCCTCTCTTTCTATTGTTTCAAAAAGCTTGTGCAGGATTGGGGTAAGTTCCTCTTGAAACCTTTGGTAGAATTCAGCAGTGAAGGGCCCGGCGGCGTGGCCTAGCGGCTAAAGTCCTCACCTTGAAAGCCCCGGGATCCCATATGGGCGCCGGTTCTAGTCCCGGCAGCTCCACTTCCCATCCAGCTCCCTGCTTGTGGCCTGGGAAAGCAGTAGAGGACGGCCCAATGCATTGGGACACTGCACCCGCGTGGGAGACCCGGAAGAGGTTCCAGGTTCCTGGCTTCGGATCGGCGCGCATCGGCCCGTTGCGGCTCACTTGGGGAGTGAATCATCGGACGGAAGATCTTCCTCTCTGTCTCTCCTCCTCTCTGTATATCTGGCTGTAATAAAATGAATAAATCTTTAAAAAAAAAAACAAAGAATTCAGCAGTGAAGCCATCTGGTCCAGGAATTTTCTTGGTTGGGAGGGTTTTAATTACTGATTCAATCTCAGTGCATGTTATTGAGCTGTTAATTGCTTCTTGATTCAATTTTGGTGGATTGTATGTGTTCAAAAATCTATCCATCTCCTCTAGGTTCTCTGATTTGTTCGCATAGAGTTGCTTGTAATAGTTCCTGATGATTCTTTGTATTTCTTTTTTTTTTTTTTTAAAGATTTATTCATTTTATTACAGCCAGATATACACAGAGGAGGAGAGACAGAGAGGAAGATCTTCCGTCCGATGCCGCAACGGGCCGATGCGCGCTGATCCGAAGCCAGGAACCTGGAACCTCTTCCGGGTCTCCCACGCGGGTGCAGTGTCCCAATGCATTGGGCCGTCCTCGACTGCTTTCCCAGGCCACAAGCAGGGAGCTGGATGGGAAGTGGAGCTGCTGGGATTAGAACCGGCGCCCATATGGGATCCCGGGGCTTTCAAGGCGAGGACTTTAGCCACTAGGCCACGCTGCCGGGCCCGATTCTTTGTATTTCTGAGGTATCTGTTGTTGTATCTCCTTTCTCATGTCTGATACTATTGATGCATATTTTCTCCTTCCTTTTTTTGACTAGTCGGGCTAGTGGGAAGTCTATTTTGTTGATTTTCTCAAAGAACCAGCTCTTTGATTGATTGATCTTATGTATAGTTCTCTTGGTCTCTGGTTTATTTCCTCCCTTATTTTGATGATTTCTTTTTTCCTACTAATCTTGGGATTGCTTTGTTGTTGTGTTTCTAGTTCTTTCAGCTGTAAGGTTAGCTGATTTACTTGGTGCTTTTCTAGTTTCTTGACATAAGCACTGATTGAGATGAGCTTTCCTCTCAGCACTGCCTTGATTGTGTCCCATAAGTTTTGATAAGTTGTGTTGATGCCTTCGTTTGTTTCAAGCAATTTTTAAATTTCCCCTTTGATTTCCTCTCTAATCCATTGCTCATTTAGTAACACATTGTTCAGTCTCCATATGTTTGCAAGTCTTCCTTGGTGTTTTGACTTCTTGGTCTCTAGCTTCGCTCCTTCATCATCTGAGAAGATGCATGGTATGATTTCAACTTTTTCAAATTTGCTGAGGCTTGTTTTATGACCTATAACATGATCAATTCTGGAGAAAGTTCCATGTACTGATGAAAAAAAGTGTATTCTCTATCTGTAGGATGAAATGTTCGATAGATGTCAACTAAGTCCATTTGCTCTAGAGTTTGGGTGCGTTCTGTTGTTTCTTTGCTGAGTTTCTGGTTTTTTGATCTGTCGATTTGTGTTAATGGGGTATTAAGGTCTCCCACTATGATCGTATTGGAGTCTATTTCTCCTTTTAAGCCCATTAATATTTGTTTCACATAGCTAGATGCTTTGGTGTTTGGCACATAAACATTTGTTATGCTGATCTCATCTTGCTGAATGCATCCTTTGTTCATTACGTGGTATCCTTCTGCATCTCTTTGGATGCTCTTCACATCAAAGTCTATGTCATCTGATATAAGAATGGCTACACCTGCTCGTCTTTCCTTACCATTTGCTTGGAATATCTTTTTCCATCCTTTCACTTTCAATTTCCTCTGATCTCCGTTGGTGAGATGTGTCTCCTGTAAGCAGCAGATAGCTGGGTTTTGGTTTTTGATCCAGTCCTCCAATCTATGGCGTTTGACTGATGAGTTTAAGCCGTTTACATTCAGCGTTATTATGGATAAGGGGCAGTTTGGTCCTGTCATTTTGGTGGTGTGTTGTTCTATGACTGAGTTTTCTGTTACATTTGCCTTTGTGTTTGGTGGTTGCTATTTCTTTTTTCTTTCATGGGAACATCCTTGAAAATCATTTGTAGGGCAGGTTTAGATGAGACAAAATCTTGAAGTTTTTCTTTATTGTAGAAGAATTTTATTTCATTTTGAAAGACAAAGGAGAGCTTTGCCGGCTAAGTTATTCTGGGCTGAAAATTTTTCTCTTTTATAATCTGGAATATGTCACTCCATTCTCTTCTGGCCTGTAGTGCTTCCTCTCAAAGGTCAGCTGTGAGTTTGATTGGAATTCCCCTATATTTCACTTCGTTTTTTCACATGCACATTTAAGGATTTTTTTCTTTTGTTCAGCTGAAGAGAGCTTGATTACCATGTGTCGTGGTGAAGTTCGTTTTTGGTCAACTCTGTTGGGAGTTCTGTAGCCCTTCTGTATATTATTTTCCAATTCTTTGCTCAGATTAGAGAAGTTTTCCTTTATTATTTCATTGAATACACATTTAATCCCAGCTTCTCTTTCTGCACCTTCTAGAACTCCCATAACTCTTTATGTTGGACCTTTTAATCATATCTTTTAATTTTTGGATGCCTTTTTTAGCTTGACCTAGCTGTACTTCCAGCTTTTTGTTTGTTTCTTCATAGTGACAGGAAATATCTTCTAATTCTGAAGTTTTTTCTTCTGCCTCATTCGTTCTGTTGTTGAGACTCTCCACTGTATTTTTAATTTGCTCTACTGTGTTCTTCATTTCTGATATATCAGCCTTAATTTGACTTAGTAATAAATCAATAGCGGTAATGCCATTTCTTCTTTGAACTCTTGTTTGTGCTCCTCATTGTTGATCAGCAGCTTTATAACAAGTTTTCTGAGTTCTTTGTCCCCCATTTTCTCAATGTCTTCCTCAGTTAACTCTGAGAGTGGGCGAAGCTTTTGCTCCCTTGTTGGAGAGACTTCAGTAAAATTCATGGGTCTTTGTCTTTTCTTTTACCTTTTGTAGTTGCCAATCTGGTTGACGAAATCATCCCTATGGTGTATTACCTACAGGTCTACAAGTTGATTTTTTATGTTCAATCAGTGCCCTGGATTTGGAAAACACAGCTGTCCTGAATAATCGCTTTGTCGGTGGCACTGATTTTGTAGGCAGCACTGATCTTGTCGCCCCCTGCTGGCCGATAAGTCTGAGTACCTCCTGGAGTTATTTTGGGTGAGTTGGTGGCGTGCCTTGTCGGGGCTGTTTTTTCTGCGGAGCCTGTGCAGTGCTCTAAGATGGTGGTGATTTTGTTCCCAGCTTAGTTCTTGGGCAGCTCAGCTGTCCTCCCTCCAGTGTAACAGTGTCTGGTCCCTTGACACTGTTATCTGAGAGCTGCTGAATTAGCGCATGCGCAGTTTACCACTCCTCTTGCAGTTTATCACTGTTTGGAGCACTTGCCTCAGTGTTTGAGATGGCTCCCGTAGGTGCCTAACAAAGATCAGGGGGCTGCCGGCCGTCAGCTCCAGGGACCACACAGACCCTACAGGCTGCAAGGCTGGTGCTGTGGGCTCAGCTCAGTGCAATCAGCTAGTAACACGCCCACTCTGGACCTTTGCTTGGGGTCCACACTTGCTGCCCTGCTCCCCGAGATGGCGCCAGGCGGGATGCTGCTGGAGAATTGCGGCTGCTGGCTTTGAGCTCCAGGGACCACACCGACTGTGCAGGGAGTGAAACTGGTGCTACCCTCCCCACTTGGATCAGTTCAGTGTGATCAGCCAGAAATGAGCCTCCCCTGTGCCGCTCTGTCAACTCCGTGTTCCACCTCTCCACACAAAATGGCGCCCTGAGTCTTCTCTTTCTCCGCCTTTGGCTTGTCCCGATCACCCAGCTGAGATTGTCTGCTCCCAGACCGCACTCGCCTCCCTAGCTCACCACGTGGACCCAGGCTCCCACCTGGCGGTCACAAGAGCTGTGTGGAGGCCATTGCTGGATGTCTGGCTCGTGCTGGAAACACATTGCTGGAGCCTGGATCACCAGAGCCTGGATCGCCGGGGTTTGAGTTGCTGCTCGCCGACTGATGGTGGGTTTTTCGGTCCACTGCAACACTGCTGTCCCATCGCCGCAGCTTCCCTGTGTCCAGGGGGTCTCCAGGTACCCCCTGCTTACTGCCTGAGCCGTATCTTTTCCCTGTAATCTATTTATTGTACTTCTCCCTGGCTAAAGATTCTCCGTCTTATCAAACGTGTCTGTACCCTATGCCACATCTTGCCTCTCTTGAAAAGCCTTTGATGAGACTGAAAGGAAGGCTCTGATTGGTGGCTTTCTAGAAAGGTGAACAGCGCCCCTCCTAGGCCAACATGCCAGTGTCTGCCCCCCTCCGCCAGCCCCCAGGTTGGCCAGCTGCCTGCACTGCTGCCCTGTGTGGGCAGCCAAGCACCTGGGCAGTGTGACGCCTTGGGACCCTCTCCTGGGGCTGGCAGGCCTGGAGGCAGCCCCGCCTGGGGGTGGAGGGAGCCAAGCTGACTGTCCTGGGACCCCATGTGAAGAAATGTGCAGGGTGAGCGCTGAGCCACGGGTCCTTCCAGGGGCCGCCCCTAATATCCATCAGGTGCTCTATGGCCACACTCGTGCAGGTAGCGAGTCCCTTTGGGCACATATGTGCTGCCGGAGGGGGTGGAGGCAGGGGCTACTGTCCAGGAGGCTGAGGGGGACCTTCCTGCTCTTCCTGCCAGATGTGCCCTGCACCCCGGCCCCTCCAACTGACAGCCCTCAGTCAAGGTCCTTCCCACGTGCGTGCTTTCTTTGTGAGGACTTCACAGTTGTTCCGTTTAGTATAATAAAGGTAAAGACATTGAAAACTGGAAGGAAGACTTCTCAGGTTGCTGTGGAAGAGGCTCATTTTAAATGAGACACCGAATTTGACCTCTGCTCACCTCTGGGGACATTGGCACCTGCTCTCACAGTCCACTGCCAGGCCAAGGCCACACCCAGACAGGCCTCCTGGGGTGGAGTCCACAGAAAACCCGCCCTTCAGAAGACCATCCCTCCCTGCCCGGTGCTGGCCAGTCCTCGTGGTGGGGCAGGGCAGCTCCAGGAGCTCACCCATGTTCAAGCCCTCAGCTCCTCCCTGCCCGGTGCTGGCCAGCCCTCTTGGTGGGGCAGGGCGACTCCAGGAGCTCACCCATGTTCAAGCCCTCCGCTCCTCCCTGCCCGGTGCTGGCCAGCCCTCTTGGTGGGGCAGGGCGGCTCCAGGAGCTCACCCATGTTCAAGCCCTCAGCTCCTGTGGGTGCTTACATGTCTGGATCTTTGCCATGGTTTGTTTTCAATGGAGAATCCCTGCCTGGCACAATGGAAGGTGCCAGTGGATTCAAACTGAAGTGGGCTACCTGTCCCTCCCTATGGACCTCAGAGATAGCCACTGAACCGCTTCTTTTTAAAGATTGATTGATTATTGATTTGAGAGGCACAATTATAGAGACACAGAAACCGAGAGGAATCTTACATTTGCTGGTTCACTCCCTAGATGGTCACAATATCCAGAGCTGGGCCAGGCTGAAGCCAGGAGCCAGCAGCTTCTTCCAGGTCTCCCATGTGGATGCAGGGTCCCAGCAGTTGAGCCATCCTCCTCTGCTTCCCAGGTGCCTTAGCGGAGAGTTGGACTGGAAGTGGAGCAGTTGGGACTCAAACGGCACTCATGTGGGATGCCAGCACAGCAGCTGGCAGCTTTACACACTGCTCCACAGTGCTGGCCCCTGTTCGCACTTCTTATGCATTTATAGTCTCTGTTCATTTCTTTTTTATTTACCAATGTTTATTGCTAAAAAAAACTTAGGAAATATAAGAAAATAAAAATCATTACAAATTTTACCACCCAGAAAGCTGCTGCAAACAAATTTGGCTTCGTTCGTGTGATTCTTTAAAGCTGTTCATGTACTTTTTAACACATTACTATGCACCTGTTGGTGTATCTGTATTAATGAACATTAAGTAACACCTTTGGTGTGGTTTCAAATTCCTTGTACACGTCTGTCTTGGCTGCACAGCAGGGGTTCCCGACCACATCGGTTCCCTTTGAAGTGTGGATGTTACAGCGCTGTGGTCCCTTTTCACATCTTGGATAATCGCAGGTGGAAAGACTTCCAAGGAAGTTGCTGGATTAGAAAGGGAATGTTTTTCACTTGCTTTATTTTTCTGTATTGGAGAGACAGAGAGGGAGAGAGAACTCACTGGGTCCCCTGGTTCACTCCCCTAAATGGCTGCAATGACCAGGACTGAGTCCAGGAGCTGGGAACTCAATCTGGGCCTCCCAGGGGTGACGGGACCCCCTTCCTTGAGCCAAGAGCTGCTTCTTAGGTTGACAGCAGCAGGAAGCTGGGCGTCAGGCACCTGATCCTGGGAAGGGGGTTCCTGGTGACATGTTGTAGTGAGGCGACATTCCTTCCACAGAGGCAGCATTCCGCCCTCCAAGGAGGACCTGGATTCCCTGGTGAGTGATTGTCTCCCTCTCGTTTGAGGTCTTCTTTCTCTCCGTCAGTTGGGGCTGAAGGGCCTGTGGGGTCTGCAGGCCTGAGGCACAAGGCACAGCACCAGGCAGGGGCAGCCCGCGTGGCGCAGCGACGCCACCTGCCGGGCGAGTGTGTCATAGCGTGGCCGGGGCGGGCGGCAGGGAGCGCGGGCGGCTTTCCGTGCTTGTCCGTGACAGGCAGGCGCCACCTGGCGGGCGAGCCGGGGCAGCACGCTCCCTCTGCGAGCGTCTGGGGACAGCCAGCCCTGCGCCCTACAGCCTCTTGGCCTGGATGGCAGAGTGCCTGTGGATCCTGAGCCAGCGACCAGGCCGATAAGAAAAGCCAGGCTTCGCTGAGCAGCGCAGGGAAAACGCAATGACTGCTGGGGTCAGTGCGCCTCAATTAGCCCAGGTCCTTCCTGTACATTAGGAGAGCAGCAGAGCCGGGGCTGGCCACAGGGATCCCCAAATCCTGGCAAACGAAGGAGTGGGGTGTGGCCCGCCCGCCTGTCTGCCATGATTGTCAGACTTGCAGAGAGCTGGCCATGGGTCGCCAACTCCTGGGACTGCCTCTCAGTAACATTCAAGGCCACTGTGACTTGGGCCTGTCGTGACTCCCACCTCTTTGTAATGGGTGCTCTGCAGCCACATTAAGTTCCAAAGCGCATCGCCAGCTCAGGTGCCTGGGGACAGCTTTATCCTGCGTGCCTGTTGGGAGCCATGAGGAGGTCGTGCCCTCTCTCAGGTCAACACTACGCAGGCCTCACTGGGAGGCTCCCAGAGCAGCTGAAGCTCCCTGGTCACAGTTCTAGCAAAGAAGCATGGACAGATGAAACTTGAACCTCGATTTTCTCACTTGTACATGAAAGTAATATGAAAGATTACTGACGAGAGAGTTTCACATTCGGTTTTTGATGTGTATGTTACATATCAGCCCACTTCAGGCCTGCCCGTGTGGCCTGTGGCTGCCGTACTTCCCACCTGGGTTGTCAGAGATACAGCCACTTCCTCTGAGGCCTAGAACTTCCTCTGTCCATCCTGTCTGCTTGCCTGGGGGACCGGTGCCAGGGCTGGGCTGGGTGCCCTACCCCACCAAACTCACTCACTGATGTGGTACCCTCTGCATGACTGGCCCTGGAGATGGGACCTGGGGCGGCAGGGGGAGGATTGTGGGGCCCCTGTGGTTAGCGTCCTTGCAAGAGGAGGCACAGAGTGCGGTCTTGCTCTCTGTCCCCTCCCTGTGAGGAGCAGGTGACCATCACCTGAACGTGGCCGGGATGACTCCTAGACCTTGGACATCCATCTGAACAGAGAGAAAATGTGTTTCCTGCAGGTTCAGACACGTGGTCTGTAGTATTCCGTTACGGTAGCCTGAGCTGACTCAGACAGGCAAAGAGAGCTGAGGGTTCTGAAGGCTTCCCCAACCCAGACTTTCTCACCAGATTGAAGAGCAGGGCACTTGCTCCTGCCTCGAGATGTCAAGTGGAGCTACTGGCTGAAGACGCCTTGCTGGGTGAGGGTATGACTTGCTGCAGCCTTGGAGAAATAGCCTTGTCCTTGCACAGTAGGCAGAGAGCACCTGGCCAGAGGGCTGTGGAAATCGGCACACCCATGTCCCCGCCACCTCCCCACGGCACCTGCTCAGCTAGTGTCGCTAAGGAAAGACGGCTGCCCATGTCACCTGGCCTCTCTTCCATCTCTCCACCCTCCCTCTTCCCTTCCTTCTATTTAAGATGGGGAACAAAACAGAGCAAAAGGAGGAAGAGAGAGAGAGAAAGAGAGTGTTCTTTCCAGATACCTGTAACAGCCAGCGCCTGGCCAAGCTGGGAGCCCAGAAGGCAGTCCTGGTCTCCAAATGTGGGTGGTGGGAACTCAAGGACTCACGCCATCACCTGCCACATCCTTGGGTACACAGTAGCGGGAACCTGGAACCAGGACTGGAGCCAGGATTTAAACCCAGACCATGCAATATGAGATGCAGGAAGCCCAACCGTTAGGACAAAGACTCACCATGGCCTCACTCTCGATCTACTCTCCCATGGCTCAAACCTGAGCTGCTCACTGGTTCTTGTTTTGATGCTGAAGGAATTCAGACCTGATGCAGGTTGAACAGAGACAATGAAGCACAGCACAGCTGATGGGCCAGGCGGACATCTCGGGGAGACCTCAGTGCGCAGGTCTGCATACGGGCTGCCATCCTCGTGGACATGGATATGGGTCTGGGTCCTGCCCTCTTTCCTCTTTGGGGAAATCATGGGTGTGGACTCCCCGGCTCCTCCCCGGACCTTCTCAGCACTGAGTTATCACAGCTGACTGCCACCTTGGTGCAGGGCAGGGGGACCATCGTGCGCTTCCCCAGGAAGAGGGCTGAACCCTCTGACGGGGCTGCCAGGCAGGAGCAGGCCCCGAAGGGGCAGTGCTGGGCCTCCTTCAGGGCTCGTATCCTTATTCCACTGTACAAAAATCTGCTTTCTTTAAAAATTTCCATTTTCTTCAGCTCTTCTTTTTTTATATATAAATGTTATTTTTTTAATAATGATTACATGGTTGATCAAGGTGGGGAGGATCAAGGTTTAGGGGAAATGGGGTGAACTCATTGCATCCAAATTTGCTATTTCTTCTTGTTGTTTCTGGGGGAAGGCGACAGACAAAGAGAAAACCACTCATGACTTTCCACACATCCCAGTACCCAGGGATGAGGAACCAACACCTCCTATCAACCCAGAGTCTCAGTGTGTACATACTCCAGGGGTTCTGTCCAGGTGGTTTGGATAGTTCTGACATGCTGCCGTGTCGCTGACCCAAGGATAATGTCACCCTCCCAATGTCCATTGGCTCCATTCACAGAGTTTTTTTTTTAACATTTTCCATTTTTATTATATTTTGACAATCTTTACATAGTTAACTAGGGTAAAAAGGTTCAAGGGCTACAGGAAAGTGGGTAAGACTATATTATTTCCACACATTTCTTTTTTTTTCTATATCTGGGGTAAAGGGGGATGTTAAGGGAGAAGCCCCACCCAGTCTCCCATCCATCCCAGGTCCCTGACTGGGGCATGCTCCGAGGGTCTTGTTCAGGTGGTTTTGATAGTTCAATAGTTATGAATTGCTGCCAGTCTTGCCATTGCAAGCACGATGAGGTCTCTACAGAATCTGCTAATTGACATAGTCAAACTTAGAGTCTCCGTTTGCCCAATTTTTCAATGCCAACATTTAGCTGAGGTGCTTGATTGACTTGTTCTGTCCTCTGTCTTTTCGCGGTTAGGGTTTTGAGTCTGGCAGCTCAACTGGGGGAGATTTTTTTTGCTGTCATTGTTTGCTTGGGGTCATTGTCCAGTTTGTTCTGTTCTCCCTCTTCTGCTACAGCACTAAGTGTGCTTCCTCAGCCCCTCTTCCCACGCACATGAGAGTCTACCCAACTGCTTTAATCAAGCCAAGCCGCCCTACCTTCCCAGACCAGTGTTTCTCCCTCTAACGTCACCTCTTCCGGGTGGGGACCTCCTGGTGGTCCTCGTGTCGCGGTGACCTGCCTCACTAAGGAGAAGAGAGTGCCCATTAGCTCCATCTGGACCCACAGACCCTGTCTATGCTGGCGCCCTTGCCACCGCCTCCAGGGAATCCAGGGTTTGACCCCTCCCTCCTCCTCCTCCACGCCGCACCCTCTGCAGGGCAGCCTCCTTCTCCCTCCAGCAAATGCTCCAACCAGGGTATTAGGGCAGTTTGTTGGGAAGATAATGGTCTTTAACAAACAACACTGGGGCAGCCGTATGTACACCATGCAAGCAATGAAGATGGAGCCCCTGTCTTCTAAACCAGAATGTATCACAGAATTACACGTAAGAGATCCAACTGTGATTCCCTTGGATGAAAACCTTGTGACCTTGGCTGGACAGTGGCCGTTGGCTGTGTGACCTTGGCTGGACAGTGGTCCTTGGCTGTGTGACCTTGGCTGAACAGTGGTCCTTGGCTGTGTGACCTTGGCTGGACAGTGGTCGTTGGCTGTGTGACCTTGGCTGGACAGTGGTCCTTGGCTGTGTGACCTTGGCTGGACAGTGGTCCTTGGCTGTGTGACCTTGGCTGGACAGTGGTCCTTGGCTGTGTGACCTTGGCTGGACAGTGGTCCTTGGCTGTGTGACCTTGGCTGGACAGTGGTCGTTGGCTCTGTGACCTTGGCTGGACAGTGGTCCTTGGCTGTGTGACCTTGGCTGGACAGTGGTCCTTGGCTGTGTGACCTTGGCTGGACAGTGATCCTTGGCTGTGTGACCTTGGCTGGACAGTGGTCCTTGGCTGTGTGACCTTGGCTGGACAGTGGTCCTTGGCTCTGTGACCTTGGCTGGACAGTGGTCCTTGGCTCTGTGACCTTGGCTGGACAGTGGTCGTTGGCTGTGTGACCTTGGCTGGACAGTGGTCATTGGCTCTGTGACCTTGGCTGGACAGTGGTCCTTGGCTGTGTGACCTTGGCTGGACAGTGGTCGTTGGCTGTGTGACCTTGGCTGGACAGGGATCGTTGGCTGTGTGACCTTGGCTGGACAGTGGTCGTTGGCTGTGTGACCTTGGCTGGACAGTGATCGTTGGCTGTGTGACCTTGGCTGGACAGTGGTCCTTGGCTGTGTGACCTTGGCTGGACAGTGGTCGTTGGCTGTGTGACCTTGGCTGGACAGGGATCGTTGGCTGTGTGACCTTGGCTGGACAGTGGTCGTTGGCTGTGTGACCTTGGCTGGACAGTGATCGTTGGCTCTGTGACCTTGGCTGGACAGTGGTCCTTGGCTGTGTGACCTTGGCTGGACAGTGATCCTTGGCTGTGTGACCTTGGCTGGACAGTGGTCGTTGGCTGTGTGACCTTGGCTGGACAGTGGTCGTTGGCTGTGTGACCTTGGCTGGACAGTGGTCCTTGGCTGTGTGACCTTGGCTGGACAGTGGTCCTTGGCTGTGTGACCTTGGCTGGACAGTGGTCGTTGGCTGTGTGACCTTGGCTGGACAGTGGTCCTTGGCTGTGTGACCTTGGCTGGACAGGCTTGGACCTGACACAAAAACACAGAGTGACGAAGGAAGAAAGAGTGAAAGGGATTTCATCAAAACCAAAAACATTTGTGTTTTGGGCACCATTAAGGAAAAAAAATTGGGATAGAAGAAAATAAGCACAAAAGATGTATCCGACGGGGGGGCTAAAGATTATAATAGATGAGAGATCTTGCCAAAGTTTACAACGAATGTGTGCTATGAAAGTCATAATAATTAAAAACCTGTCCGGATCTAAGAATCATTTGTACTGGGCCCGGCAGCGTGGCCTAGCAGCTAAAGTCCTCGCCTTGAACTCCCCGGGATCCCATATGGGCGCCGGTTCTAATCCCGGCAGCTCCACTCCCCATCCAGCTCCTTGCTTGTGGCCTGGCAAAGCAGTTGAGGATGGCCCAAAGCTTTGGGACCCTGCACCCGTGTGGGAGACCTGGAAGAGGTTCCTGGTTCCCGGCATCGGATCGGCGTGTACCAGCCCGTTGCGGCTCACTTGGGGAGTGAAACATCGGATGGAAGATCTTCCTCTCTGTCTCTCCTCCTCTCTGTATATCCGGCTTTCCAATAATAATAAATCTTTAGAAAAAAAAAGAATCATTTGTACTAAAATAACTCATCTTTTCATTCCATTTTTGCACAAAATCTTGAAGTACCTTTGCATAAAGAACTTGCATAACTCACATAAAAAGAAATGACCAGGTTACAATGAGCAATTTGCATGTAAAAAACGTGCCACCCCCATCATCAGTTATGCAGACCACTACCAGGGCAGGAGCTGTGGTCCAGCACATCACATCACACTTTCACAGCTCCCACATCAGTGTCAGCACACCTGGTTCCAGTCCCAGCTGCTCTGCTTCCAATCCAGCTTCCTGGTGACATGCCTGGGAAGCAGCTGAAGTTCCTCCTCCCACGTGTGAGACCCGGATGGAGTTCCTGGCCCTTGGCTTTAGCCCGGCCCAGCACTCCCACAACAACCATAGCTGGGAGGTTTCTGTCTCACAGAGACAAACCGCTTCACCTCTGGAGCCGCTGCCCCGCAGCGGATGCTCTCACCAGCACGCCTCCTGTTTCTCCAGCAGGTGTCTGCACAAAGCTCTTACCCAGCTCTCCCCTGTCCTCCCTGTGCTGCCCAGGGGCAATCCTCGGTGCTGCTCTTCCTTGAATGTGGACAGACTGGCATGGCCAACGGTTCCCCCTCCTCTGGCCTCCAGACCCTCACTTGCTTGGTCCGTCTGTCCTCCTGGTTGCTGCCGCTCCCCTCCCTGAATCATAAGGCCTGGACTCTCCTGGCTCAAGGCCCATTTTTTAGGGTCCTCCTTGCTGTTCTGTCCAGGTTCTCTGGACAGGACACACCAGGCTGGGAGGAACTTGAACGAGTGAGTCCTGCTTCCCTTCTGCCTCCTCTGCGCTCTGCCCACGCTCACTCGCATGGGGTGCCCAAGTGCTCATGAATTAGTCACTTACAACTCCCAGATGTGTTGTCAGCCAGGATGCCTCTCAGCCTACACAGTCTCTCCACGTCTCACAGGAACCTCCAACTTCACATCCCAGAACAGAAATCCTGCGACCCCATCACCCACCCCTCCGCACGCCTCCACAAACCACGGCCACCACCCAGCACAGCGCAAGTAGTTCTTCCACCCCCCCCCCCCCCCGCCTGGCCTTCTCTGGCCTCACCCCTTTAGAAAGGGGACTCAGACCAGCTGCTCTGCCGAGAGGACTCCCACAGCTCCTGCCTCACCATGAGCCCGAGGATGCTTTGCAATGCCCTTGGGGCTTCATCTCTCCTCCCCTCCAGCTCCATCTCTGCCACCCCCTCCCCTGCACACTCAGCTCCAGCCACATGGGCTGTTTCCCGGCCCCTTGCCTGTCCCAGGAACAGCCCCACCCACCCTGGGTTGTGCACTTCTGCTTCCTCTGCCTTCCAGGTTCTCCTCTCACGTCTCTGCCTAGCTCTGGGTCTCACTCCCATCGGGCCCGGCCTCATCCCACCCTGTTGGTGGTGTCGCCATCCTCTGCCTGGCTGTTAGCCCCGGCGCACGCTCCACCTGCCCACTTCTACATGAGATGCTTTCCCACTGATCGGAGGATGTGCAGCAAAGGGAAGAGTGCTGAGGAAACACACAGAAACGCCCACCAGCGTGGGGCTGGACCAATGGGGGACACGCTGCAACGAGACAAATCAAACTTAGGAGCTGGAATGTTCACACCCCTGCAAAGTGATGCTGTCGCCTTAACTGTCAGTCTGACGTGCCCCACTTCTTAGGATGCACCTGAGTGAGCATGCTCAGATCCCACTCCCGGCCTTACCAAAAGAGGCAGCAGGCTTCGCCCTGTGGGCCACACTCCGGTCCTCCACCTCCCCACTGCTCTGATGCACATCTCCTGCCGTCGGCTTTAGGGCTGTCCCTCCCTCTTGCTCTCTGTGTGTAGGGCAGCCCACTGCTGCACATGAATGTATGTTTGATCCCCCTTGGCAGATAAATTCTTCCTCTCTGTAAGCCTGCTGGTCTCCACTAAAGGTTTCTGTGGCTATGGGAGGCCACAGCCTGGACTGAAAATTAATGTGGGCACCACCCACGTCACGCATGTCTCCAAACACAGCAGCCTGAATCGGTCTCTACCTGGTGCTGGCAAGGACGTGATGTGCGGAGGTTTCATGCAGCGGGCAGGGGATGCTCCCCACTGCCCCCCACTCCCTGAAGGTTTCTCCCTTCTGGCTGGGGAGACACAGCAGGCAGGCACTGCCCTCCAGAAAGCCTGTTCTTTGGAGTCAGAAAGCCTGGCAGGACCCCCAAGCAGATGCTCCAAGGACTGAAATTTCCCTTTGTTTTTGCCCAGAAGTGCCTGGCTCCGCCTGCCTGCACGCCTCACTCTCCCCTCCCCAAGCCTGTTTGGATTGTTGGGACATTCTGGTCCAAGTTGGACACCGGGAGCTTCGGCAGAGCCATTGGGGGATCAGATGCCAGGAGAACCTGGAGAAGCCAGAGCAGTGGTCATGGTTACTTGTCCTGCCATGACCCTGACCAAGCATCAGGGTGTGCCTGCTCTCAGGGACCTCAGCTTCCCAGCCCCACACGGAAGAGACGGAGGCAGCAGCCTGAAGGGCCTTCCTCAGGTTCTCACACTCCCTTTCCAGGGAGAGCCCTCCACACTCAGTCTGTGCCCCCCTGCTGCTTCTACTCAGATCCAAGGCAGTGGGAGGTGGAGAGGAAGAGGCAGCCTGGTGAGCTAGCAGCCCCAGCTGGCAACCACCTAGCAGTGCCCTGCACAGCCTAGCCCGTGGCCCTGCCTTTGCTATCTTCCTCGAACTACTTCCCCATGGCCTCATGGAAGCTCCCCTGGTGCCTGGACACACTATACAGTGGCCCTTCAGCTGTGGGCCAAGGACACCTGCTGGGGCGTGGGATAAGGGAAAGCAGCGAGGGAAAGGCCTAGGCAATGCCCAGCAGCAGGTGTGCTGAACGCAGGACAAGCAGGGAAGGCATGTCCATGGACAAGGTTTTGTGTACTTGGCTTTCTAACAGATTTATTTATTTTGAAAGTCAGTGTGTGTGTGTGTGTGTGTGTGTGTGTTTGAGTAACGGAGGAGGTGGAGTTTCATCCACTGGTTCATCTGGCTGGTACTGTGTCAGACCAATGCCAGGACCATCTTCCTCCAGGTCCCCCCCATGGGTGGCAGGTACCGAAGCACTTGGACCACCACATGCTGCTTTCCTGTCATATGGAGCAGCTGGGACTCAAACTGGAGCCCCTGTCAAAGTCCAGCATGCCACAGCGCTGGCCCAGGGGGTTTTGGATGTGGACTTTGAGGTGCCTGTGCCATCTTTCCTGTGTCCTCCCAGGAGCTGCGAGGGCCAGTGTTGCCTTCAGGGCAGTGTCAGGCCTGCTCAGCGTGTGAGGGGCTGGGAACGACTCGACCCACCCTCCAGGACACCAGGCCCTGGTGTGCAGGGGTGGCAGACACGGGCAGCCATACCATCCTGGGAAGCCCAAGGCAGCTGCAGGGTGAAGGTGGCACGGGTGCTGACCTCTGCAGGGAGGGCCAGGGTCTGTGGGCAGTGGTGCCGAATGGCAAGCATGGAGCGGCCAAGCAATCCAAAGTCTAGATGGATCTGGGACCTAGTAAGGCAGATCCCGTCCCCCGTGCTGCAGTTCTGTTCCTGGGTATGGGCTCCCCTAAGCCTGCTCAGGGCAGGGGCTGACTGCCCATGTGAAGTGCACGGAGGGCCTAGACAGAGAGGCACAGGCTCGAGGCAGGTTTTGAAGGCACTGGGTATCAAAGTTCCACACTTGAAGGGTGACTTTTCCTGCCCCTGGCCCCCAGGAGGACCACTTAGGTCCAAGGGAAGCGGCTTCCTTGGTCTGCCTGGAGCCACACGCCTCGCCCAGCCCCTCTAGGGCCCTGTGTCACTGAGTCAGCAGCCTGTAGCAGGGGTGTGTGCTGTCCGTAAATCATCTGGGAACATCCCTGCAAACACCAGCTCTGAGCGACCTCGCCAGGTCCCCGCCCTGTTCCCGTGCCCTCCTGCGGAATCCCAGCCTCCTGCATATAACTCCTGCAGCCCTTTCCCGGCTGCATTCAGGGCAGAGGCCAGACTCAGCCAAAATCCTGATGCTACAAATCCCCGGCGTGGCCCTTGAGCCCTGGCCTACAGGTCAGACCCTTTCTGTCCAGAAAGCTCTGAGACGTGTGTGCACGCGTGTGGGTAGGGAGCATTACTTCCTGCTGTTGCCGTGTGTGTCTGTGGGTGGGAGGGTGCTACTTCCTGTTGCTGTGTGTGTGTTGAGGGGAGTGTAATGGCTGTTACTTCCTCCTGCTGCCTAAGAGGGCAGCTCAGAGCCACCATCCTGGGGAAAGGCTGGTCCCCAAATCCTGGCCCTCCTATTGGCCCTGCTCCTCAGCTCCAGGGCTGAGATTCGGCTGCCATGGCTTCATTCCCTGCCCCTGTTCCCCCAGCCTTCTTTCTTGCTTGGTTCACACCTTCAGTCCACAAGTTTAGTGCCAGAAACAGGACAGACCAGTTGACATGGAAACTGTGATCCTCCAAGTGCAATCAGGAAGCCCTCCCAGCTTTTCTGAGTTCTTTCCCCTCCTCAGGCTCAGGCCAACCTTAGTCACAGGATGGCCTTATGTGACCTGGCGCTTATGCCCTAGCCCACAGACAGACTTCAGGAAGGGGCAGGCAAGGCTCCCAGTGGCACCTGCACTCCATCCTGCCCACATTTACCAGGGACAGTCAAGATTCCCGGAGTCCTCAGGAGCCCATGCTGGCCCTCCAGCCTTGGGCACAGCAGCACCCATGCAGGCGGCCCTTTAAGACAATCTGGCATCTGAGGATGTGCGAGAGGCCCACTCCACTAACGGCCTTGGGAAAGCCTTTGGTCTCACTCCTGCAGGATGGTGCACCCCTGCTGGCCAGTGAGAGCCGGCAGCCTGTCCGGAACATTCCGTCCAGCCTGGAAGGTTTTGGCTGACTTTTTTCTACCTGGCTCTGCTCCTGTTGCAGGGCATGCTAGGGTAAGGATCTGGGGCTGGAGGGACACTTGGAGCCTCTCCCACTCGCCGAGTCCTCCAGGGTCCTGAGGCTGTTTCCAGGAAGCATGTACTTTGGGCAGGGATGTGCAGTCTGGGCACCATCAGGAGACTCAAGGCAAGTGGACAGAGCACCTGGCTGGCAGGACAGCTGGTTCCTGTGCCCTTGCCAGGCGTTGCAAACCAAGCCTGAGGCAAGAGCTTGAGGGCTTGGACGAGGCTCAGCAGGCCCAGTGCCTCTGTCAGACGCAAGACCCCCTGCTGGGCAGAGGGGACATCTGCAGCCAGCTGGGCCCTAGGGCCTCCCGGCCTCCCCCAGTGTGCAGAGCCATGGCCAGGAGCAAAGGGCAGCTGCTTGGCCTTAACTAAAAGCATGCTTAGAGTCCCAGGTGACCTTCCCCACCTGAGCAGGATGACTGGTGCCTGGCATTGAGGTGGGTGGGACAGCTGCAGCTCTCAGGGCAGCCCAGCTGTGGCCGCCATCATCCTCACTGCTGGAGGGATGGTCTAATAGCCCAGGTAGGGACCTGCCTGGCTGACGCTGCCTGCTCTGTGAGCAGGTGGGGCCTCACGCTTCAAGCCCTAAGGTCCCAATCCCCAGCAGGTCCCTCATGCTTGTCACTCAGCCTCCCACAGTGGCCCAGGCAGAGCAGTCAGCTTGCTTCCTGGTACACTGCTATCATCTGAGAGGGTCAGCGCCTGCTGACCAGCGGCAGGACAGGACGGGAGGGCGGGCAGCCAAGTTCCCACTTCACACACAGCAGGCAGATGTGTCCCCGAGGCAGCCCCAGTCCCCTTGTGGATGCCAGCGACAGACAGGACTTGCTGCCCACCACAGGCCCACCATCCAGTCCCCCTGCTCCAGCCTTCTGTGCAGCCACAAGCTCATTCTTTCAGACTGATTTATTTGACAGAGTGAGAGACAGGGAGATTCAGAGATCTTCCATCTGCTGGGTCACCACCCAAATCATTCACCACCAGATCATTCTTCGGGAAGTGGCCACTCGCCCCATGACCTGTCCAGTCTGTGCCCTCTGCCCAGGCAGAACCAGTCTGTGCGGCTCAGTGAGGCCAAGGAGACAAAGTAAACAATCGCATGCTTCTTTGAGACAGCTGACCCCCTCCCCACATCCACCGGCTCCCGCCTCCCCCCCCCAGGAGCTGGTCCCAGTCCACAGGCCTTGCCATCCCAAGGGCCATCTGTGGTGAATGGTGGCCGCAGCAGCAGTTCCCAGAACTCTGTCCTCCAACCTGGCCCTCCAGGCTCTGCATGTGCAAAGGGGAGGATGCTCTGCCCGACCAGCTCCCAAGTCACCACTTCCAGCTGGCCGTAACCCCACGGTGCTCTGAGGATGGGGAGGTGCCCGGGAGCCTGGTCTGGCAGGTGGCAGGCACTCAAGCTCCGCTCCAGCACACGCGTAGCTGAGCAAGGCCGGTTGCTGCTCCCAGAACGACCTCTGCACTCCGAGGCTCCACCCCCAGGGCCAGGCTCGCTCAGACAAACGGCTCCTTGTTCCTTCTATTCTATCATTTAGGTCGCCTGCAGCCAAGTGAGCAGGGCTGCACATGTGGGGGCGCTCAGGGCAGCCAGCATGGCCATGTCCTGGAGGAGCCCGGAGCAGGCGCTGGATGGGCGTCTGCCTCGGCTGGGCTGCCGGCAGCTCCCAGCTTGGGCTGAGCTGTGTCTGCAGCAAGGACACCCCCCGACTATGCAGCCTCACCAGCTGATCAACTTTTTTTTGCACTGCCTGTCAGTCTAGGTGTGGTTTCTGTCCTTGTCCAAAGGGCCCTAACAGGAGGTGGCTTTCTCGGCTGGGGCCAGAGCTGAGAGCAGGACAAAGGGCTGTGCACACCTGGTACCTGCAGACAGGAGACAGGGCAGAGTCCTGCTCAGGCTGTGCCCCTGGGCCCAGTGGGTACCTCCAGCACACATTCTCCCACATGCCTATGTGCAGCCTCTTGCCTAGCCTGGCAGGGCCCAGCCTTCAGCGGTAGGCACCAGCAGGGGTGGTGGGCTTTTCCCAGTCTCAGCAAGGAGTGGAGCCTCACTTCCATCTTATCTTCCTTCTGCACTCTGAACACCTCTGGGGATCCCTGAATGTCCAGGACACCTAGGTTGTTTAATTCTAGGGCTTGTCTGGCACCTATACAGCTGAGCAGGTGCCTGTTTCCAAGAGCCTCTGTCTTTGGGGCTTGCTCAATGGGAGGGTGATTCCCTTTAGCACGCTGAGAAGGACACGGGCGTCCAGCACAAAGGCACTGAGAACTCTGAGAGCAAGAAGCCCTCCCCCAACTCCTCCCCCCACGCTGCACCAGCCACCAGGGGGCGGCTTCACAGGCCTGAGCACTGGAGCTCTGCAGGCATGGGTCAGCTGTGGAAGGCCGACCAGGACACGCCCGAGGTGTAAAACTCCACATGGCTGGGCCAGTCGCTGTCCCCGCTGCTCTCCTTGTCCTCCTCCGAGTCATCATCGTCGCCACTGGACGCCCCGTAAAGGGCTCCAGCTCGCTGGGCCAGCTGTCCGGGGGACCCCTGGCCCTGCTCCTCCGCCTCCTCCTTCAGCTTCTGGGCGGCCAGCTCGCGGTAGCAGAGGCTGCACACGCGCAGGGGCTTGGGCGAGAGGCGCGGCAGCAGGAAGCGCTCCCGGGAGCATTCGGCGCAGACCACGAAGCCGCACTTGCGGCAGTGGTGGCGCCGGGTGAGGGCCGAGAAGCGCGTGTGCGTGCAGCGCATGCAGATGTCCGTGGCCTTGTCAGGGATCCAGGGGGCTGCGTGCTCCGTGGTGGGTTGACGGCCCGTGGCCAGCAGCTGCCGCCGCACGCACTCCTCAATGTGACTGATCCACTCCTGGCGCTCCGTGGTGGAGGCGGCCGACACCACGAAGGACTTCTTGGCTGTCTTGATCATCCAGCGGTTCTTGGCCTGCAGGGTCTCGGGCAGCGGCTCCAGGGTCACCTCCTCCAGGGGGATGATGTGCTGACTGCGGTACTTGCGCTTGTTGAGCACGATGCTGCCGTAGACCAGAATGTCATTGAAGAGGAAGAAGATGCGGGGCTTGGCCTTCTTGCGGCACTCCTTGGTCAGCACACCCTCGCCCAGCAGCACCCGGCCTGGCAGGGCCAGCGGCTGCCCCGACGCCCCAAAGCAGCTCTCCACCGCTGCGATCCGCTGGCTGTTGATCTCCGTGTTCACCAAGTGGTCCACCATGGCTGGGCTGCAGGAGCACACAAAGCGGTGTCAGCTTTCCCAGGAGCTCAGAATCACATCACCCACCCACCTCACTAACGGCCAAACCCCACAGCCCATTCATGACTCCGGTGTGCCGCGGCAAGCCTGCCCAGTCACCAACACCCACTGCTCCAGAAGCCGACCTTTCCGCAGAATGGAGGAGTTACTGGGAGGCAAAGGGAGGTGCTCCACCCAAGAATGTTGGACAGGGATGCGCGGACACAGGATAATGTGAACAGGCCAGCTGGGCAGCAGAGAGCCCATCCTGGGGACAGGGTTGGGGGTGCACAGGGAGCCGAGGCTGACCTCGCTTCAGTACTGCCTAGCGAAGGAGCAGGGAAGCTGGGATGCTGAGAGCC
Organism: Ochotona princeps; assembly: GCF_030435755.1. Lineage (NCBI taxonomy): Eukaryota > Metazoa > Chordata > Mammalia > Lagomorpha > Ochotonidae > Ochotona > Ochotona princeps. The sequence goes on along the minus strand of NC_080847.1, from coordinate 43,065,118 downwards.
TCCAGCCCCCGTCAGCTGCTCTCTTGGGCGCTGTGAGCCCACCCCTCAGCCTGGATGTTAATGTAGGTAGCAGAGCAGCGTGTGCCAGGCAACGCAGTGTCCACATCCCCGACTCGTCACCAGTTCTCTCATCCATCACACCATGCCGGCCCTGGATGATGCTCTAAGCACTCCAGGCTGGTGGCTTCAGACCACACTCCAGGCTGCTCTCTGCTCTGTCCACACACAGGCTCACGGCTCTCAAGACCACCAGCATGCTGTCAGTACTCCATACTGCCTCTCCACTGAGCTCCAGATGCAGACGGCCACTGCCCACCTGCTCGCAGCACATGCCGCACACTCAGCCCAGGTCTCTCCCAGTACAGCTCTTCTCAGCTTCTCCATCACTCGTTCAAAGTCCCAGCCTAGGGCTCATCTTGTAATCTCGCTCCTCAGCTTCCAGCACTCAACCACCCCTGCCCGAGTGCCCACATCTTTAGCTCTACATCCCAGCAAACTGTCTGCTCTCAATCAAACTATGATCTGAGGTCCCTAACTGGCCCACAACCTGCTTTTACACAGTTTTTCTGGAACACAGCCATGCATCATTTGCCTCATTCACCTGGCAATGCAGAAATTGGTAGTAGGGTATATGGCACTTATCAGGATTGGGTATTCTCTTTTACAAAATGATTTATTTGTTTATCTGAAAAGTTGCAGAGAAAGAGATCTTCCATCCACTGATGTACTTGTCAATGGTCCCAATGGCCAGGCTGAAGCAGCCAGGAGTCTAGAACTCCATCCCTGTCTCCCATGTGGGTGGCAGGGACCCATGGGGGACCATCTTCCATTGCTTTCCCTGGTGTATTAGCAGGGAGCTGGATGAGAAGTAGAGCAGCTGGGACTTGAACCAGTGCCCATAAGGGATGCTGGCACTGCAGACAGTGGCTTCAACATACTGGGCCATAATGGAAACCCTGGAATTCAGCAATGCCTTGTCTTTCATCGTATGCTTGATGGTCTTGTATTGCCCAGTCAACTCTGAGCACAATAGAAGTCTTCGCTTGTTTAGGCTCTACCACTGATTATTTTCTTTAAAAGATTTATTTATTTGAAAGGCAAGATGATAGGGGGAGACAGAAAGAAAGAGAGAGGCAGAGAAAATTGTCCATCCTGCTTCATCCCCCAAATGGCCACAACAGTCAGGGCTGGACCAGAATAAAGCCAGGAGCTCCATCTGGGTCTTCCATGAGGGTGCAGGAACCCACCTGGATCATCTTCTGGTGGCTGGGACTCAAACCTAACTGGGATGCTGGTACTGCAAGTGGTGGCTTAAGCCACTGTGCTTGCTGTGACTGTCAATCCTACACTAGATACTTCACAATTGGCTGGTGAAGGAACCTTTCGAAGGCTCCCAAGGGCCTACCAAGTACACACAACTCAGCTTTGCATATGCAGAAGAGGCAGGTGAGAGCTGAGTTAGCCACAGGCATTTGGCACCCATGTGTTCAGGCACAAACAGTACGCCTCCAACCGAGCTCACGTCACATTCTGTGTTTCTGGGTCACCACGCCACCGTTGGAAGGCAGGGCAGGACTCAGTGCAGGGATGGAGTGCATTGACAGAAGTGTGGAGCCCCTTGGGTCACGCAGCACTTGGCTCATCAGGTCACAAGAAGCGTGGCCTACAGCACCTACCATAAGGAGCACTGCTTTGCGGTTGCCGGGTGTGGTCTACTGTGTGTGGCCAACCTCAAGGATCGTCAGTGAGAGTCCTGGGCCTCCTGCCACGACTGCTCACCGGCTCTGTGGTTGATCAGCTACCTACCAAAACCAGAATGACATCCATGCCCTGGGATGGTCTGGGGGACTGTCCTGGAGTCCTCAGTATGTGGCAGGAACAACTGAAGTGCCTGTGACACAAGGCCAGGGTCACTCAGTAGTGCAGTGCCTGGGTCAGGATGGGGCAGCGGCAAAGGCTGAGTGCGAGGAGGTACCTGCAGAACGACGTGACACCATCTAGGCAGAAACAGCGTAATACTTAAAAACTGTACCTGTGATTGCCATGATGTGAGAGCAGTGAGCCTCACTCCCACCAGCATGACACTATCAAAACAGACAATACCAAGTGTCAGGAAACTAGAAGGCCTGTGCCTTGTTGGTGGGCTGGCAAATGGTCCAGCTGAAAACAACAGGGAGGTGCAATCTCACTGTTCCACAGTGGGTGTAGAGCCAAGAAGGCTGAGAGCACTCCTTTGGCGGGGCCCAGCTCTGGCCACTGGAGTCATTTGTGCAGTGAACCGGGGATCTCTTCTGTGTAACCCCATATAACATTCACCATGGAATATCATCCAGTTTTAAGAAGGAAGGAAATTCTGACACTGCTCCAACATGGATGTGTCACTTTCAGTAAAACAGCCAGCCCCAAGAGGACAAATATTGAAGTGGCCCCACTCACGTGGGATAGATTTAAAAACGGGCAAATTCCCAGGGAAAGAACACAGAATGGTGATTGTCAGGACCGGGGCTGGAGAGGACAACAGGGAGTTTTTAATGGACCCAGGGTTCTAGTTCTGCAAGATGGAAAAGTCCAAGAGACCCACTTCACAACAAGGAGATATATTTGGCACCACTGGGTTGTAGGCACAGTTACAAGTGGATAAATGATTGAACAAAAGGATACGATTCACACAAACTCAAGTCCTAAGAAACAGCCTCAGGACGGGGACCTAGATGTGACCAGCACTGGGGGGCTCAAGCAGGACTCCCATTTTATCTGCAAGGTTGCACCTGCTATTAGAACAAGGACGGGGTGGGTGTTGGGCTCAGCGATCAAGATGCCATCTGGGATGCCCTGTGGCTCTGCTTCCAGGTCCAGCTTCCTGCAGCGCACACCCTGGGAGGCAGCAGACGAGGGCTTCAGCACCTGAATCCCGGCTACCCATGTGAGTTCTAGGCTCCAAGTCCTGCCCATCGCGGGCATCTTGGGAAGGAGCCAGCGACAGCCTCTCTCTCTCTCTCTGCCTTTTAAATAAAAATCAAAATAAATATATAACACTTCAATAAAACAGAAAAAGGGGGAAGCAAATGTATGAATCCTAATACTCATTTCTGGGAAGTGGGATCCTACGCTTCTTTTCTTTCTTCAAGTCCACAAAAGAACAAAAGTACAGGGTGGGATCTGGGCCAGATTCTGGGCTGTCACAGTGGAGCAGACTCTTGATGGGACGGCTGGCTGGGCCCAGCAGGCACCCCCAGCAGATGCAGGAGCCCGAGGAGGACGGGCACCCCCAGCAGACGCAGGAGCCCAAGGAGGGCAGGCACCCCCAGCAGACGCAGGAGCCCAAGGAGGGCAGGCACCCCCAGCAGACGCAGGAGCCCTGAGGAGGGCAGGCACCCCCAGCAGACGCAGGAGCCCAAGGAGGGCAGGCACCCCCAGCAGACGCAGGAGCTGGAGGAGGGCACCCCCAGCAGATGCAGGAGCCCGAGGAGGGCGGGCCACAAGTTGCTCCAGCACATCTGTGTGCTGAACAGAGGTGTGGATGCTGGCAGAACTGGATGCAAACCACACCCCGCAGCCACAGAGTGAAGTCAAGCATGATGGGGAGCCGAGAACCATGCTCAGGCAGCAGGAGACCTCCTCCAGTTCCCCGGGGCGTGGGGAGCTCGGAGCCCAGCCTGCCAGGTCCACCTCCGACAGGTGCCCCCATGGAGACAGCCATGACAGCAGTACCCAGCAAGGAAGAGCAGTGGATGGGGGGGCTAGGCCTGAGCTTCCAGCACAATCTCCAGGGCCCTTGCAGGGGGCACAGAGCACCCCACACAGGCCCGATGTTGCTCTAACCCCGCTGAGACTGATATCCCTGCTCTAGGTCCTAAGGGCCATTGCCAAGATTTCTGGTTTGTGGTGGTGAGGGGAGGGTTCTAGGCTGGGAGGGGCGCTGCACACAGAGCGCTCCTCAGCAGGCCTTTTCTTCTAGAGCCTTCCGAGGGTCCCGGATTGGCTAGGGGCCTGGGCACACAGCATCCCCTCATACTCCTGAGGGGACCGGCAGTTCACAGCCTGGCCTGACACGGCCTGAAGGTTTTCCTTGTAAACAGGGCAGCTCTGAGTCAGACATTCTGCTCACACTGCTCTCCCCAGAGGGGTGACTCCTCCTCACCCAGGACAGGCAAGTACAGAGCGGGGCAGCCACATTCTGAGAATGCCAGGGTGGCTGCTGGGGCCCTGGGGCACCAGGCAGCAGCCAAGGTGTGACGTGTGATTCATACCAGGTACTCCTGGCTCTGCTAAAGCAGCTGTGTGAGGACACCAGCCGTGCAAAGCCCTGTCCAGCCCTTTACGGAGAGGGCTTACTCGGCGCCAGCCACATCACTCCACGCTGGAAAATGCTTAGTGGTCCACCCTGAGAAGCCGCGGACACTGTCCCTGTGGCATGCTGCTCCTCAGGGAGGGGTGTACCTGACCAAGGCCACAGAGGAGGTCAGGGTCCCTGACCATTTGGACTTCCCCTGGCCTCCATGACCGCCCACCCCCGACCCTCCATGCGGTGATCCTGGCTCCAACCAGGCCCACACTCCCCCTTGCCTGTCGGACTCCACCTCCCAACATTTACTGCAGTCCTAGTGTGTGCCAGACACCATGCTAAGCGCTGGATTACAGCAGTCAGCCAGACCCAGGCCCAGGCAGGCCCACGCCCTCCAGTCAGGAGCCTGAATGGCAGTAGCTTCCCTACGGCCGGTCAGGGGTGGAGGTCAAAGGCTTTGGGAGGGAGTGACCTCACCCCACCGTGAATACAGCAAAGGAGCTGGCCATGCAGACCCGTGGTCTCACAGGGTGGGCATTCTGGCCCTCAGGACCCCCACAAGCCACAGGGGAAGGAGCCCAGGAGGTCGGAGCAAGGGGTCAGGTTGCAGGATTTGCAAAAGTCAAGGCAACTGCCTGAGTTTCCTCCAAGCGCCAGGATCCAAGAGGTCCTCCCTCCTGGGAGGCATCCCCTGTGTTTCCTGGAAGGGCCCAGTAATAAGACACTTAAGGCAGGAAATAAAACCTCTGTTTGCTGACCGCCACCTGACACCTGTGAAAACACGTGACCTCTATTACCTCATTTACCACCACCCACGTCGCCACCATCACCATCACCCTCACCACCCAGGTCCCAGCTGTAATACCACTAGCTGCTGAAAGCTGTTCCCAACCAGAGAATCAGAAAAACTCAGGGGCGAGCTTAGGAGTGTGGCCCCAAGGTAGACTCCTTGGCTCCCCCCAGCGCAGACTTCCCCCTACCCCGCAGGCCCTGCACCCACTTCCCCCTCCCCCGGGGCAGGCGGGCAGGTTCTTTAGCTCAGCAGGGCTGCCTGCTGCCGAGTCTTGGCAGGGCTGAGGGCTGACGTGTGCAGCCCGCAGTCACTCACCTCTCAGCTTACACGGACCCAGGGGCCCGCTGGGAATCGTTTCCGGCTGCACAGGGCGCCTGGGCCCCTGCCTCCTGGCCTCTGACCCTCTCTGCTACTGCCCCGAACAGCCCGGTGCCTGTGGCTGTGGGGATCGGGTTTCAGAGGGACTCAAAGCTCAGTATTTGCCACCTAGCCTCCTACCAAGGTGGCTTGTCAGCCCCTGCACTTAAGGATTGTGGAAAGCAAAGTTAGGCGGTTCCAGGCCTGCTCTCCGTGCACCCTCAGCGCACCTGGACAGTTCCCAGGTCACACGCGAGGGCTCTGGCGCCGGGCGGCCCCACGGAGAACAAGGCAGGGGCTCCGTGGGGAGTGCAGCTGACCGGTCCCCATCTCCCGCACCCAGGGACCAGGGAGCTAGATCTCCATCGTAGCGGGATGCCACACTCCCCGGGCCGTCGCTGCCCCCACGGCGTGCAGAGATCAGCCTGCAGACTCAGCGCTCCTGGCGACCCTAGTCCCTTCACTCCTGGAGGCCGCGCCTCGCCCCAGTTCCCCACCTGCTCTCCCCGCCCGCTCGCTTGCTCTTCAGGCCAGCAGTGAGCGTCTTTCTCAGCCTTTCTGGTCCCGTCGGAGGCCCGAGCCCAGCCCAAACTGCCGCGCCCCGCGCGCCATGGAACCCCTGGGAAGAGACAGCCCCTGGCTTCGGGGAGTTGCGGGGCTCCAAGGGAGGCATCCCGCCCGCTCCCCGCCGCCCGGCCGGGGCGCTGCGCAGCCACTTACCTCCCCGTCCAGCCGTCCACTCGCACTCGGCAGCCCAGCCCTCGGTCCTCCAGCCGTCCCCCAGCTGTCCACCGGCCGCCGCGTCCCGCAGCCCCGCCTCGGCCCGGCCTCGCGCCGCCCTCGCCGCCGCGTTCCAACCCCCGCCGACACGCCCTCCGATGGGCGGCTGTGCCAATCGGGGCCCTGGAGCGCAGCGGGCGGAGTCGCCTCGGGTCCCCAGAAATGTGCGCGGGCGTCCGCCCCGGGGAAGGCTGCGCGGGGCGGGGATTGCTCGGGACCCCTGGACGGGGACCGACGGTTCGAGGCTCCTCCCCGCCCTTCCCTGCAGCCACCCCGCCTCTGGAATCTGCCTGGGGCCAGTTGGGAGGCTCTGCAGCCCAGGAGATTAGCAATCTCAGTATGGAAACGCAGCGCCACTTAAATTTCCAATTTATAGTGCGAAAGTACGTATATACACTGAAGGAGAGAGGGACCCACCCCCCCAGTCCGCACTGCTAGCCAGGCATCGCCTTCTGTGTCCCCTGCTGTCTTGAAAGGAAGGCCCTAGACCCCCGGGAGGGCTGGTCCAGCCTCGCTCGGCCTCCTCCCACGGACTGCTTCCTGTTCCTCAAACAAGGCTCCCCCACCCTTGCGCCTTTGCACGCCTGACTCGGCCTGGGAAAAGCTTCCCTGGCCGCTCAGAGCCCGGTCTCTCCTCACAGCCCCCTCACAGCTCCGTCCCCCTGACCAGGCCCCCTCCCCTAGTCTCTGAGGCATCCCCTTCCACAGGCGGGGTTCTGCAGGTGGGGTTCCTGCTCATTGCTTTACTTTCAGGTCAGCACTGCCAGTCCGTTGTGTTGAAACTGTTTCCCAGGTTCGACAGAGCCTTCTTGGAAGAAGGGGTTGGCTCCTGCCAGCGCAGCACCTGCTGGGCTAGGTGGGGCCGGGTCAGAGGTCAGGAGGAGGAAGAACTGGCCCCAGCTCAGTCTGAGGGGGAGCTGGGTGTGTTAATCTCTACACCAGGCTTCTTTTTAAAATTTATTTATTTATTTATTTATTTATTTATTTATTTAATTTTATTTACTTGAAAGAGAGGGGGAGAAAGAGAGAGAGCTTCCATCTGCTGATTCACTTCCCAAATGGCTGCAATTGCCAGAGCTGAGCTGATCTGAAACCAGGAGTCAGGAGCTTCTTCCAGGTCTCTCACGTGGGGGCAGGGTCCCAAGGACATGAGCTGTCCTCCATTGTTTTCTCAGGCCATAAGCAGGGAGCTGGAGAAGAAGTGGAGCAGCCGGGACACGAACCAGTGCCCCATGAGGGATGCTGGTGCCGCACCACCACACAGGGCCTCACCTCCGGGCTCTTGACTTGCATTCTAAGGGCAGGCGTGCTGTAGGGTACACAAAATGGTAACATATCTTTTTTAAAAAGTGAGAAAATGAGTATACACATGACACGTGCTCATGCGTGAACATAGGTTGCCCACTCAGAGAAATACCCAGAGGAGCCCACTTCCAAAGGCGGGACTGGGGAGAGAGAGGGCCCCTGGCAGCACCTCCAGCCGGGGTCTGAGAAGATCACCCCTCCCAGTCGCCAGCCTGTTCTGTGAGCAGGGGGCTGGTGTCACCCCATGCGGAGGTGCACAGCCCTGTTTCATAGCATCTTCCTCCTTAGAACAGGTGAGGCAGACACATCCTGGAAAGTGGGTACGAGGCTGGTGTTCCATGGGGCCTTGCAGGGGCTTCCAACTCAGCAGACCTCACCTGACCACCTGTTTACTCCCCAGAAGTTCCCAGCCTGGCTTCAGGGCTGTTGCTGGAAGGTCTGTTCTTCTAGGTGGTGGGAGGGGCTGTGGGGGGTGGGGCGCGGACGGAGAAGGGAGCTCAGCTAGGGAGGTGCCTCGCCCAGCCTGAGTGGAGTGGAGCCAGGCCTGGGCTGAGGAGGGAAGGCAGTAGGGGGAGGGGAGAGAGAGAGAGTAGAGGAAGCCAGGAGAAAGAGGAAGGGTGGAGGTGACAGGCAAGCCAGAGGGTCACCAGCAGTGGCCTTAGAAAGCCAGTGTTCCCTGCCATCCTTCCCCTCCTCAGCAAGGCCAGTGTTTGCTGGGCATCCCGCAGAAGCCACAGCCTGGCAGGCGGCTCTTGAGCCAAAACTGACCTCTGTGACAGGATGTTTGACCCTTCAAGGTGTTTCAACACTGAAAAATATCACTGCTGTGAGCTTTTTTACTGGGAGAGTCCGCTTATGCGCAGAGTTCTCCGCTCCGTTACATCAGAGCATTTGATGATGTTACTAGTCCTTGTCCCCACCTGGGGCTGTCTCGCTGTGATGGGGCTGCGATCTCCCATCCACAGTGCTCCCCACTGTCCTCTCTGCTTCCCCTGGGCCTGCTCCACCCACTCTCAGGCCCCCAGTTTCAGGAGCATTTGAACTTAAGACGGTCCAGGGCTGGGCTCCCAGGGGCAGAGCCATGGCTAGGGCGGTCAGTGAGGACCACCTGTGGCTGACTGCGGGGAGGAGGGCTGCAGGCGGCCCTGGCCTGGGGTGCAGCTGCCCGTCAGACTTGGGAGGAGGCCAGCCCCCTGGGCCTTGTTTAGGTGACATCTTAGCACCCGGCACAGTGCCTGGCCCAGAGCAGCCTGCAGGAAAGGGGCTTTGGTGCCTCTGGGAAGCCAGCGCGAGGACACACACCTCTTGGTCTTGGAGCCAGGATGCCCCTCTCAGCCTTGCTTTGCTGCTGCAGGATCCACTGTGGTCTCCGTCTCATCCTGTGCCTTCCCTCCAGCTCAGACATTCTCAAGGTCTGGGTGGAAGCTGGGAAAACCCCCGTGGCAGCGCAAGGTCTGGGGCTCCAGCTGCCTGCTCCTTCCCAGAAGCCAGGAGCCTGGGGCGGAGGGCCCTGCGCCTCCAAAACAAGAGGAAAAGCTCGTGACTCAGGGAAGGGCAGAAGCTGAGTCAGCCAAGCCACAGACCATGGAAAAACGCAGCTTCCCTGAGGGTTTTTTCTTTTTTTTTTTTCCTGCTGGAAGCTGCCATCCAAACTGCAGGAAGCTTTTCCACTAAGAGCTTCTGGCAGCCCCCTCTGTGGAAAAGGCCACGAGTTGTTCTTGGGTCACTTGCTAAGTTCTGTTGGCGTGCCAAGCACTACGTGTCAAACACAGAGGTTATCTTATCTCTCCCCACGCTGCACCTGTTATTCCCGCTGCTTCTGGTTTCAGAAACTCAGACACCAAAGTATGCGGCAGAGAGAAAATCAATAGGGCGAAATATTTACAACCTGTAGATCTGGGTGAGGCTCAGCCAGCGTTTTCGGTACGAGGTCAAACAGCAGGTTTCTGGAGCCAGGGTCTCTATGACTGTGCCGGAGCGCACGCAGCCCTGGGCGAGATGTGGGCAGTGGCTAAGCTGCAGTTCGGGAGACCCATGTTTGACTTGCTGGTGATTTCCATGTGTTATGAAACATTCTTCCTGTTAAGTTTCTTTCCAGCCCCTTAAAAATATGAAAACCATCCTTAGCTCACAGACTGCACAGAAACAGTCTGGGAGCCGCTGTGGGCCAATCTCTGTCCTCCGGCTGTTCGTCACACTCTTCTGGCAATGCTTGGGGTCAGTTTAAAAAGTTTTCAAAATAAATACATATATATATATATATATATAAAGGGAAACCAATTCTGAAAAAAGTGAAGCCAAACTCCTCCTGTGTATAGGGGGCAGATCTTGACATTAGCTCCAAGCATGCCTGCTTCCCAAATAACTCCAGTCTACTCTGCATGGGCCACTGAGTATTGATCCATGAGAAGGTGGGATGTTTGCCTAAGATTTCTACTGGTGTGGTTAAAGAGATTCGCTTTAAAGGAGGACATGTTTGGAAAACCATTGCTGGGCTGGATCCCTGCGATGGTGTCGCATTTCAAAGAGAGCCTGGGCCCTCTTTCCTAAACACAGGCTGCAGGGCCCTCCCCCTCCTCCTCTGTCCACTGTAATGTCAATATTTACTCCTCCTGTGTGCCTGCCCATCCTCTTCATGTTTGCCAGCCTTATTGTCCCAGTTTCCTAGCCTGAATTTTCCCCAGGAGGCTTTAGCCAGGTCAAAAGAGGGAGAAGAAAATGAAATGAAAGCAGAACAAATGCCCTTTGGTAAAAGCTTTGGATGGGCCACATAAATACTGTGTACAAACTGACTGCAGAGTGTGTTAGACGCAGATGTGACAGAGTTCCAGCTGGGTCGCTCGTTCATTCAGCAGACAGCTGTTGATGCCACCGCCTGAACGTGGCTTCAGAGGGGAGCGAGGCACTGCCTCTGCACGGAGGGGACTCATTGTCAAGCAGGGAACACATTGATGGATGTGATATGTGCACAAGAAGTGAGAGCTGCTCATCTGGGGTAGAGCAAGGGGTCCCGCAGGTGGGAACCATCTTGGTTGGGTAACCGCCCTTGGGGAACCGTTTTGGCTCTGGTGAGTCAGCCCTTGGGGTCTGGCTGGCAAACAGCTCCTCACTGCTGCGTGGAAGGCAAGGACAGGCGTTTCAGGGACCAAGGGCAAGCATGCACAAACGTAGTGTAATGCTAGGGGAAGCTCTCTGGGTAGGCATGGGGTCAGGGTGGCTGGGAATGGCTTCAAAGGAAGGAAGGACTGTTTAAACAAAAATCTAAATTACTGACCAAACTTCCTGAGGATTGTGCCACATTTTTGCCCTTATTCCCCCAAAAGTTTCATAAGTATACTCCTATTGGTGGGAGTATAGACTGTTGCAGGCAACCTCCATGGAAGAGACTAATGACATCATCATTCACATTTAAAAATGCACAGACACCTCTGTCCAGCTGGTCTCCACTGCCAGGCATGTATCTATGGACATGTGTGTGGAAGGCCATGTGTATGCCGTCAGGCAGCGCAGCAGTACTTCAGGAGAGAAAAGTGGGGAACAATCCCAAATATCTGCTGATGGGGGTGGGTCATTAGCGTGCACCATACAGTGGGATGGTCTTGCTCAGCTAAAGGGAAGAAGACAGATCCACAGGTCCTGATGTGGCATGGTTTCTAGGATAGTGAATGAAAAAAGCAAGATGTTCTGTTGGGTTTATAAATATGAGTGCATGTGTGTGTGTTTGTGTGTGTGAGAGAGAGAAAGTGAGCTAGTACTTGGTCACGGTCATTGCCCCGGTAGGAGAACGGCTGGCTTGGACATGTGGGAGGGACATACCATTTACTGTTCACCCTCATGTTGCTCATGCTTGTGTCTGGTCCCCTCTTACACTAAACAAAACTGAGCCATGTAACCAATAGGATGCTGTGAAGATGATGACTTTCAGGGCTAGGTCATGAAAGACACGTGACTTCTGCCTAGCTCCCTGGGGTTGCCCACTCTGGGGAGGCCAGCTGCCCAGTCATGAGGACAGGCAGGTAGCCCCACAGAGAGGCCCTCGTGGCCCTCGTGGCGTGAATCAGGGGCCTCCTGCAACAGCCAGCTCCTACTGCTAGCTGTGCGAGGTGACTGCGGCTTTAGGAGAAAGCTTGAGGCAGAGTCATCCACAGAAGCCAAGTGCTATTACAGGCAGTTACGTTCAAGCATCTACATGTTGAGGTGATTTTCTGGGCAGCCTCAGATAATAACATGTCCTTTCTGTCTTGAGTTTTCTGCCTTCAGCATCTGAGAATATTCAGTACGTTGCTGCCAGTGATAAGCGTAGCAGGAACCTAATGTCTGCTTGTGTGATGGATCTTCTGGGAACGTTAGGTCTCTCTCCAGTGGAGAGATGGGGCCGAGCACAGGGGCAATGAGTCCTACCTCCGCTGGGAACCCAGAGAGTGAAAAAGCAGAGTGACTCCGACCCTTGTGAAAGCACCAAACAGCACTAGTTGAGGAGATTCCAAACTAGCTGCCATAGAGCTTTTCTGAACTTGGCATCAGAATTGAAATGGTCAATAATCACAGTACCAAGCACTGGGGAAGATACCGAGAAGCTATGCCCTCATGCAATGCCAGAGGAGACACAATCGGGACAACTGCTTTGGAAGGACCACTTGGTTGTGTCCACTAACACTCAATATTTCTGCCCCGGGCCTGGCATGGTAGCTTATCGACTAAAGTCCTCTCCTTGTGGGTGCCAGTTCTAATCCTGGCTGCTCCTCTTCCCTTCTAGCTCCCTGCTTGTGGCATGGGAAAGCAATGGAGGACAACCCAAAGGCTTGGGACTCTGCACCCACAAAGGAGACTCGGAAGAAGCTCCTGGCTTTGGATTGGCACAGCTCCAACCGTTGCGGCTGCTTGGCGAATGACTCAATGAACAGAAGATCTTCCTCTCTGTCTCTCCTCCTCTCTGTAGATCTGACTTTCTAATAAGAATAAAATAGATCTTTAAAAATATATATTTCTGGGCCCGGCGGCATGGCCTAGCGGCTAAAGTCCTCGCCTTGAAAGTCCCGGGATCCCATATGAGTGCCGGTTCTAATCCCGGCAGCTCCACTTCCCATCCAGCTCCCTGCTTGTGGCCTGGGAAAGCAGTTGAGGACGGCCCAATGCATTGGGACACTGCACCCATGTGGGAGACCCAGAGGAGGTTCCTGGTTCCCGGCTTCGGACTGGAGCGCACCGGCCGTTGCGGCTCACTTGGGGGCGGTGAATCGTCGGACGGGGGATCTTCTTCTCTGTCTCTCCTCCTCTCTGTATATCTGACTTTGTAATAAAATAAATGAATCTTTAAAATATATATATATACACATTTCTGCCCCAAGAGTAGGAATTCAAGAAAAATGAAGGCACATGTTCACCAAAATACATTTTTAAAAATAAGGACGCTGCAAACACACAATAAGTTAGTGCATGACGCTTTATTTAAAGAAAATTAATTTATTTTTATTAGAAAGACAGATTCACAGAGAGAAGGAGAGACAGAGTGAGAAAGATCTTCCGTTCTCTGGTTCACTTCCAAAATGGTCACAATGACTGGAGCTAAACCTATTTGAAGCCAGGAGCCAGGAGCTTCTTCCAGTGTCCCAAAGCTTTGGGCCATCTTCCACTGTTCTCTCAGACCACAAGCAGGGAGCTAGAAGGAAAGAGGAGCAGCCAGGACATGGCGCCCATATGGGATGCTGGCACCTATAGGCTAAGCATTAGCCTGTAAGCCATGGCACTGGCCCCTATTTGTGTACATTTTAATGTTTTTTTAAATTTCTTATTTTCAAAATCACATTTCTATTTCATTTGTGTACCTTATCATATGCATACTGTACCTCCATAAAATAAGACACGTGCGCTCCACCTGTGTGGTTAGACTACATGTACATCCTGGTTGTCCACTCTGTGCCCTGCCCACTGTCCCACTCCTAGGCTGTCCTCCAAAGGCTGTGTGGGTGTTCACCTGTCGGGTTTATTCTTTCGCCACAGCTGGGTTTTGGAGACCTTTCCCAGAGTATGCCCAGGGTCTGGTTGGACCCCAGGATTTTGCCCCCAGGATAGCTGCAGAAGCTTGGTGGGCCAAGAGCCTCAGTGCTCTCTCTGGACCCAGTATGAGTTTAGGCCAAGGCCCCACTTCCTGCAGGCTGCTCCTGGCCCATGTCTGAGTGTAGCAGGGCACTAACGCTGGGCCCCTGGCAGCCCAGAGCAGTGGCATACACAGACTCCGCCTACACAGGCATGGTACATCCCTGGAATTGTGCCTCCGGGTCGGAGTCTTGATCTTTCTGGTACCAGAATGGCATAGTATCTGGGACAGGACCCCAGTCTCTGGACACCTCTGTGCTCTGGAGACCCCTGCCCCCACGGCGATGGCAGAGCTTTAGTTCATGCTCTGTTAAAGTTAGAAGCTTCGAGATCAATTTGTTCTTGTTTCTATTTGTAGATGTATTTGTTTTCTATTGGAAAAGCAGTTATAAGAGGGAAGAAGACCGAGAGAGAGAGAAAGAAAGGAAGGAAGGAAGGAAAGAAGGAAGGAAGAAAGAGAAAAAAAGAAAAAGAAAGAAAGAAAAATCTTCCATTCGCTGGTTCATTCCCAAAATGACTACAAAGGTCAGAATTAGTTCTGAGCAGCCAGCGCCTCATCCAGATCTTCCATGTGAATACAGGAGTCTGAGCACTGGACCATCTGCCACAATACAATTCCATTTTATGAACATTTTTTGAAGTAACTTGGATATTCCACGGATTATAGATAAATGTTTTGGGCCAAACATAAAAAGTTACTCATTAAGGGCACCAAAATATAAGACCTAGAGTCCCACAATGGAACATTCAGAATGTCCAGGATACAATCCAAAATTACTCAACATACAAGGAACCAGGAAACTGTGACTACTTCTTCGTGAAAAACACAAGCAGCTGCCAACCCAAAGATGACCCAAATCTTGGACTTACTGACATGTTTCAGCAATGTTGTGTGACCCTTCTCCAGAAGGTCAAGGTAAAATTTCTTGAAATGAATGGGAAAAGCAGTGTAAGCTTTGATCTTCAGACATGAGCAACAGGGACCGGCATTGTGGCCGCACAAGGTTAAGCCACTGCGTGTGGCACTTGGTGTCTCACCATTGAAGTGCTGGTTCCCGTCCCAGCTGTGTCATTCCAATCCACTTCCCTGCTAATGTGTCTGAGAAAGAAGCTGCACATTATCCCTGCGGCCCACACGGGAGATCAGGATGGAATTCCAGGCTTTCAACGTTGCCATTTGCAGAGTAAACAGATCTCTCTTTCTCTCTCTCTCTGTAACTCTGGCTTTCAAATAAATAAATGACATCTTAAAAAAGCAATCAGATAATAAGAGCAAACTAAAACCAGAGCAACCAGAAGAAACAATAAAAATAAACCAGCAAAAGTTGGAAAACAGAAACAACAACAAAAAATCAGACTTGTTGAAAAGATCAAAAAATGCCTCTAGTCATTTTTGCTGAAAGAAAAAAAAAGGAGAGAATATGTCAGTTACCTCTATTGTGAGTGAGAGGACACTACCTTAGACTCTATAGGCATTAATAAGATGATTAGGGAATATTAGGAATAAATCGGTGCCCATTAATTTCACAACTTAGATGAAATGGGAGAATTCTTTGCAAAGTCTATAATTAATTACTCCAGGAAAAAATACGTAATCTGAAGAGTACTATACTTCAAGAAATTTATTTTGTATTTAGTAACTTTCTTTAGAGATGTATTTTATTTTATTGGAAAGTCAGATATACAGAGAGGAGAGAGAGAAAGGAAGATGTTTCATTTGCTGATTCATTCCCCGAGAGGCCACAACAGCAGAGCTGCTCCTAACTGAAGCCAGGAACCTGGAGCTTATTCTAGGTCTCCCAGGCAGATGCAGGGCCCCAAGGCTTTGGGCCATCCTCCACTGCTTTCCTAGGCCACAAGCAGGAAGCTGAATGGGAAGTGGGACCGCCAGGATTAGAACCTGGGATTCTGGTGCGTTCAAGGTGAGGACTTTAGCCACTGGGCTACCACGCCAGGCTCAATAGTTAATAACGTTTTATTTTTTTTTTAAGATTTATTTTATTTTTATTGGATAGGCGGATATACAGAGAGGAGAGATAGAGAGGAAGATCTTTCGTCTGATGTTTCACTCCCCAAGCGGCCGCAACGGCTGGAGCTGAGCTAATCCAAAGCCAGGAGCCTCTTCCGGGTCTCCCATGCTGGTGCAGGGTCCCCAAGCTTTGGGCCATCCTCAACTGCTTTCCCAGGCCACAGGCAGGGAGCTGGATGGGAAGCAGGGCTGCCGGGATTAGAATCGGTGTCCATAAGGGATCCCGGTGTGTGCAAGGTGAGGACCTTAACCACTACGCCATCGCGCCGGGCCCATCCAATAGTTAATAACGTTTTAACAGAGTTTTCTCTATGCCTGATGCTACCAAACATTTAAGGAAGAAATTACAGAGCCCGGCCATGTTGGCTCAACGGCTAAATCCTCGCTTTGCAACCGCCAGGATCCCATAAGGGTACCAGTTTGCGGCCCGGCTGCTTCACTTCCCAACCAGCTCCCTGCTTGTGCTGTGGCAAAGCAGTAGAGGATGGTCCAAAGCCCTGGGACCCTGCACCCAAGTGAGAGACCCAGAAGAAGCTCCTGGCTTCAGATCGGCTCAGCCCTGGCTGTTGTGGCTACTTGGGCGGTGAACCAGAGGATGGAAGGTCTTTTTCTCTCTGTCTCTCCTTCTCTCTATACATCTGCCTTTCCAATAAAAATAAGTAAATCTTAAAAAGAAAGAAATCATTCTAATTTGACAAAATTTCTTCAGCACTTTTTATAAGATTAATATTGCACTAGTGCTATAACTAGAAGATCATATAAGAAACAAAGCAGTATCTCTCAGAAATGGAGGTGTAACAGTCCTCACCAAGATGTTACCACAGTGAGTGCAGCGACCTAAATCAGAGAATGCATCACGACCAAGTGCAATTTGTCCAAGGGATTCAAGGCTCGTTCAACATTTGAAAAATTAGTAATAATTCACTGTTGCGGGGCCAGAATTATGGTTTTAGTAGGCAAGATTGCTGCAATACTGAAATCCCATATGGACACTGGTTCAAGTCCTGGCTGCTCCGTTTCTAATCCAGCTCCATGTTAGTGGCCTGGGAAAGGCAGAGGAAAATGGTTCAAGTGTTGCATCTCTGCCACCCATGTGGGAGTCCCGGATGAGGCTCCTGGCTTCTGCCAGGTCTAATGGTGGCTGTTGTATCCATCTGGGGAGTGGGCAGACAGAAGGTCCCCCTTTCCCCCCTCTCACTATCAGTCTATCAAATATGTAAATAAACGTTAAAAAATAATTCACTGTTGTCAATAGACTAACCTTTGCTCTTGAAATCCAACTAGAGTAACAAAACCAGAAAAAGAAATAAAATGAAAGTTGAAGGAAGAAATATTTCTTATATCACTTGGCAGTCTGTATAGGAAACCTCAAATCTACCAGAACACTCCCAGAACTAATAAGTGGGTTTAGGAAGTTCACAGGAAAAGAGTCAATCAATACTCACACACACACAATAATTTGTTACGAATGAAAACTCAGGAAGCGAAAGTTTTAAAGCAGTATCATTTACAATGGCTCAAAATACGAAACACTTTGGTATATATAGCGAAATATAGCTTTTATTCTAAAAACGATAAAACACTCATGCGAGACAGCAAAGAAGAACTAAATAAATGAAGACGTAACACATGTATGAACTGGAAGTCTCAATATTGTTAAAATTTCTATTTTTCCCAACCTGACCTATCCTTCAACCAATCCCCATAGAAAACCCCCAACTGGGTCTTTTTTAAATATTAAAGAATTGATTTTAAAATTTATGTTGAAAATGTAAATGAGATTGACAAGATATTTCAAAATAATCGTAATAAAGCCCAAAGGTGGTACTCCACACTCTTTCACTACAGAGATAGTAACTGAGACAGCCTAGACGTCAAAGATCCGCACGTTTATGGACAATTGCCACTAACCAAGGTGCAAACACAATGGATGAAGCAAGGATGGTGTTTTCAATCACGGATGCTGGAAAAACTGCAAGACCATATGAGAAATCTTGACCTGTATGTTGTACCTTATACAAATATTAATATTAAATGGACCATTGACCTAAATGCAAAACATCAATTCATGATGCTTTTAGGGGAAAAGGATGGATAAAATCTTTTTGAACTCCTTAGAATGGGAGAAGCAGAGTTTTTAGATGCAGAAAATGAGATTTATGAAGATTAGATAAATTCAGCTTCACTGAACATTCTTTGTGCAAAGCACAGTTCAAATAAAGAGCCACGGTCTAGCAGCACTTTGAAATCACATACCCGAAAAAGGGTTTACATCCAGAATATATTAAACATGTCCAAAACCCAACAAAAGGAAAACAAGTATCCCACTTTAAAAAGGGTTCTGACACCTCACCCAGGAAGACAAACGGCTGGTGAGTAGGCATCGGGAGACGCTGGCTGTTGTCAGCCAGGTAAGTGTGAACTCAAACCTCAGACACAGTTACACACCTGCTCAAATGAGCACTAAAAAAACCCAACCAAGACAAGAAGGGAAGTTCTGTTGCAGGTGGTGTGAACTCTGGGATTGAATCCTATGGATGATGACGCGTGATTGATGAACAAACTGGCAGGTGATTTTAGCGAAGTTCTATTGAAAGCACAAAGAGGCAGAAACTCTGCTTAGGAAGTGGAGGAGCGAGTTTGGCTACACTTTAGGTGTGTGTGTTGGGAGTGGGGGGTTACATACATAAACTCCAAAAGACTTTTCACAGAACAAAGAAACAAATGTATCTTAAGAGTTGTTCATCTTTGTCATACTCTTGGAACTTGTCATGGACATATGGTCACTATGAACTGGCCACCTGGCAATTTGCGACAACTTGGCACCAAAGCTGACTTTCCCAACTGATGAATGAATCCCTTTACATCAGAGGTAGGGCAGTTTCCTTTTCCTGCTAGCTGACATTTCCAATCTAGTTTCTTTTAATTCCTAGCATTGGTAAGAAGGAAGAACAGTAAAACGCTGCTCACACAATGCTACCAGGAATGCAATAGAAACACAGAAAATTTTACATCAGCAAAATTTATTATTTTTATTTTGAGGGGCTGCAACATTTATGTATTTATTTTTAATGTTTAATTATTTTTTTATGATTTTTGCATAGTTGATTAGAGTGATTAGGGTCAAGAGCTACAGAAAGGTGGGTGAGATCACCATTTCCACATTCTCTATTTTTCCTCCCTGTATCTGGGGGAAGAGGACAGATAACATAAACCACACCCATCCTCGCAAACGCCTTTGCATCCTGGATCCAGCCACCGACACCACCCCAGGGTCCCTGATATGAGGCATGCTCTGAGGGTCCTGCTCAAGAGTTCTGCAGTTCTGAACTACTGCTGATCTCGCTACTCCAGGCATGATGAAATCTCTCCAGAATCTACTGGTTGACATAGTCCACCGTAGAGTCTCTGCCCAGTTATTCACTGCCAACACTTGGCTGGGGTAGTTGATCAATTTGCTCTGTCCTCTGTTGTGGTACGATATGGGTGTTCTTGGCAGACTACAATGTACTGCCATGTCCTCCATATGCACCTGTATATGCTGTCCACTGCTCTGTTCAAGCCACTGAGGAGGCCCAGCTCTGATACATGCACTCCATGGTCAGGCCATGGAACCTTCAGTTTTCTCCATGGCTGGAGTTCTGAGTCTAAAGATTCATTTGGGGGGATCTCCAAGGAAACTTCACTTGAGGTAATCCCAGACCTGATTTGTGTGTGTGCCTAGCAATACAGGATCTGGCAAGGTCTGTCGCCCCAGTCAGCTTATGCACATGCTGGTAGTTGCAAATGCTGGGTCAATTCTGTCTTCAGCCCTATCTTCTACACAAAGCAATGGGTGTTGCGGGCCCGGCGGCGTGGCCTAGCGGCTAAAGTCCTCACCTTGAAAGCCCCGGGATCCCATATGGGCGCCGGTTCTAATCCCGGCTGCTCCACTTCCCATCCAGCTCCCTGCTTGTGGCCTGGGAAAGCAGGAGAGGACGGCCCAAAGCCTTGGGACCCTGCACCTGTGTGGGAGACCCGGAAGAGGTTCCTGGTTCCCGGCATCGGATTGGCGCGCATCGGCCCGTTGCGGCTCACTTGGGGAGTGAATCATCGGAGGGAAGATCTTCCTCTCTGTCTCTCCTCCTCTGTGTATATCTGGCTGTAATAAAATGAATAAATCTTAAAAAAAAAAAAAAAGCAATGGGTGTTGCAGCCCTGTCTGATCCTGTCCACCATGCATTCGGCCTTCACTTAACGCCAGTGGGAGCCGCCGCCTAGTCAGAGCAACCTGCAATAACCCCCACCAGATCTACCCTTTGTCCTAGTTACCTTGCTTGCCAGTATGTACAGCAGACTAGTCCAGTCTGTCCCACATCCCATTTAGCTCTCATACATGTCAATGGACATTGAAACCTAGTTCAACCCTACCAACCTTACTATCCAGCCCACATACATACTGTGCCACTCTCTGTCTAACCATGCCTTCCTCAGTCCTGGTTCTCATGCTCACCAGGTGGCAACCCAAGAGGGAGGTACTCACTGTTTCCCCACTGGGCCCACTCCCACTCCCAGATCATGCACTCTCCAGGTGGTTCTGCAGTTTACCTTGACAGAATTTGCCCTCTGTGCCAGCATCTACCAGCTGATGCTGTGGCAAAGCCCAACCAACCCTCACCCACTCTGGCTTATGAATGCACCAGTAGGTACAGTCAGCCCAGCCTGGGATTTCCCTAATTCAGCTCACGTGAGGCAAACAGGTGTAGCCCTGCCCAGCCTGGTCTGTCCCATCCCAACTCATGCTCTCCAGTGGGAGTGATTGCCAGCAGGGGAGCCCCTTGAGCTCCCTCTGCCCACTTGGTCTCATGTGTGCTGGTTGGGTGCTGCAACCCAGTCTGGCATGACACACATCACCTCAGCATTCACCAGTGGATGTTGTAGCCGGAACTGGACTACCTCCAATTCCAGCTCACACTGGTGGAGGCTACAGCCTAGCTTAGCCCAGCCAGCCCCCAGTCCCGGACCTCATGTGAACTGCCTTGGGTTGTGACCCAACCTGGTCCAACTTACACTCCATTCTGGTGCTTGGATTTACTAGTGGGTGATATAAACTGGCCCAGCCTGGTTCGCCCCTTTCTGCATCAAATGTATGTTGGTAGGTACCATTTCCTGGCTTGGTCTGGGCTGCTCCCTATTATGGTTCTTGTGCTCACGTGCAGGAACTGTGACCCTACAGAGGAGTTCCCCAAGCTCCTCCATCAGTACTTCTCCCAATGTCAGATCTTGTGCCCATCGGTGGGTCCATGAGCCAGCCTCTTAGTTCACCTCCTGTCCTAGCAGGAACAGTGGCCTTTCCTGACTGGTCTTTTCATCCATTCCAGTCTTTATCGTTGGGGATTACAGCCCAGCCAAGCCTGGTCCACTCCCAGACACAGCTCACACATGGCTCAGCAGGAGCAAAGACTTAGACTAGCCCATCCTACAGCCATCCTGGTTCTCACAAGCACCAGTGGGTGCTGGAGTCTAGCCCGGTCTGGCACATCCCAGACCCAGTCTGCACTTGTGCAAAGTGACACTGCAGCCATGCCAAGACTAAACAGCAGTCCCCACTCTGGTCGTCACACTTACCAGTGGGAACCCCAGCCCAGCCAGGGGCATGCTCTTTGCTCCCCAACCAGGCCTGTTCCCAGCCCCAGATCTTGTGTGTGCCAGTAATTGCTCTGACTCAGCTTGGCATAGTCCCTCACCTGTCTTGGCCTTTGCCTTTGGATGCTGTAGCCTGGCCCGGCCCAGTCTACCCTCAGTCCCAAGTCTCACCGGCGGGAACTACAACCTGGCCCTGCTCAGTATGCTCCAATCCCTGGCTCATGCAATGTAGTAGTAGTGACAGCCTAGCCTGGCAATGACCTGTGCTCCAGTCCACTAGGGAAGTTTCCCAAGTTCCCCCACTCGGCCCACTCCCAGACCCAGATCTCACACATGCCAGTGGGTGCTAGGCCCTTGCCTGGTATAGCCTGATCCTCCATCTGTGACTAGTATGAGCTGGTGAATGCTGTGGCCTGCTCCCTGTTTTGGGATGCACATGCGGGTGTTGCAGCCTGGACCTGCCCAACTATTCTTGGTCCCTGTGCCCGTGAGTGTGTCAGGTTCCATGGTCACACCTAGCTCAGCTCATCATCACCCCAACTCTTGAGCTAACCAGCAGGACTTGCATTTCCACAGGATTTGGCCCACAATCCCCACAGAATCTACCCCCAGCTCTGGTTCTTTCGTGTGCCGGTTAGTAACATGACCCTGCCTAATGTGACCCAGCCCCTGTTCTGACATTCAGTCAGGTACTAGGATCTAGTCCTACTAGACAGGCCCCCAGCCCTAGTTTTCTCATGGACTGGCATGTGGTGGTCAGTAATGTTCCATGCTAACAAGCCCTACTCAGGACTCCCATGTGAGCTGGAGTATCAGTCTGACCCATACAGATCTTTGGGTCATATATACCCATACAGACCCATACAGACCTTCCAAACCACCAGGTCTCAGTCCCCTTGCTTACCTGCAAGTACAGTGACCCTGTCATTGGGAGTTCCTCAGGATTAATTCCTGACATAAACATATAGTGGCTTTATCCATGGATGTCCGTAGACAGTATTTCCGCCCCCTCTAGAACCAGAGCTCGCTGCCAGGTGGCCATCAGCCAAAGCCTGGTGCTGGTTGGTGCTGTGACCATCCACAAGCCCTGAATTCTCCCAGGACTTGGCAGCGGTGGCTGGGGCTAGGGCCCCAAGCATTGAGTCCGACCTGGCTCAGAATCCCCCAGCAGCCGCCACGCTGCTGGGAGATCCATCCATCCAAGCCCTGAGCTATTTTTTTAATTAAAAATTATTATTATTTTTATTATTATTAAAAGGTAAATTTATATAGAGAAAGGAACATTCGCAAGAGCTGAGCGAAGCCAGGAGTCTCTTCCAGGTCTTCCATGTGGGCACAGAGGCCCAAGGCTTTGGGCCATCCTTGACTGCTTTCTCAGGCCACAAGCAGGGAGCTGGATGGGAAGTGGAGCAAGTGGGACATGAGCTGGCATCCATATGGAATCCCAGTGCATGCAAGGTGAGGATTTAGCCACTGAGCTATCGCAATGGGCTCTACATTACCAATAACTTTATTGTCTAAATATTTTTAATTCCTTAAAACTTTTTGCTAATATAAAGAGAATGGATTTTAGGAATTTCATGGTCACAAGTCCAAGAAGACAATCCTGCCTTCCTCACTTCTCTGATTCCCCATCCTCCTCCCTTCCTCCCTCCCTTATCGCTCCTCAGTTTTTGCTGAAGTAATTTTAATCCAATCCAAATTAACAGATTTAATTTGCCACAAACATAACTTTAAGCAAGTTAAAAGTAGGAAGGCCTTGACTCCATAGGACTAAACATGATAAGCAAGTTAAAAGTAGGAAGGCCCTGGCTCCATAGGACTAAACATGATAAGCAAATCCCCAAGTGGACATTTCATTCCTATACATTTTTTGTATTTTGTCTTAACTGCCACATATCAGAGAAAATATATCATATGTACGTTTTTAAGTCTGGCTTATTTCTTGAAACAGAATTATTTCCAGCTGCATCCATATTTGTTGCAAGAGGCAAGATTTGGTTCTTTATATGGCTGACCAGTGCTCCATAAATAGTGTGTGCATATATCACGTTTTGCCTAGCCATTCTTCTCTGATGGATATCTGGGTTGATTCTGTGTCTCAGTCACTGTGAATTGAGCTGCAGTAAACAGAGGAACAATTCCTTCATTTGTTGATTTCCTTTCATTTGGGTGAGTTCCTAGAAGTGAGATAACTGGTCATATGATAGATCTATTTTCAGGTAGATTTGCAAATACTGTGTTTCATAACGGCCGAACTAGTTGACAATGCCAGCAGCAGTGGAGTGGGTGCCTCTCACCACATCCCTCACCAGCACTGATTGTTTGGAGAGTTTTGGATGATGCTTCATTATGGGTTTTGTTTGATGCCTAATGAACCTGAGCTGCTTTGAAGGTGCCATTTATATTTCATTCTTTAAATGAAATAGAAATATTTCATTCTCTAAAATTGCTTATTTGTGTTTGGTTACCTGGTGGTATACTATCAATCTTAGATGCTATTTTCAGTTAGAAATTTTTCTTCTTCTTTTTTCTTTGTGTGTACAACTGAGACGTTTCAAAGAATTTGTCTTGTAGCTTGGATATGATTTTTTCTGTCTCACCCAGTCTGTTGTTGAGCCTTTCAACTGTACTTTCTACATATTGAGGTTTTTTTTTTAATATTTCGGTTCGATTTATCTTCAATATCTCAATCTCAGCAAAATCTTTCATCCATATACGTATGGGTTTCTTTATCTCATTAATTTGTTTACATGTGTTTTTGAGCAATTGTGTGCTCATTTTTAAAATTCGTTTTCAGAGATGTCGTTAAATCTCTTCACATCCTAGCAGTTGTGTTCCTTTTAGGGAGTCACATTGTCTTCCTTGTTGTTTCTTGTATGTCTGCTTATTTTGAGGCTTTTGTGGGAACACTTGTTGGTTTTCTCCTCTGATGGATTTTATCTTGAATCGTGCCTCTGTGGCTTAATGGGGTGACTGCTCCTTCAGTGGGTTTCTGGAGATGTGTGCTGGGGGTGGCCGGGGAGCTCTGGTCAGTGCTCAAGCCTGGGGTCAGAGTCCAGAGTGACACCCAAGTTGGGCGCGGTAGATCTTCTCTACTGTCGGCAGAAGGGAGGGTAGGACCATGTCTGCTAGAGTCAGCACAGCCTCACTTCCTCTCTTCCAAGGGGATCAGTGCCGGGAGTGAGCCTACAGGGAGCCCACTCATGCCTCTGACTGAGCAGAAACCCCACAAAGGGTCTGTGTGATGCTCAGGGTGGAACCTTGCAAAGATCCTCCATGGGCAACTGGGGACGGTGAGCCTCCAAACCCAGACATGGTGATTGTTCAGGGACCAGCCACATGCCGCACCCTTTGGTGCAGACACAAGATTCCCATAGTCCTAGCGCACAAGGCTGCCGTGATTATGGGTTGCAGGTCTGTGGTCTGCCCTATGAGCCTGTCTGAATAACAGAGAGAGTAGTGGCATTTCCAGAGCCATCAGCCCGTGGGTGCTTCTCCTCGGCAGTTGAAATCTGGAGACTACAATAGGATGGGGAGATGTGCACAGCTCACAGTCCTGAATGAGTGCCCTGCCCAGCCCCCTTTCAAGCTGATACATCCACTCATCATTAGTGGGGAACCCAAACTTAATCCCTCTGATGGAACCCCCTAGTTAAGCATGCACACCATTCTGGAACCTAAACCATTGCAACCTTTTTTTGGTGTTAAAATCCCACTAGTCACCAGGCACTGGTGTGGGAGGTTCAGGGAGAAAGAGACGTTCTTTCTCCTACCCTATCCCTGCCATCTGCCTGGGCCTGCCACGTTCCACCTCAGGCAAGAATGCCAACGACACCCACTGCAGCAGTGAGTCCCCACCTCGCTTCCAGAAGCCAGGGTCTGCTCCAGCCCCGCCCCTGCCGGGGGGTTAACAGTGGGGTCATGGCACACCACAGCACTGTTGCACTATCCATCCTATGCTGTGATATGTCTGCCTCCTGCACACTTTCCACTGTAAGCTTCTCTTCTGTTCCCCCCCGAGGGTGCATTTCATCTGCACTCCTTCAAAACCAACACGTGTTTTTCCTATTTAGTCATCTGGGACTCCCCAAAAGATAGATTTATTTATTTATTTATATGAAAGGCAGAGCTAGAGAGAGAGAGAGAGAGAGGTGAGAGAGAAACAGAGAAGTCATCCATCTGTTGCTTGACTTCCAGTGGCTGAGATAGCCAGGGCTGGGATCAGGCTGAAGCCAGGAGCCAGCAGCTTTATCCAGATTTCCCATGGGGGTCCAAGGATCCTGGGACTTGCAGCATCTTCTGTTGCTTTCCTAGGAGCATCTGAATCAGAAATAGAGCAGCTGGGGATGATCCAAAGTCCTTCAAGTAGTGAATGGATGAAGAAAGTGTAGTCTGTCCATACAGTGAACTTGTCAGGAACACAGCCATGTAAAGTTCTGTAAATTTACAAATTGGAACAGGTGCTGGCCTTGTGGTGCAGTAAGTTAAGCTGCTGCCTACAACACCGTTAGCCCATATTGGAGTGCCAGTTAGAGTCCCAGCTGCTCTGCTCCCAATCCAGCTACCTGCTAACGCACCCGAGAAAACAGCGGATGATGGCCCAAGTGCCACCCATGGGAGAGATCAGGGTGGATTTCTAGGATTCTTGCCTTGGACCTGGCATTGCCTGGCATTTCAGCTATCTGGGGAGTGAACCAGCAGATATAAGATCTCTTTCTTTGTCGCTCTGCCTTTCAAATGAAGAAAATTCATTTTTAAAAAATAGAAGAGCATTGGAACAAATAGTGTATAGCACAGTTGACATTTTCTACATTCTTTTTTCATATGGTTACCAATTAACTAAGATGTTTGTATATTTGTTTAAGAAGTTCAATATGTTGAAATGACTAAGTTCCAGCACAGGGTTTGGTGACCGCAAGGGCAACAAAGAAGGCCTTGCTGGGGAACTTCCATGTGACCCGCTGTGGCAACAGAAGGGAACAAACAAGCTCCCTTTCTCTGAGAGGCTCAGTATGCTCTGGGTCAAATTCCAAGTTCCGTCTTCATTCTCCTGGGAGTTCCCCAGCTATTCCCTAGGATATCGCAGTCAGAACTTCCCTCTCTTCCAAAGCCACAGGAGGGAATTTCCTGGCTCTGACAGCAACGGGAGGAAGCTCTGTCTCAGACTCTCCTTCCCCCAAACTTGAACAAGCAGAACCCTGAGTAAGACAGAATAAATAAACCAGCAAGCAAGCTGAAAATAAAACACGATAAACAGTGAGGTCCCAAAGCCGCCGCATGTCAAGAGAAATAAAGTGAACCCAAAGACAGCTGAACCACAGTCCCGGCACAGAAACAAGGGCAAAGATCCTGACGAAAATCTTTCTAACGTAAAGGGAAAAAAGATTCCAGAATGAGCCTGACTTGCAACATCGCTCCCAGCCCTCACCTCCGATGCTGAAGACCGCAAGGGGGAAGAAGGAATGGGGGTGGTAGGGGGAGAGAATGCCAGGGGAGCACTCAGTAATACCTTCCAACTGTAGGACACTAGGTGGGTGGGAGGGGGGTATCAGCACCTTTGAGATCATGTACAGAAGTGACTTCCAGACCCCCACCATCTCCAGGGCGGCAGCTCTCTGCCACGGTCACAGGTGTGCTTGCCTGGCTGGAGGCCCACAGGCTGATCCTGTGACCAGTCTCCTATTTACACACACACACTGCCATCCACAGGGTAGGAAAAAATGGCTGCCAGGACTCAAAACAGTGCTCATTCGGTGGGGGTTTAAGTTACTATGCCACAGTCTCAACCCCTTTCCTTCTTTTTATTCAATCTAAAATACTTGCTCTAAACCAAGGACAGACAAAACAATAGCTGGAAAAAAAAAAAAAGGAAACCTCAAATATTTCATTGAATTAAATTGCACAGTTTAAAGACAGGCAGCCACTGCTGCTCCACCGCTTTGGGAGACACATCCCTCCTTTCATGGCTGTGTGGGAGGGGCCCCTGACACCAAGACACAGCACAGCTGATGAGGACAGCCCCTGAGAGAGCACTGGGCATCTCTGAACAGGTGTCTCACTTTTGTAGGGTTGAGGAGGCCTGGCACTTCCTTCTCAAGTTGGCCATTTCGGTCAGCACCTAGGCTGGAGTTCTGGCTGCTTCTCCTCTGGTTTGTACCCAGCCCCGTGTTCTGCACAGCTGCTGTTGGGTTTTGCACACTGCACCCTCAGAACACTGGTACCACCTCAGGAAGCTCACGTAGCAGTTCCCCTGGACTACTTGGGCATGCGCACAGGTTGGGGCTGTCCCTAGCAGGGCAATTCTGTCTGGACGCTCCTTGCTCCTGATTGGCTTGGAGCTGAGATGGGGGCACATCAGGTCCAGAGGGTCAGTCGGTCTGTCTATCTATCTATCTATCTATCTATCTATCTATCATCTCTCTAAATAACTATGGTCAGTGTTAGAGATGGGCCTTCCTGGGTCCAAGCTTGGCTATTTGGAATCCAAATCTCCTTAGTTGGTGTTTTTGCTAAATGTGTTGCAATACATGCAAAAGACTACTAAAATCCAAAATGTATGAGACAACTTCAAAAAATTTGTGGGAAAAATGGGATGAGAAATATGAATTCATTTTGGTGCAAAAAGCAATTTCGGTACAAATTTTTTTTCTTAATATGCGGAAAATTCTATTATGAAAAGATTTTATTAATTTTCAAAAATACATTTGCATCAAAATAACTCTCTTTTAATTCCATTTTCCAGCAAGGTATCTGGAGCACTTATGTTCTTTGGGGTTGGGACATCACTCAGGTCTAAGCCCAGAGGGGCGCTTTGTGTTTTCAAGGTCGGTGTGGACAGCTGGGGAAGTTGTTCACTGCACAAAGATGCTTGGCCTTCAGGCTCCTTGCCAAGCTGAGTCTTGCAGGCTGTCTCGGGGATGCACGCCCACTTCTGCGCAGACTCCCACTGCACACTGTGCTGACGCTGTTACTGCTTCCCGCACAGCCTCCCTGGAGCCTACAAGGTCCCAAGCACTGCAGTAGTTGCTCAGTTCTGCTTCGTGTTGATTTGAGTTGGATCTCTCTCCAGAGGCAGAGAGTTTGCCAGTGAAACAGAGCATCGGGATTGGAAGCAGCAGGTTAGCCTGCTAGCCACTTGTGATGCTGGCATCCCATAGCGGAGTGCCAATTTGTGTCCCGGCTGCTCCACTTTTATCCCAGTACCCTGCTAACAAGCCTAGGAAAGCAGCAGAAGCTGGCCCAAATACTTGGACCTCTCCCACTCATACAGAAGAACAACATAGAATTCCAGGCTCCTGACTTCCTGGCCAGCCTGAGGAACAGGAAGAAGATTGTGTGTGTGTGTGTGTGTGTGTATGTATGTGCATGCGCACATGCAAGCCTCTCTCTCTATCTGTATCTCCTTTACCCTCTATCACCCCACCTTTCAAATAAATAAAATAAATCTTTTTCTTTTTGACGAATGAGTGCAGTAGACATGACCAGGCTGCTCTGACGGCAATGGGGCTGACCTTCTGGAGGGGCAGCTGCACTCAGGCGCCCACAAGCTGCCTGCTTTCTAAAGGGCTCTGTCCTGACTGCTGGCACCAGGTTGCATTGGAAGTGCTTGCGTGTGCCTGTCGTACATGGATCTCTTTCCTCAGCGGGTTCCTGAGGGAGACGGGATGTTAACCTTAGGATTCACCTGTGTTTCCATTCACTACATGCAAGGATGCAACTATTGTCACCTGAAGTGAATGCACTCAAGAGGGGACACAGTGACAAAGAAAAAGGAGAGACTTAATCCTTAAAAGTGAAATAAATTCAGCCCTGCGTGATAGCCTAGTGACTCAAGTCCTTGCCTTGCACAGACTGGAGCTCATATGGGTGCTGGTTTGTGTCCCAGCTACTCCACTTTCTTTCCAGCTCCCTGCTTGTGGCCTGGGAAAGCAGTTGAGGATGGCCCAAAGCCTTGGGATCCTGCACCTGCGTGGGAGACCTGGAAGAAGCTCCTGGCTCCTGGCTTTGGATCAGCTCAGCTCCAGCCATTGTGGCAGCTTGGGGAATGAGCCAGTGGATAGAAGATTTTTCTCTGTCTGTCCTCCTCTCTGTGTATTTGACTTTCCAATAAAAAAATTCTTTAAAAAAGTGAAATTAAATAATGAAGATTGATTTTTTTAAAAAAATGTTTTTAACTTATATGAAATACAGAGATCTCCCATCCACTGGTTTTCTTCCCAGATGCCCACAACAGCCAGAGCTGATGCAGATCAAAGGCATCTGAGCCTTCTCATCTCCACCGGGTGCAGGGGCCCAGGCACCTGGGCCGTCCTCCACTGCTTTCCCAGCATGTTAGTAGGAAGCTGGATCGGGGCCAAGCAGTCAGGGCTCCCAGTGCTACGGGATAGGGCAAAGGTGTTGCAAGCAGTGGTTTAATGTGCTGTGCTGTTACACTGGCCCCTGATAATGCTTGTTTTATTTTACATTTCACAAAATGATGTTGGCGACAAATTCCCAAACTCTCAGATGAATAAAGATTGAGTCATGGTGATAAGATCTTTTCTGACAAAATGTGTGATTGCTTGATATGGTGGCATTCTCTTGATAACTGAGTCTTGCCGCGTGGTTATAAATAAGCGCAAAAATGCTTCCTGACTGGATCAGCTAACACATTGAAATGCAAGTCATGCCCTCTTGAAGCACCTCCTTGCCGTTAACCTAGCTGATTTTTTCCAACTGGTACCTGGCTTATTACATTGTACAACTGCATTGTTCTTATGCTCAAAAGGAAACATACTTTTACATGCATTTTAGTTTGGATTCTATTTTAAATGTTATTTTCATTACCAACTCCCTTCCCCCTATTATCTTGCTTGCTCTTTCTTCCTCTCTCTCTTTAACATAAAATGGTAAATTTCTCTCCTAACGGCAGCACCTTCATCTCCATTCTTCACTTCTGAGCACCACAGAGCACAGTGCCAGGAGAGAACATTCTCTCCAAATCCACCTATTGTCAGAGGAGACGCCAAATCTGAAGTCACATAAACGGGGCTTCAGACCTGCAGGGTGGAGTTGGGGGCTCTTTACAAGCAGTGCTTGGGGACCAGTTTTGTGGCACAGTTGGCTAAAACCACCAGCTGCAATGCTGGCATCCCATACGGGCACTGATGCATTTCCCAGGAGCTCCATTTATGATCCAGCTCCCAGACAATACACCCAAGAAAACCTTAGGTTTCTTCCTGCGTCCATGTGAGCTGAGCCCAAACGGGGCCCAAAGGAACCCAGACTGTGTCATAGTAAAAGAATGACGGGAATTCCCTCCAGAGTCCTTGAAATTGCTTTAAACCTGGGCTCCGGGCCACTGTGGCACTGCAGTGGATTAACCCAACACCTGCAATACCAGAATCTCACACTGGAGCGATGGTTCAAGCCCCGCTTGTTCCGCAACAGATCCAGCTCCCTGCTATTGCAACTGGGGGGCAGCAGATGATGGCCCAAACACACATGTCCTTCCGGGAGACCCAGATGGAATTCCAGACATCCGATTCGGCCTAGCCCAGTCACTGCTTTTATAGCAATTTGAAGAGTAAGCCAGGGCCCAGCACTGTGGCCTAGCAGCTAAAGTCCTCATCCTGAACAATCTGGGATCCCATATGGGTGCTGGTTCTAATCCTGGCAGCTCCACTTCCCATCCAGCTCCCTGCTTGTGGGCTGGGAAAGCAGTCGAGGACAGCCCAAAAACCTTGGGACCCTGCACCAGCGTGGGAAACCTGGAGGAAGTTCCTGGATCCTGGCCTCTGATCAGTGCAGCTCTGGCAGTTGGGGTCACTTGAGGGAGTGAATCATCGGACAGAAGATCTTCCTTTCTGTCTCTCCTCCTCTCTGTATATTTGACTTTTCAATAAAAATAAATAAATCTTTGAAAAAGAAGTGTAAGCCAGCATGTAGAAAAATCTTTCCCTCACTCTTTCAAGTAAAATTCTAAGGAAATGTATGCTCAGCTTTTTGAGGAAATACCGTAAGAGAAACATATTATTCCTTTTTTTTTTTTTTTAATTAAAGATATGTTTATCTATTTGAAATAAACATAGTTACAGAGGGAGGGAGAGACACAGAGGTCTTCCATCGGCTGGTCTGCCCTCGAAATGGCAACATTCTGGGCTGGGCCAGGCTGAAACCAAGAGCCAGGAGCTTCTTCCAGATTTCCCATGTGGGTGCAGGGACCCAAGCACTTGATTCATTTTCCACTGCTTTACCCAGGCCATCAGCAGGGAGCTGGACTGAGAGCGGAGGAGCTGGGAGCAGGCAGTGCCCGTATGGAACAGTGCCATCACAAGCAGCGACTTCACTGGCCAGTCACAAAGCAGGCTCTCAGAAGTACGTTCCTAAAGCCCTGCAAACACAAGAAATCTGCTCTTCACAGCCGTTTACTGCACCCCCTCCAGAGGACGGCTATGGGGACCCCATCCCCCAACTCACATCTCCTGTGCCCCAACTTACTGCCCGACCTCAGCACTTCAAGGGAAGCCTTCCCTTTGCTCTGTGCCTCTCCCTGGCCTCTTTCCGTGGCTTTGCTTTGTGGGTCAAGTTCAGTTCCTTGCTGTGTAGTTTCACTTCTGCTTCATCTGGGGAATGGTCAAGCAGCGGCTGGCATAGGACTCATTTCCCTGGAAAGCTGACTTGTGGGCAGGGACAAGAGGCAAATTCCCAGACAGGAAACCTTGCAGTTCCTGTAGGCCTTGTGAATG
Organism: Ochotona princeps; assembly: GCF_030435755.1. Taxonomy (NCBI): domain Eukaryota; kingdom Metazoa; phylum Chordata; class Mammalia; order Lagomorpha; family Ochotonidae; genus Ochotona; species Ochotona princeps. The sequence goes on along the minus strand of NC_080847.1, from coordinate 43,033,118 downwards.
AACAGGGCTGCCGTGGCGTGGCGGCGGCTGTGGCTCTTCAGGGTGAGGGAGTGCCGAGCATCTCCCAGGGAAGTTTCTTTGCCGGCTTCCTGCTGGCTTCCTCCCCTAGGGAACCCTCCTCACCTCTGGATACCCAGGAGCAAGTTTGTATCTGAAGATGGCAGCCTCCCTGTTCGCTTGCTGAGCTCACATGGAGCAGGTGGCAGACAGGTGGTGGGATCCCTGCAAGCCACACTGGAATCCCAAGTTCCTGCTGGGATCAGCTCCCCATGTGCTACATGCACACTTTCTCTTATGGCCATGGGGCTACCTCAGAGTGTACCCCAGAACTGAGCCAGGCTGAAGCCAGGACCCTGGAGCTTCTTCCAGGTCTCCCACATGAGTGCAGGGACCCAAGCTCTAGGGCTATGTTTTGCTGCTTTCCCAGGTTATTAGCAGGGAACTCAATGTGAAGTAGAGTAGCTGGGACATAAACTAACATCCATATTGGGATGCCAGTTTTGTAGGCAGCGATTTAACCAACTATGCCACAATACCAGCATTAGTCACTCATGACTTTTTTTTAAAAGATTTATTTTATTTTTATTGGAAAGTCAGATATGCATAAAGGAGAGGAGACAGCGAAGAAAATCTGTTCATTGATTCACTCCCCAAGTGGCCACAACGGCCGGAGCTATGCCGATCCAAAGCCAGGAGCCAGGAGCTTCTTCCAGGTCTCCCATATGAATGTAGGGTTCCAGGGGTTTCACAGGCCACAAGCAGGGAGTTGAAAGGAACGCGTGGCTGCCAGGATTAGAACTGGCGTCCATATGTGATCCCAGTGCGTGCAAAGCGAAGACTTTAGCCACTAAGCTACTGTGCCAGGCTCCACTCATGACTTTTGTGTGGTGTCCCTGTTTCTGTGGGTGGCAGGAGCCCGGGACCTGAGCCACCACCTGCTGCTCTCCAGGGCTAGCATTGGAAGGAAAGTGGAATCCAGAGCAGCCCGGGACTTGAACCCAGGCCCTCCAGCATGGGATGCAGTCATCCCGGTCTTCATCATTGTGCCACACCTGTCCTTGAGTCCATTTCTGAAGAGCAAACATCTGCTAGTGGTGACTGCTGGGTCACAGGGACTCACTCGTTAGGGCTTTTGTAGGTGTGGTTAGTTTTCCAAGAGGTTGTGCCTGTTTGCCCATCCAGTAACTGCATATGAGGGTTCCTACAGTTATCATTTTAACCATCGTAGTGTCTTGTATACAACAATGTATAGTGGTTTTAATCAGAATTTCTTTGATGATGAAGAAAGTCGAAATTCTCATCATTTACTTATTGCTCATTTAGATCTGTTGCCCATTTTCCAATCAATTAGTCTGTTTTTTCCCTTGCTGATTTGTTAGAGTTTTAAAACTAAATTCTGGATATGAATTAGCTGTTGGGTATACACACCTACACCCACACACATACAAGATTACTTCAAAATGTTTATACAGATGGAATTAAAATGTAAGCTTGTTTTGATGCCAAGAGTTTTACATAATAGGGTTTTCAAAACTTCATAAAAAGTACATATTATGAATAAAGTTATGCACAGATTTCATAAATTTTTGCACCAAAATGAACGTGTTTTTTAAAAAAAAGCATTTTCTTTTTGTTTGAAAGGCAGAGTTTACAGAGAGAAGATAAAAAGTGAGGGAGAGAGAATTTGGGTTGGATTTGGCTGTGGGGTTGGGGCAAAAGCAGCTCCCGACAGTGTGGTGGCTCTAGGGGTGCCCGAATGCTGGGGACTCAGGCCAAAGTCACTGCCGACAGGCAGTGACCGAGTCCTAGGCTTTGGGTGGCCAGTACGCCTATTGGGCTTGAGGCTCTGCCTGCTGGCTGCCTGGCGGCAATCTCTGGGGTTTTTAGGATATGTAATTGCTGCCTAGGGACACCCATTGGTAAGGCCAGTGTGAGTGTAGGTGAGGGATGAATTCTGGGTGATTCCCAGCAATGGGGTCCTGGAACCTTCTGGCAGGCGTGGGGACGGAGACCTGGTGGTTTGGAGGGGAGAGATCCTAAGAGCTATTTAGGCCAGACTGATTCACCAACTCAAATGGGAATCCTGAGATGGGCTGTTAGCATAGAGCTTCATTGATTGCCAAACACGAATCCACATGAAAGCTATGGATGGGGGCCTGTCTGGCAGGCCTAGGTACCAGTACCTGACTGACTGGTGGAATAGTGGACGGGTCACACTTGCAGGGTCAAGACATTAACTGGAACGCGAAAGAACCAGGTCCGGGGGTAGATTTTGCGGGGGAAGTGTGAGCCCAATCCTGTGGAAATATAAGTCCCACTTGCTGACTGGGGTGATGGGCTGAGCTAGGTGTGACCATGGAACCTGCCATCACTTATGGGTAAAGGAACCAACAACACTCTGGGCAGGTCAAGGCAGCAGCACCCCGAAAGTGCATCCTAAAATAGGATGTGGGGTGGGCAGAGCTGCAACTGGAAGGGAGCGTACCAGGCAGGGCTGAGCAAACCTCAACTCACAAGGAAGAACAGAATTCAGGATGGAGCACAGGTCATGCCGAACTAGGCTCTTACACTGACTGGTTTGCATGAGCCAGGGATACTAGGCCACAGCACTGAAGGCAAAGACTGACAGGTGAGGGGCTAAACCAGCTGGGTCAGAGCAACCACTGGCATGCATATAACCTAGGGCTGGGAATAGGCTCAGTTGGGGAGCTCTGAGAGTACACCTTTGCTGGGCTGGGGTTCCCACAGGAGAGTGCGGAGGCCAGAGTGGGGGCTGTGTTCTGGTCTGGATATGGCTGCAATCTCCCCTGCCACAAGTGTGAACTGGGGCTGGGCGCATTTAACCAGGCTAGACGCCAGCACCATCTGGTGCTCTGGAGAACCTGGGTAGATGTAGGACAGACTAGGCTGGGCCTCTGCCCCTACTGAGCGATGTGTGAGGAGTGTCTGGGTATGGACAAGCCTTGGCTGGGCTGAAACATCCAACATCAAGAACTGGAATGGATTGAAGGCCAGCATAAGGGCTGGCCCATGGACCCACCAGTATGTGCAAGATCTGGCATAGGGAGAGGTTCTGATGGAGGAGCTTGGGAAACTCCTCTGTTGGGACACAGTCCCTGCAGGTGAGCGCAAGAACCACTTTAGGGAGCAACCCAGGCCAAGCCAGAGAAGGATACCCAGTGTCATACATTTGGCATAGGTTGGGAGCAGATCAGGATGAACCAATTCACATCACCCGCGGGCGAATCTGAGCACCAGAATAGAGCGTGGGTTGGGCCAGGTTCGGTCACAACACAAACCAGTGCACATTACAGGATGCCAAGGTGAGGTGTTCCGTATCAGATGTGGCTGCAGAGCCCAAACAGCACATGTGAGAACCAGGGAGGGAGGCGGCAAAGCCAGCAGGGGGAATGGGGGCTCCCCTGTAAGGAGTTATTCGAATATCCCACCCTGGACCCCAGCGCGATTTCTTGTTCCTCACAGCTCATGAAATTCGCACCAGTCTAGCCATCCACCAAGCAGATGTAACCTGGCATTCCACCTGAGAATCCCACCCCCAATCTTCCAGCCTCTTCCCCAACCCCGCCCACTCACCAATCATCTCTAGGCATTCACCTGCAGTTGCCAAACCCTCCCAATCCCCACCCCCAACACCTGGCAGACAAAAAAGCCCCCAGGTGCGGCTCTCTCCCTCTTCTTTGCTCTTCTTTGCTCTTCCTCTCTCTCTTGTTTGTTCTCCCCTCTTCTTCTTCCGGCCTCCTTTCCCCTCCTCCCCTTCCCCTTCCCCTCTACCCTGTTCCTTCCTGGCTGGAAACAACCTCGTTTCGTCTGGTGTTTTCAGCTCACAGTAAAGAACCAGGTTTCAGGAATTAACTGTGCGTAATAATATCGTAATATTCTAAGAACTAGAACTCTAACATTTTTTAAATAACTAACATCCCCTGCTGGACAACCATCTCACTGGAGAGTGTGAATTGGGATGGGGGCAGACCAGACCAGGCAGGGCTACAACACCTGTGGACCTCATATGAGCTAGATCAGGGAAAAGCCAGGCTGGGCTGATAGTTCGTACTGGTGCAAGCATTAATTAGAGTGGGTGAAGGTTGGTTGGGTTTGCCGCAGTATCAGCTGGCAGAGGCTGGCACTGGGGGCTAAATCTGTCATGTTAAACTCCAGAACCACCTGGAGAGTGCATAATCCGGGAGTGGGAGTGGCCTAGTAGGGAGATAGTGGGCACCTTCCTCCTGGGTTACCATTGCCTCTGGAGAGCATGAAAACCAGGACAGGGGTTGGGGTGGCTAGACAGAAAGTAAGTGTGTGGGCTGGATAGTAGGATTGGTTAGGTTGAACTAGGCTTCAATGCCCATTGACATGTACGAGAGCTAAATGGAATGTAGGACAGACTGAACAAGTCTGCGGTACACAGTGGCAAGCATGGGAACCAGGGTAGGGGGCATGCCTGGTGCGGGTTATGGGAAGTTGCTGCAGCTCCCACTGGTTTGCGTGAGGGCCCAGTATGAAGTGGGCAGGATCGGGCTGTTGGGGTCCGTGCAGTGGATGTGGGGGACACGAAAGTGTGAAGAGTATTGTCCATTGCAGGCAGGGCCGCAAGGAACTTCCCGCTGCGTGGCCGGGCCGGGAGGATGTCTCTACAGCCACCTGAATGCAGCTCCACCTTTCTTTGCATGGATACCGGACCACCCTGCGGAAGAATTCTAATCCATTCAGGCATTGTTTGCTACTGTGGAGT